>NC_039250.1:1313007-1650507 GCF_003368295.1 Carassius auratus
GAGAGATGCATGACGGGAACTTCTGTCGGATCTGTTTACATGCAAAGAAGTTTTTGTACAGTAACTTTCTCACTCTGTGAACTTGTAAGTTTGGACAGGACCGCTGATGCAGAATGAGTGATGAATGCGTCTGAACATATGTTTTTGTAATTAGTGCTTCAGATTCAGAGTTACTGAGAATTACTGAGTGAACCCAGATTATCTCTGCTTTCAAAGACTTGTGATTTTCTTTTAGGATTTGATGATCATCAGTATATTTGGTTTATGGTGTTATGATGTTACAATTAAAGCTGAGAATTTGAGAAAATACTTCAGTCTTTCTCCTTCAAAACTGCATGTTTGCCCTGCTGTTTTATTGTAATTGTTAGTGGAAATTCTTCTGGGAATTTCTGAGTATAAACTGTGCCAAATTTATTCATAGATTTTTTTTAATGTCAAAAATCATAAGGGTATTAAGAAGAAAGTTCATGTTTCCATGTAAATATTTTGTAAATGTTTCTACACTAAATATATAAAAACTAGATTTTTTTATTAGTAATATGCATTGCTAAGAACTTAATTTGGACAACTATTAAGGCGATTTTCTCAGTATTTCGATTTTATTTTATTTTATTTTATTTATTTATTTATTTATTTTTGCACCCTCAGAGTCCAGATTTTCATCTGATTTTCAATCAGTTGTATTTCAACCAAATATTGTCCAATTCAAACAAATCATACATCAGTGGAAAGCTTATTTATACAGTTTCAGATGATGTATAAATCTCAGTTTCTAAAAATGTACCCTTATGACTGGTTTTGTAGTCACATTACAAAAGATAAAAATTTTCTCCTCAAAGAATCTTGAAAAATTTTTATAATTGCATTTAAACTTATTAGAAATAAATTTTAATTAATTAGCAAATAAGCATATTAGAATGATTTCTGAAAGATTATATGACACTGAAGACTGGAGTAATGATGCTGAAAATTCAGGATTGCATCACAGAAATAAATTGCATTTTAAAATATATTCAAATAGAAACTTCTTTTAATTTGTAATAATATTTCACAGTATTCCTGTTTTATTTCATCTTTGATGAGCTTTTGAGCTTTTTTTCTTTAAAAATATGTTATTAAATGCGATGTTTTCTATTGCAAATGCACTTTTGCAAACACAAAGTTCTTGGTCACTAAACAGGCCTACACTGGCACAGAAATGACACATTTCAGCATTAAACGTTTGATGTTTTTCAGAGTGAGTCTCAGGTGAACTGTAAATGTAAGTGTCTCATATCTGGAGAAATATTACAGTCCCATCACATGTGCTGCACATCCATTCCACCGTATTCAATCCCTGACACTCTCTGTCTTTCTCTCGCTTTATCCCTTCCCTCTCCAAATAAAAGAGCAGGTGACTGCTACAGCGGTGCATTGGAGGGGATTCATTAATTCTTTGTGCTCTTTGTGTTTTGGCTTAATGAAGACTAATGAATATATAAAACCTCCACAGCTCAGGAGGAGAGACTTGAATACATAAAGAGATGAAACTACACACCTCCTAATGCAGAAGGCACAACCTGTGGAGGACAAACCGGATGAGACCATCTCTGAGACCCGTCCTACATGGACACACAGATGACCTTCTACTTGACCTAAGAATGAAATATACATTCTTGCTCATTCTTGTTTTTCGTTCTCAAGAAAAAATATATAATGAAAAAAAAAACATGAAATCTAAAATGACACATTTATCTCTTTAGCACTTTATACAAAATTTCATTTCAGAGCAGCTTCAAGGTTTGATGTTGCAAAATTACGAACTTGTGAAACAAATAAACACCAGTTACAGTAAAAAGTGAAAAAATATATACATTATAAATGCTGTCTTAGATAAGTTGTCAAGATACAACTGTAAATGTTTTTTCAGCTAGTTAACCCAAGCAACATATGTCATTATAATTTAAGAAAAACTAATAAAACCTATTAAAAAGAAACAATAACTAAAACTTTAAAATCAAAATGAAAACCTAAAACATAAAATCTAATTCAAAATATTGTTAAAAACTATAATGGTATCTCAATGATACTAACATTACACTAGAAAATGCACAGACTAATGCAGAGTATGCACACTGCAGTATTAGTGAGAGTAGTATGGTAATGCGCTATTCCAAACATAGCCTTTAATTTTCCAAGGTGATAAGTGAACCAAACAATCTTTTTATGGGGGGTGGGGGGGTGCTAATTTTAATAGCATATTGACACGTTTGATGTTAACTGGAGACTCCTGAACATCAAACATGATGACGTCATATACTGTCAGCAACATTGAACAGCAGACTAGTGTTTAGTTATAGATGTTGCTGTTTAAAAAAAAAAAAAAAAAAAAAAAAGTACTCCAGAACAAAAAAAAAATATTAACTTTCTATTTGGTATGCAGTAAGGTGCACAGCATACAGGTGCATCCCAATAAATTAGAATGTTGTGAAAAAGTTAATTTACTACAGTAATTCAACTCAAATTGTGAAACATGTATTAAATGAATTCAGTGCACACAGACTGAAGTAGTTTAAGTCTTTGGTTCTTTTAATTGTGATGATTTTGGCTCACATTTCAAGATCACAAGTTAGAATATGGTGACATGCCAATCGGTTAAATCAACTCAAAACAATGGTCTCTCAGTTTGGTTCACTAGGCTACACAATCATGGAGAAGACTGCTGATCTGACAGCTGTCCAGAAGACAATCATTGACACCCTTCACAAGGAGGGTAAGCCACAGACATTCATTGCCAAAGAAGCTGGCTGTTCACAGAGTGCTGTATCCAAGCATGTTAACAGAAAGTTGAGTAGATGGAAAAAGTGTGAAAGAAAAAGATGCACAGCCAACCAAGAGAATCGCAGCCTTATGAGGATTGTCAAGCAAAATCGATTCAAGAATTCGAGTAAACTTCACAAGGAAAGGTCAAGGCATCAAGAGCAACCACACACAGACGTGTGAAGGAATTTGCTGAACCACAGACAACGTCAGAGGCGTCTTACCTGGGCTAACGAGAAGAAGAACTGGACTTTTGCCCAGTGGTCCAAAGTACTCTTTTCAGATGAGAGCAAGTTTTGTATTTCATTTGAAAGCCAAGGTCCAAGAGTCTGGAGGAAGGATGGAGAAGCTCAAAGCCCAAGTTGATTGAAGTCCAGTGTTACGTTTCCACAGTCTGTGATGATTTGGGGTGCAATGTCATCTGCTGGTGTTGGTCCATTGTGTTGGAGCACTTCATGATTCCTTCTGCTGAGCAGCTTTTTGAAGATGCTGATTTCATTTTCCAGCAGGATTTGGCACCTGCCCACACTGCCAAAAGCACCAAAAGTTAAATGACCATGGTGTTGGTGTGCTTGACTGGCCAGCAAACTCACCAGACCCGAACCCCACAGAGAATATATGGTGTATTTTCAAGAGGAAGATGAAAAACAAGAGACCAAAAAATGCAGATGAGCTGAAGGCCACTGTCAAAGAATCCTGTGCTTCCAGACCACCTCAGCAGTGCCAAAAACTGATCACCTTCATGCCACGCCGGATTGAGGGAGTAATTAAAGCAAAGGGAGTCCCTACCAAGTATTGAGTACGTTTACAGTAAATGAATATTTTGCTTTGCAATGATTTGTATTGTAAAAAGCACTATACAAATAAACTTGAAATAAACCTTCCAGAAGGCCAACAATTCACTAAAAATGTTTTTTTAAACGTGAGCTAAAATCATCACAATTAAAAGAACCAAAGATTACTTCAGTCTGTGTGCATTAAATTAATTTAACACACGAGTTACACAATTTGAGTTGAATTACTGAAATAAATGACATTTTCCATGACATTCTAATTTATTGAGATGCACCTGTATTGATAAAAAAAAAAGAAAATAAAAAGCATGCTACCATTAACAAATTTTTAATGCAATATTTACATTAATCTGCAGTATTTTATGCAATGCACTAAATCTGACTTTGGCTCATTATTTAACTAGACTGCCAAAAGTAATTTTACATGCAATGCAAAACACATTTATATATTTACTTACTAAAGCAAACATTGCAATGCTACTGTTCAAAACCCAGTGCTCTAGTTCTCCATTATTTTTCCTTGAAAAGATGATGAACATATTAACCAGCTATAAGCAAAAAGTTAGATCCATGAGCTGCAGCAGATACAGATGTACCTCTGTAGCAGGTAGTTCATCACAGCAGCATAATTAATACCCATAGAGCAGTGTGAGTGTGTGTACACGTCATCTGTACACTGCAGAGAGCTGCTATTTGCATTACGAATCCCAGAGCTTGCAAATTCAGAGGCACGTGGGACGGCCGTAGGGCCCCGGTCGTGTGTTTAAACCCATCTAGGGTTATTTAATGAAATCAGTGATATCCAACTTCCCTCATGAACAGTAAATGTGCACTGAATCTCTCATTACGCTTAAAAATCATCGCCGTATCTTATCAAAAACGGAATGGGAAAATGTACATGCACCATGTAAATTTTTATACCACACACTGGGAGGAAAACATATTTGTATTTATCCATTCATCCATCCATTAATCCTTGTATAATTTTCCAGTACAAACATTCTTAAATCAAGATGTACTTGAGAAGTTAAATCACATACAGTAACATTAGGTTCTGTGTTGTATTAATTAAGTGGGTTTATGCTTCAAAAAAAACATTCAATGGGTAAGAAAATAAAACCTAATTCAAAGGGAATACAGGTTTATCTTTCTGAAAAAAAAAAAAAAATCAGAAAAAAGACAGAATATTTATTAAAACTAAGTGGGTTTATGCTTAAAAAATCTGCCAATGGATAGAATAATAAACATTCATATTTGAAGGGAAGACAAGTTTATTTTTTCTGAAGCCATTGACCAATATTTTTCTTGTTTTAAGCAAGAAATATATATATATGATCTGCTCTCTGCATGCTACAGATGATATACAGAGATATACACACACACACAAAGAAACCCATGCTTCAATAGTGTCTTAAGCAGTGCCACAGGCTGATCGCCTCCATGACACACCTCACTGATGATGTCATTTGTGCTCAAGGAGCCCCGACCAAGTATTGAGTGCATAAATGAACATACTTTAAAGAACTTGAGCATTTCTGCTTTTCAAATCCTTTTTTTATTATTATTGATCTTAGGAAATATTTTAAGATTTTGAGATACTGGATTATCATTTTTATTATCTCAAGCAAAAACTGACCACATTTTGATGCATATTATTTTGCTTCTGGAGCAAATGTATCTTTGATTTAAGAATGTTTAGATATTTGTACTGGAAAACAACACAAAAATACCAAGGGAGAAAATATTTTTCTTCTTTTTTTTTCAGTGCATCTTCATGCGACAAAACTGATGCATTACACTTTACCTCACTGTTCTAATGACTAAATATTATGAATCAGTAAGTGATCATTTAAGTCATCAGTAAACAAGGGATCAAAACATTTAAGACATCAGAAGAAAGGCTAAAAAGCCCCAAGTTCAACATTATTCCTCATCCATTAGAAGCTTTAAACTTTCTTTCTCCCTGAGAGATCTAATTGTCTTTTCTTTCTGATTGTAATATCACAATGATGAAACAACATCAACGAAACAGCAATGCGAACAGCACAATTACATCTGAAGTGCATGAAACGTTTTTATGTCTTCTCTTCGCCTAAAAAGAACAGTAAAAGAAGAAAAATTACTGCAGTATTATGTCGTACAACATATCTGTCACAAAATGAACCGCTGAATCCATTATGTCAGATCAACCCATGTCAAGCACAAAAAGCCCCATGCTCAGGAAATATCTCCCGTCGAGAGAAAGTCGAGCTCGAGAGAGGCTTCTGGCGCAATTTTACAATCAATCCAAATTCCCTGGCGACATAGTGTTGTTTAATGACTCAGGGAATAAAGTCCATCGCACAAGGCCTTTTAGCTCCGTGGATTGCTGATGCCAAATTGGGAGAGTAATAACAGGGTAGGGGGCTGGAAATAAACAGAGACGCGTTCAGGGACCCGTAGCAAGTGATGCTATTTAGTTCTCAAAGTCATACAATGAAGGGAAAATAGAGAGTTAGACTGGGAGTGCTGCTCATGTTCGGGTGCTTTAACACTGCATGTGTGTGTGTGTGTGTGTGTGTGTGAGAGAGAGAGAGAGAGGAAGAAAAGATTAAAGGAACAATAGATGGTAATTCTTAATGATTTTGACATTTTCTGAGAAAAAAATGTGATGGAAATTGATGCAAACCTGGCTGCTTGCCTGCGCTCTGTCAACATTTTACTTAATTAAAAGCATCTAGCCAAAAACTTACTTGAAGTACGGCTACAAATCATTGTTCTTAAGTATTTAAAGTAAAAAAATTGTAAGCTTCTGAAATTGATGGATTATGTCCAGAGATGGAGAAGATTTTCTGCTTAAAGTAACTTTGATGCAAAGCAACTTTCATAACGGTGTCCTGGCTATCGAAAGCTTCTGGACACAACAGATGTTCAGCCGGAAACAATATGCTGAAACCGCTGACAGTATTCACACTTAAAGATTGTCTCTATTTTGTTAGCTCAGTAAGACAAACAAAACTATGCAAGTAGAATGTAAGGTCTAAAGAGTGTGTAAAAGAGTTTTTTCTTAAAAATTTAATTAAGTAAAAGTACTTCAATAAGTTTCGATATTGCTGGAGTAAAGTAGAAACTACAGAAATGTAACAGGTTGTTTTTAGGCAGTGTTGTTATGGTATAATTGACGTACTATTATAGTTGATATACTACTATAATTTATTGAATTCGTTTTTATTTTTAGGTTTTCTGTTTTTATTTTAATATTAGTAAAATAGTCTTAGTAAATGTGTTGTGTTTGTTTATTTATTTATTACCTTTTTAAGTTTATGTCTACATAAAAATGTTTTAGTTGTAGTTACTTTAGAACTTATACTTAAACTAAATGAAAATGAAAAATGATGCCTTGGACAGCAGCTGAAATAAAAGTTTCTTTCATTAGATTCTTTTTTTTTTTTTTTTTTTTTTTTTACAGTATATTAGGTGATCTTATTAAGTTAATTATGTTTTATTTTATATTTTCTGTTTTCATTCTTATTTAATTTAAAATTTTAGTAAATGTTAGTACTTCTACATAAACAAAATGAAACTGCTTCTCTGGCAAGCAGTTAAAGTTTTATTATTATTATTATTATTATTATTAGGTTTAATTTTATATTTTCTGTTTTAATTTTAATTTTAGTTAAAGTTTTAATTTTATTGTGTTTTGGTATTTTATTAGCTTTTTATGTAAATATATAGTTTTTGTAAAGTTTCAGTTTATTAGGTTTTAATTTATATTTGTATGAGGCTATTACATTAGGTTTTTATTATGTTGATTATGTTTCATTTTATATTTTACTATTTTCACACTTTTGTTGTCATTTTGTTGTCTTTTATTTTTATTAACTATAAATATATAGTTAATACCTATATAACTATATGTCTATATAGTTTTGTAAAGTTTTAGTTGTTTTGATTTAGTTGCAGTTTTTTGTATATAGTTGATTTTTTACATTTTTATGTATTTTATATAGTTTTTATATTTTAGATTTTATTCTATTTCAGCTATTGTTTTTTTTATATATATATATATATATATATAAAATAAACAATAGCGGAAATAAAATAACTTTATTTATAAACTAATTAGGGATGCACCAATATTATTTTTTTGGGGCCAATATTGATTTTAACAGCCACTTATTGGCCAATTCCAATACCAATACTGATATTTGTCACTTCCTCTCTTATTTGAAATTTTGGCATCAAAATAGATAGTATTTTGTTTTAATTATTTAATTATTGTACGTTTTAAATCAGCAAAGTTCAAAAACACCCGCATTAAATTATACTAGCAGTTTTATTGCTGCATCATCAAAATAATTAAACATACAAAAGAACAAAGATACATATTAAATAAACAGTGCTTTTAAGGTAGGTTTAACATTTTTCGGGTACAGAAATAAAGTAAACAAATGTAAAATAACACTCACTATATTGTAACAGACTTTATTATGATTAATTAATACATTTTTGTATACATTTGAAAAATTTTTGTGAGTTTACATATGTATGAGAGCTCCTTTACTAAGGTGGGACTCTTATTTTGACGGGATTTCTAGTCTACTGAGCATGAGTAATGAGGGTATTAAGCGCCCTCCGAAGAGTCATGAGATCTGTATATATTTGTTTACTGTTAGTTGTAATAAGTGTTTTGTGTAATTCGCTGTATGTTGATGTTAATGCAACAGAGAGAAATTTTATTGTGCATTTCTTGTGCTGTATTTTACGATGGCGTTTTAGTGCCATGTTGAAAAAATGTTTGTCTAAGATTACTAGATTAACATCGTAATATTTTGAGAATAAAGTCGTAATATTTTGACTTTACTCTCGTAATATTACGACTTTATTCTCGAAATATTACGATGTTAATAATAAATATATAAAGTCGAAATATTACGAGAATAAAGTCGAAATGCTTCGAGAATAAATTCTGAAACTGACAACTGAAAATACAACTTTAAAACTTTGATTTTCCAAGTCAAGAAAAAAATCTTTAATAATCATAAAAAGTCAGTACACAACTATAAAAATATTTTATGTGCTAGAAATTACTCGATTACTGTAACATGATTCTTATTTGTTATCATAAAGGCCTGGAAGAATCGTTCATTTCTGCTGCACAAACGCTGATATTTGTTGGTTTAAAATATACATTTTGGGTTCACTTATTATTTTATTATTGGGAGTTTTGTTTTATTGAGAATTTAGTTATCTTTTCTACTAAAAGCAAATTCGGGTTCAGCTTTACCTCTGCCTGCTTCTAGCAGAGAAAAGCGTTTGAGCTTAAATTTTATTCACTGAAAGTTTTGTTTTACCTCCCAAAAAATACTTAGGTGCCAAATAATTAGGGAGACATAACGAAAGTTACAGTACACGCTTAAGTTTAATACTTAATGTTAGCGATTTGAACAAACATAAGTATGCACAATAACAGTAATATTTTATTCAAGCAAACATCATTACCAAGAAAAACAAATGTACAGGAATTTCCATATAATGCATTTTGGTGATTCCATGCATTAATGATGGATGGCTCATGCATGTACCAAAGATCTCTGGGATTTGGTTAAGCACAACACATAAAGTGTAAGGCATTTCTCAATGCACTGTCCTGCATTTCATCATAATTGAGGAGTGTGTGTGTGTGCGTGTGTGCATGTGTGCAGTTGTCTCACTGGTGTTTAATGAGAACGGAGAGCCAAGACTGAATCCCTCTAAATATATACCCTTAAGTCTGCTGAATAAGAAAGTACAGAACATTTTCATTTTGACTTGAAGCCTCAGCAAAAGAGGGTAATACATGCAGAAATATTTCATTATTCAGGCCCTGTAGAAATTAGCTCATAAATTAGAAAGGAAAAATAATATAGTACACAGAACAGAGTCTGACCTTGAGAGATATTAAAGTCTGACCAGCCTACCTGAATATTCCCATTCGATTTTATTATATTTTTATTATGCATGTAAAATTTCCAGTTATGGAACTCTCCGGTAGATTTGGAAGTCATATGTAGTTCAACAAAGTGGTCTAAATGACTAACAACTGTTCAATATAAACGATAAAATGATAAACATGATAAGAATTTGTCTAATAAAAACTTGCAGTTCACAATCTACTCCATGCCTTCTGTCGTTTGATTGATAGTTTAGACCTTTTAGCAAGTAAAAGTGCTTTTACTATATTTGTACAAACCTCCACCTTCAGCTTCAGGTTCACATGTCTTTCTGCTGTCAAATCTTAATTGATTTTTATTCATTAAACGTAATAATAACATTTATATTGTTAGTACTATTTCAAGAAGAACACTTGGAAAAACATGGACTCAAGCAACTTGCTTGATTTTCATACAGTGCATTTTTTTTCATGTATGCAAAGCTGTCAGATTACTTCATGTCTCATTTGGGGCCATATGATTTCCATAATGCAAAAAACAGATCCGTCATAAAAATTTAATTGACTGTATAACACAGAATGTCACTGAATTTGCCAACTTTTGAATGGATATCAAAAGTAGGTCAGTACACCTAAATCAAAAAGTGATATGGAATAGTATCTGTGAATATTAAGCTGCAGAAATACTATTTCAATATAATTCCTGCATGTTTTGTGTCTCTCTCTGTGAATGTATGGTACAGACACACGTTTACTACACACATACTGAAGCACGCATGAAGCTTGTAGTATTTTCAGCTTCTGCATGAACACATGAATATAACCTCCAGAACTGCTCTGAGAGTCACTTTGTGATCATTTTACAGTTTCTTTTGAAAAAAAACTACTGTCATATCAAATACAAACAGAAACCTAAAGGTCTTCACAGCTACCCGTCAAAATAAAAGTTTGGTTTAACTTGAAGAAACTGTGACAGAACTTCACTTAATGTAATGATAGTACAACTACTACTAATACAATTATTATTAAAACATTATTTTTAAAGGAATATTTACTAGAAATTAACCTTTTAAAAAATTAAACTTTTTAGAAATTAACTTTTTTTTAATAAATTGCTGTTTAATATTGTAAGTTTCATTCTTTCAATTAATTAGATATACTTTTTTATTAACGAATTAAATTTAACAGTAAAACATAGTCTGGGGGAAAAAATGTACCAGAAAAAATGTAATCCAGAAAAACTGTAACATTTAAAATATTAATGTTTCTGAACCAAATCACGTACACTGGCTTTAAAAAAATTATGTGTCTAAAGGTTCAATAAACAATTCAATTTGATAAAAAAAAAAAGGTGACTATTTTTATCATGTTAGGTTAAACAACATTCACAACCTTTTTTACTTATTTTATCCGTCAGAAGCTGATTGTATTGTGGAAGGTGTTTCTATATAACAGCCGGAGGCCAAGCATGTTTATCACATCTTGATAAATAATTATAAAGACAAACATTTTCCTTAGAAGAACAAGCACTGAATTATTTAAGTTAAGACCAGGAACATGATATAAAAAGTTTCTTCTCAGTCTCAGCAGACGGAATTAAATTTTGAAGCGTCCAGCTTGTAATTAGCAAACATAACTTCATACACCACGCATACACTTTGCTATATCATAGTCCATTTGCAATTCACGTTGTTTGCACAGTATAATTAAAGCCTATCCGTGGGTTTGTAATGACCCTTTGGACATTTCATTTTAATTATTATTCATACTTGCTGCTATTAATTAATCAAGAGAGGGCTAGATAATGTTTCATGTGGCTCAGGTTATTGAATGAGGAAGTGTGCTGGCACTGCAGAAATGATACGACGCGCAGACACTCATGTTAGCGCACCCGAGAGACACGCTTGAGTGCTGTTTCACCCAACATCAGCGCTCAACCACTAATGAGGCAAAATAATGCTGAATTAACTAGCATTTGAGAAACCGACCAAACAAATCACTGATAGCAGACTGGTGAGCGAGCCTCTGCTTTTTCAACCTTTAAGATGATCTACACCACAGGAAGACAGCCTAAAGGTAAACTAATGCTAACAGTGACTCCTTGATCAGGCGATTAAACAAGTTTTATAATTTGAGGTGGCTCAAAAACTTAAATTTGCCAAAACTTTTTCCTCTGGACATCCAAGAAGTAGATGAGTTTGTTTCTTCAATGGAACAGATTTTAAGAAATTTTACCAATGCTCACCAATGGATGCTCTGCAGTGAATGGGTGCCGTCAGAATGAGAGTCCAAACAGATGATAAAAACATCACAATAATCCAGTCCATCTGTTAATGTCTTGTGAAGCCAAAGCTGCATGTTTGTAAGAAACAAATCCAACCTTTTTAAACTCCAGACTTTTGCTTCTGCTTCCTCCTGTGTAAGGTCGTCTCGTCTGAATCAGGATAGAAATATGCGCAGCTCAAGACAGTCCAAAACAGCTCTAAACAAATATGTGGGTGGATTTTGATGTGAATAAACCTGTGAATAAAGTGATGGTCTGGAGTTAAAAACATCTTAATTATGGATTTATTATTTACAAACATTCAGCTTTTGGTTTCACAAGGCGTTAATTGATGGACAGGAGTGGTGTGCATTACTTGTGGATTATTGTGATGGTTTTATCAGCTGTTTGGACTGTCATTCTGATGGCACCCATTCAGAGGAACCGATGGTGAGCAAGTGATGTAATTCTACATTTCATGATCTGATGACCAAAAAAAAATTATCTACATCTACCTGAGGGTGAATACATTGTCAGCGTATTTGAATTTTTGGGTGATTGGTTCATTTAAGAAAATCTGTGATTAAATCCTTGTTTTGTGTCAGAGCAAATGATCTGATGAATCAGTATATTAGGTTTCCTAAAAACAAGAAGAAAAAGAGGGAGTGCAATAAAACTGTGTAAATATTTAACTGACGACCACATGATTAGAATGGCATTAATTGCATGTAGCCAGTTTGGAAATGCAGTGATTTGTGAGAAAGGAAAAACAAGACTTGGTCAACACTGGATATTGTTCAGAGGGACTTTCTGACCAAATGGAGCTGAATAAGACTCAAAAACAAACAAATCTGAGTGATATTTTTGGGGGAATGGATTCAAAAGATTTGATCACAGAAATCCCTTTCAATCGAGAAAATATCATTCCTCAAATTTCATGCATTTGAGGAAAAGGCATAAAAGGATTATCTTCATAAAACTCAGTACAAAACACAAATTAAAATATTTTAATTGTATTTTAATTAGTATTTATCATATTCATGAATCTCTTTATAACTAAATAAAAAGTGGCTTCTTGTTGGTCAGTTTCACATTCTTGTAACTAATTGTTTAAATAAAATAAAAAATAAAAATGGTGGGGTCAGAATTTATTTTAAGAAATAAATACTTTTATTCAGGAGGGTTGCATTAAATTGATCAAGTGTGATACTGAAGATCAGTGCAAATAAATGCTGTTTATTTTTTATATTAAATGCCGTTTTTTATTTATTTATATATTTTAAAATAATTTTATTTTTAATATTTAATATTTTAAATAATTTTCTTTAAGTAATTATATATAGATAAAATAGATAGTTCACATTTAATTTTAATTAATTACTTAGAACCTTATTTATTATTGTTATATTGTATATAAGTAATATTATATATTTCTTATTCTTGTCATTACTAGCATATAATGTTTTGGCAATGTTATGTAAACACAATCATGCAAATAAAGTGGTTTAAATTGAATATAAATTGACTGGAGGAATGATGCTGAAAATTCAGCTTTGCATCACAGGAATAAATTATATTTTAAAACATACTGATTTCTTTATGTTTTTACTGAAAACATTCATTTTGAATCGTATAATATTTCACAGCATTACCTATTTAAAAAATATTTTCTATCAAATAAAATGCAGCCTTGGTGAGCATAAGAGAATTCTTTCCAAAAACATTACAAAAAATCTTAGCGACCCCAAACTTCTGAGAGTAGTGTCCACATTAACATTCTATATTCAAATAACTTCTGAGCACTGAATTAGATTCCTTGACTTACACAGGTCATTGTTCAGGTTTCTGGTAGGTCAGACCAGTCCTGAGCGAGATCTGCAGCTCCCAGCTGTGGAAAAAAAATCTAAGTGCTATTAGAGATTGTGTGTGTGTGTGTGTGTGTGTGTGTGTGTGTGTCCTCTTATCTCAGCAGACCTTAATGACCTGACCCACAATCTCGATGTCCCACCATCCTGTGTCCTGACTGGTGGATTTAGTCTCACGGTGCAGCGACAGGACCAAGATGGGATGATATACGAGCATTGCACTAATCACCAGCTCATTCACATCAATTACACTCCCATCTGACAGGCAGCCCACCACTGTACACTAATGGTTTTTTAAACGAGTCGCAGCAGATCAACTCTGTCATTCCCAAACTCCCACGCGTGATTGATTGACCGCTGAATTCTGATTGACTCGTCCCCAATGTCTTTGTCCCAGCGTTTCCCCACAGATAGCTGACAGACAGTCGTGGCAAGTTCGAGACGTGAAAGAATGCACGCCGCTGACTGATGGATCATGTTTGAAGCCTGTTGTTGCGGCTTAAAATGGCATCGTCTTTCTCCTTCAGCATGTTGCCATTTGTTTCAAAATAGCAAACTATGCTGTTAGGAAGGCAGCGATTCCCTCTTATTTTCCAGTCTGACAGCGCACTAGCAACACAATATGAGCTGCAGATTATGTGGATTGATGTGCTAATGAGAGAAAAATCCTCTTGGCACAGAAAAGAAGGGAACTTTTATTCAGAATGCTGTCGTGTGTCCTATTCTGTTCTAAAGAACATGCTGTTGTGAATATACTGTTGCAGATCCACAGTGCTCCTCTGCATTCACAGCTTAAGCTGAAGACACAATGCTAGAATGATTGTGGGCCAAACAGAGAGAAAAAAAAACTGCTTTGCAATATTTTTGTGCTGATTTTGATATCTTTGTTAGGTGGATATTGTGAATATTGCTTTCCAAAATTATCAAAAAATTGTGGAAAAAACTTCGTAACATTGAATTCATTGCCTGAATCAGTTCAAACTTATTTCGAATGGCTCACAATTCTACAGCATTTTGTATAACAGAAAAACATTTTATGCCGTTAAATATTGATTTTATTGTTATGGATTGTTATATTGGTGTATTTAAATGAAAATTGTTAAATGGCACAAAAAGTTATTTTTGGGAAGTTTGACATTCAATGTTAAAATGTAAACATGTCGAATTATAGCAACATTGCTCATTTACATCAGTATCGATATTATATAAATTTTGTTAATATACATGACTGATCAAAAGTTTGGGTTCAGTAAGACTTTTTTTTTACCTTTTTAAAAAAAGAAGTCTCTTGCGCTCATTAATGCTGCATGATCAAAAATACAGTAAAAGACAGTAACATTGTAAATGATTTTTACAATTTAATAAAAAGTTTTTATTACAATCCAATTTATTCCTGCTATTCAAATAACATGATCCTTCAGAAATCATTCTAATATGCTGATTTGCTATTGATGGATTTTGTATTGAAAACAGTTTGTTCTATTTATTTACTTGTGCTATTTACACAATGTTAAAGTTTTTTTCAATTTGTAGGTGTCCAGGTACAGAAACCGAATAATCACATTTAAAATAAAACTGCATAGTCTACATTGTAAAATAAAATATACAGTCAAACCTAAATTTGTTCAGACACCTTCAACATTTCTTATATTATCACAGTTTATTTGCCATAGTTTAGAAATTGGTAATATGACAAGAACTCAGAGTTAAACTGTGTCAGAACAAAGACATCTTAATAATGTCAGCTAACTTTGATAGAAAGGTATGTAAGGGATTACAATCAACCAAACATTCAGACAACTGTTAGTATAACAGTATTTACACAACTATTAATACTTTGTTGAACAATTACCAAGCAATGCTTGATTTTTTACTGTCTGTGTTATAAAAAGCTTGCATTAGCAATTAAAGAAAAAAAACACGTAAGCTGGACTCTGTTCATATTATATTATTTGGGTCAGAACAGCAGTTCTTCAAGCCAGCAGTTGTTTACCCTGTTGCTTAGTAACGACGACGCAGGAGAAGGCGGCAAATGCATAACATTACTCTCTGCACTATTTTATCGATTTATGTTTTTGAACCGTTCGTTGAGACACACACAGCTCTCTGCTTGCAGCGCATCAGTCACGCTTGTCAGGAAAGTGAGTGAAACACACACACAAACACACATTTTCATCAAATAATACGTCATTAATTGCGGTTCACTTTTGCGATTTGGTACGATTGCATTCACCTCAGCAGCGAACCGTAGCAGAGTTCACATGAACTGTACCCCAAACCACCGTTTTTAAGCAGACTCACGGGTATGGTTCATGGGTGTGCACCCGAGTTCGGAGGACAGTGTTCACATCATCCAAACGAACCAAACTCTGACGTCAATTGAACACGGGTGCTTATGTGAAAGCACCCTTAAGTGCTTTGAGACACGTCTCTGTGTGCGCCTTGAACACCAGAACACCGCAGGTGCTGAATTGGGCTCTTCCACATCTTCTGTTTGTTTAAACTGCGATTTGTATTTGTCCGTTCAGGTGCAGGAGAACACAAACTTCCTGAAGGAGAGCTCTTTAGGGTTAGGGGTTAGCTAACCCTAACCCTACTAAGCAGGGCAGAAGGTGCCTGAGCAGTGCCCCAAAATTTTGCAATGTAAATCTGTGGTCAAAAGGGAATTTCTGCACACTCTAATTGAGAGCCATAGGGGCAGATTTGAGACTGCCTTGCTTATTTTCACGTTACCTTACATGAATCTCGCTCCACCAAGACGATATCAATCCGCTTCAGCTATGTGTCTGCATCAGGTCAGTAACTACTTGGCATGTCTTTTTTTCTACTTGGAGTAGTGGATCAAATTAAAAAAAGTATAAACCATTTAGTTTAAATGTGCTCTCATGAATAGCCTTTATATGGCTATATTGTGTTTATTATTATTCTGAGAATAGAAATATGATAGTCTTTCCTCACTCAAATTGTTCCACAACTTGTAACATTCGAAATCAACATTTAAAGGTGATAAATTCTATATTAAGGCAATTATAATACAGCATTTTATGCTGTTCTCCCAGCCTGTCAATCAACATTAGCGCGCCACCCACAGGATTACGCAAGAACATGTCATCTCTGTTCGCATGTGTTCAGAGATTAGAATATAAAGTTTACAAAATTTTATATATATATATATAAAATATATATATATATATATATAAAGTTTACAAAATTATATATATATATATATATATTAATTCTACGACACAGAATCTGTCTAAATTTACAGGCAGGAGCCGCTACTGAATGAAAATATAAAAGACAAAAGAAAGACCTATCTATCTATCTATCTATCTGTCTGTCTGTCTGTCTGTCTGTCTGTCTGTCTGTCTGTCTGTCTATTTATCAATTAAATACAAATATATATATTTAAATATACATTTAAAATGAATCTTACTGACCCCATACTTTATAACAGTTATGTATATATAGTTCTAAAATTAGGGGACAACATATACTCTGTATTCTACATTTAATAGTCAAATTATATTATATGTACCACAGAACCACATTAAAGGCGAAGGTGATTAAAAGAAAGATTTCTCTAACAGTATATACAGTACAAATGGCTGAACATTTTGGCATCTACAGTATACTTGTCCAGTCAGATTCCAATACAAAAGCCTTCAGAAGATCCAGCCTGCAGAATTTCCTTTTTACTACTGTACAGTAAATCACACACACGCACACAGACAGACATTCAAGACACATACAAACGCTATGTCAGACATCTTTTATAATACGGAGCGCTCAGGAGGCTGCATTCGACATTGATTTATTACAACACTGCTCAAAGTAACAATGAAGCACACACAAAGCGACGTTTAGAGTCCGCAGGCGTCGTTTCTCTTACACACTCTGCCTTTTGTCGACCTTTCCTCCAAGACTCATGTTTTTCCACAGAAGAACACACTCCCCACTGAGTGAGTTATATTTTCAACAGCAATTGAAATTTCTGTCCAATATGTCTGAGTCTTGAATGAGAATGACGGGAGGATGCTCCAGAGAGAATGATGAATTTTAAGCAAAGTGGCTCACTGATTTTGACTCCGACCAGTCAAAAAAATAAAAATAATTTATTGGGATGAAACACACAAATCCTGTCAAGAGCATGTCTGAGTCATATTTTACCCCCGATAATAAGAAAGGAAATAGGAAATTTTGGCTAGAAATTGTGTTTAACTCTCATGAAATGAATGCAACAACCCTTCAAAAATCAAAATCATAAAAATATGATATTTTGTCTTCCTCAATCATGTATTTTGTTTTTCAATCATGGCTGATGGAGAATATTTAAATTAAACAAGGTTGTTTTCTTACTCTTTCTTCAATCTTCTCTAGTTTCCAAAGAGCACGACGACACGAAGCAAAACTGACCTTTAAAAGGTCAACAACTTACCCAAAAATGAGTGTGAGCAGAGGGAATAATATCTCACAGCCTAAAAAAAATGAAAACATGAGTTCATCCATATGTAATTTAATGAAATAATGCAACAGATCTGACAGTTCACGCATTGGAGTTTCATGTACAAGTTGTGGCCTGCGGTGTTACAGAGTGAGCTGTATCAAGTTATTATTTCACACAAATGTACAGTATACAGTATTTACATTTGGATTTTATAAAGTTTCACATAAACATCAAAAATGCCAGGTGACTTCATCATGAATGTAAGAGAAATATAGTCATCATGAAAATAAATATGCAATAATTTTGCATAAGATTAAAAAAAATGCCTTAACATTCAGCAGTTTGAACAATGTGTCAGAAAAATATGGGATTAAAAACTATATATAAAAATTGCATATAAACGTAATAAGATTTTCTGAATGAAAGGCCTTAACTTTCAGAAGTTTGATCAAATAAATCTAAATGAAAATTTTCAATTACAAATTATGTGTCAGAAAAATATAACATAAAATTTGCAATTCAAATATGTCACATGACTTAATAATACATGAGAGTATTATATTTATCGCAATAAAAATAAATATACAATAATATTAGATTTTAAATGAAATTTTCTGATCAAAAATCATCTTGTTTGATCAAATAATGTGCAGAAAAAAAATGTGAGAAATAAGTTTCACATAAACGTCACAAATGTCAAAGAGAGTGATATCTAGTTATTACCATGAAATTAAATATACAGTAGTTTTGGCTTTTAAAAAAAGAAAAACCTTAATATTCATCAGTTTGGTTAAATAATGTGGGAAAACAATCACTCAGAAATTGCTAGTAAATTTCAAATAATTACAGAGAAATGGAAAGAAACACGATTAATTAATTAACATGAAGTCCTGAAATATAAAAACTTAAATAGTATTTTCTTGTAAAACATACTCCAATAATACATTAGTGTGTGTGTGTGTGTGTGTGTGTGTGCGTGTGTGTGTGTTGTATTAGGTGGTAAATAAAACTACTACTAATAAAGCTGATAATAATATATTAGTTTATAAATATAAATACAGGGGTGCACATAAGTGGTCTGCAGGTCACCATACGCGACCAAAATAAAAAATGCATAATATAAATATGTTCTGACAGCGCATTTGCGTACCAACATAGTTGACATCTGTTAATGCACAATTACCATTTTGGCAACCCGCCAAAATAAAAGCCTGCTGATTTTAAGTTTGAATATGATGAAAACGCTTTTGTTTATTTATTTTTAGACACTTTTTTCCAAAGTGACTTAAAATTGGGGAATACATAAAGCGATTCTTCTTAAAGAGGCAAAATAACAAAGTATTAAATATTAGCATTTATTTTTAAGTTTAATTACTATAAAATAAATGCATTTGTATTTAATACTAGGACTGCTTTTAATTTTAAACAATATTATGACACACTATTATTTAGTTTATTTACTATTATTATTTTTTTAACTAAATAAATAAAGTGTAATAATATTATAACTATTATTAATTCATTTTTTATAGCTGCATTTAATGGATCACGCTATACGCATGTGAGGATCAAATCAAATCTCCAGGTTCTCTTATGAGAACCAGGCTGAAAAAATTATACGCACCCCTGTATATATATACACGTGTATTCATGTTTTAGTTGATGTGGGTCTTACTGACAATTTGCATACTGTGCACAGTATATATATAGAGAGCCTAAACAAGATATGCAATTGGCAAGTAGCAGCTAAGAGTTCTGTTCCAAACATAGCTACGTATGCATCTAAAAGTGTGTATGCATGAGCCTATGTGTACTCGTGTATAAACCATTCTGTGATGTTAGTTAGTTTTGGGCATAAACCTCCATCCCTCAGAGGCATTTCCAAAAAGTTTAACACAGGCAAACTCAGCAGCCGAATTTCAACATGCTGCAGGCAACACTGCATTGATCTCGGCATGTTTCCATGCAAATGTCTGCAAAATCCAGCCGCTAACATCTTCATTACAAAACTCTACGGCTCTTGGTGAGCTAAAGGAAGATATTCTATACTGGCAATGAAAGCTGCATCAAAGCCCCGAAGAAATCAAATCCCAGAGATGGCCCAGAGTCAACCGGATAAGGTTTCAACATTAAAGAGACTGACAATCCAACGCGGCGCACCATCGTCTAATGCACAACTGCAAAGCGCAGATAGAGAATGCGGGATTCGCAAGCCCCGAGCCAAGAAAGCCTATGCCACTTCATTAAAATTCAGAATACATTTCTCGGACAATTTGTGCCCGGTTGCCCGGTTCTTGAGACCGCCAGCTGAGCCGCGGTCATTTCCTTGTCTGAGAAGATCAAGTCCCTCATTTAGCGGCGTGTTAGGCACGCAGAGGTTGGGCCACATGCACTATAATTCTGCCTGTCCAGTTGATTCAAACCAGCCTCTGGTGCTCGCAGCTATTCTTGAAGATCTTATTGGGTCCTGCTTTAGCAAAACAAACAACAAGACAGAGCATCTCTGCCTAGAAGTTAAACTAGGCACAATAACTTCTCTCTGACGCTTAAATGATGAGGTTTTCTAATTAAGGCTTAGCTGCACAACCGCACATCTCAAACTTCCCTACAGGCTCATGGTAAGAGCAATGGAGGAGATGCTGGAGAAGGGATGAATTGTGGTCACGGCCTAAGCAACGTGATAATTATCTGAAGTCTCCTGCTGGGCGATGAGTGCAACAAAGCTCTGAATGTAAAGCTGTTGATGTTTATTAAGGTCAATCTTAATATTACAACTTACAGATAGAGTTAGTTCCTGCACAAACCCTTAATAGCAAATATTGAATTTCTGCTTGTAAATTGAATAAACATACAAAATAATCCTATTTTAAAAGAGGGACCTGAGCCATATCTAGTAACCGGTATTTGCTTACAGGAGCAATGCATAAATAAACATGTTTATGTTCCAGAATTAGCCAAAAAATAATAATAAATACCCTAGCATAAAATTTTCTTCAGAATATGCAAAAAATCTAGGATTTTTGTTATTAAATGTCCCCTAAAAAGTGTAATTCATGCTGTTGTTTTTTAACTGCGTGGGTTATAAGGACAAAACAAACGTGAGGACTCTGACCATGACTGTTTCATGCTCATGTACCATTTTTATAAAGGATGGTGATACCTCGAGCTGAAACAAACCATAATGTTGTCTCATTCTATTTCACCTGCTTTCAGAATAAATGGGGTTACCTGAGCTTGCAATTATTTACACTTTGTGTCTCCTTAAAGCCTGTGTTTTACTGGCCGAGCAGAGATCTTCCCTCCAGCAGGGGCTCTGCACTAAAGCTTTAAGAGGAAAGATGGTTCCCCTCTCTTTGCTCTTGGGCGTAATTGTTATGATGTGTGTCATCTTGCTCTCTGCGTGCCTGGGGTTCGCCTCAATTGTCTTTTTACTGTAATGAAATATTTCTTAGAAAAACGCCAGTGTGTACGTACATTGATTTTTTTGTAGCTGCTTCAGGCTGCCACGAAGACTGCACTAAACAAACTATAAACAGGATAAATTATAGGTCTAATGATTTGTTTGTGTGTGTGTGTGTGTGTGCGTGTGCGTGTGTGTACGTGTGTGTAATGTGTAAATAACGGATTAAAAAATTTATAAATAAAAAATAACTTATATACAATATGAGTCTTTCTAACTTAAACATTTGATCACATTGATATTTCACATATCTGATATTTAACTGTTTAAATGACAACTGGCATTCAATTTACAAGTGAGTTACTACATTCAAAATAACTTAGTTTGTACTTTTTTTATGCAGACAGAATGCTTTTTATTTAACTGAATCACAACTTTAAGTTAATGCATTCATTTATTAATTGTGCATTTCATGCTATTAGGGTGCTAATTATTTTTTACTATAACATGATGAAAAAATCTATATTTATACAGTACTGTCAAAGTTTTTTTAATAAATTGTTTATTCAGCAAAGATGCCTTAAACTGATCAAAAGTGACAGTAAAAATTACATAATATTACAGAAAATTAATATTTCAAATAAATGCTGTTTTTTTTTTTTTTACATTCTAAAAAAGTATCATGGTTTCCACAAAAACGAGACAAGTTTCAACACTAATATTATTATTAGTTTCAACACTAATAATAATCAAAATTGTTTATTAAACAGCAATTCAGCATATTAGGGTGGTCTCTGAAAGATCGTGTGACACTGAAGACTGGAGTAATGATGCTGAAATTCAGCTTTGATCACAGGAATACATTTTTTAATGCATTCAAACAGAAAACAGTTGTTTTGAATTGTAAAAATATTTCACAATTGTACTTTTTTACTATATTTTTTAATCAAATAAATGGACCCTTAATGATAATAAATGTCCAAAAACATTTAAAAAGCTTTTAAATGATTTCTTATTTTGCTTGCTAAAAAAATGAATATATATATATATATATATATATTTTTTTTTTTTTTTTTTTTTTTATGATATTTTCCCCATATACTATTGTAGTTATGGCATCTACAAGCAGGGGAAACCAACAAAACCCTGACTCCTACATTCAACCCTATTTCCAAAAGTCAAGCCTTTTTTTATTTTTGTCGTCATTTAGAGCCCAATTTGAAAAAGCACTAATCTAAGACAGTGGGGGTCCTGAAGCACCCAGAAGTGTCGCCGATCAGCATTTGTTTGTAAACACTAATTTAATCTATTCTGGTCACTAAATGCAGTCTCATCACAATGATGTGATATCACATTTGGACGAGGCGCTGAGAGAATTTATATTACATATATTATTAGAGTGTTGTGCGGCGAGCGTGTTTAATGTTGCTAAAGAAGCCCGTTTCCAGCTGCACTCTGTGTTCGCAGTGCAACATATTTCTCATTAACTTTAGCTGCTGGAGTGGTTATTTTCCTGGGTAACTCATTCATCAAACAACAACAGGCTTTCAGGTCTGCTGTGTCTACATGAATCCTATTTCCCAGAGGGCCAAAAATCTCATGTTCTCCAAACGCTGCTAATCTGCGGAGACGTGAGGGTCTAGAGGTCAACCATATACAACGTGCAACACTGGTTAGTCTGCGGGTTACGTGTCGTTTGTATGTAATATATATCCAGTAATAACCTTCTCTAATTCATTCAAGGCTGTCATACTTTATATTTGGCTATCAAGGGTAATATTACCACAAATGACCACCAACAGAAAGGCCAAAAATGGGGTCTAAAGACCAAAATATACTCTGAGCAAGTAAGTGAAGGAAAATATGTATTTCTTTACAAACTTAATCTCATACATTATGTGAATCGTGTCAAACCATATTTACTAATGCAACAAAGCAAGGTAATAAGAGAAAAAACGAAAGCCATTTTTAAAAAGCCACTGATAATGTCAACTAAATAAACTGAAATAAAGATTACTAATATAAAATATTATAAAAAATATATATGATACAAAAAGACATCAATCTCTTGCTATGACCCAAAGTATGCTAAAGTACAGTTGACATGTTAACAGCATTTACCTGAATAAAACCACATACAGTTTAACAGCACATACATCTGCATGCATTTTGTAATGCAAAGATGCATGGTAAGTACAGTATGTGCAATAATACAGTAATGTACGTGCCAAGCATTCACATCTGCACTTGTGTATTTTGTTTCTGGCCTATATCTTTAATGTCTAGGTTGGGATGGTTAACCATCCATGGCTTAATTGAAATAATTAAGGGGCAGAGTGATACCCCTTTATGGGTCAGGCTCATGTGCTATAATGTAAATCAGTCATCCTTTAGGCCACGATGTGCATGTCATCCTCATTCAGCATTATCCATCACACATCTGACCTCAGAATGACTTAAAGCATCTCACTGCCTTGTACATTTAACATGGGTAAAAGGTATTTTTATGCATTTATGGCATGTTTTATAGTAATGCAAGATGAGGAAACTGCAAGAGATGCCTGCAGTGCTCCAGCGCGTCATTCAAGGGTTTATTCCAAGATAAGTAAACGCATCAAAACTCGAAAAGGCACACTATAATTGAAGCATATTGTAATTAAAATGAGAAAGTGTCCATGGCAATCTAGGCTCGCTTTCACAAATGTCAGAAAACTCCACAGCGCTTCTCTTTGACTACTAAATGATGAGGTTTCTAATTAAAGCGCAGCTGTACCACAGATTTCAAAGTCCCCGCGGCTGTTAGACATCATAGTAAGAGCAAGGAAGAGACAATGAAGAAGAAGCCGGCAGGATGAATGATGATAGCAGCACTTTGAGAAGTACTTGAACATTTAACACACGACATAAACTAGATTTTCAGGTACATTTTTCTGTGAGAAAAATGCTAAACTCTGAATGGTTGCCAAGGGATTGCTATTTACTGCTAGGGTGCTCCTGCTGGTGATACATGCATGAACAAGTTTCTCCAAGGTTTGACTTGAAACAAAACATCTAATTCTTGCAATGTTTTTTAAATGATAGCATGCTGATTTAGTAACTGCTTTGACATGACTACTGAAACTAAGGTCTGTCTCCAGAGTCACACCAAGATTCCTGACTTGATTTTTGTTGTTAGACCCCTAGAATCAAGGTATCCATTCACATTAAGAACTTCAACTTTGTTTCCAAATGCAATGACTTCAGTTTTTTCCATGTTTAACTGAAGATAGTTCTGGCACATCCAACTATTAATTTCATCAATGCATTAGCAGAGGGAGTCAATGGGACTGTACTCATTTGGAGACAAGGCTAGGTAAATCTGGGTATCATCAGCATAGCTGTGATAGGCGATTTGGTTCTTTCTCATTATTTGACTTAGTGGAAGCATATACAGGCTAAACAAGAGCGGTGCAAGAACTGAGCCTTGTGGGACTCCGCATGTCATGGACGTCCACTTAGACTTATGCTCTAATAGACTCACATAATAGCCTCTCCCTTCTAAGTATGACCTGAACCATTTCAGTACCATCCCAGAAAGCCCAACCCAGTTTTCAAATAGATTATTGATCGACAGTGTCAAACGCAGCACTGAGATGTAGTAATACCAGCACTGATATTTTGCCAGAATCAGAATTTAAAATAATATAATTTATTATCTTTATGAGCGCTGTCTCTGTGCTGTGATACGGTCGCAAAACCAGATTGAAAATTGTCCAGGTAATTAGATTACTGAATCAAAACATTATGTCGTTCATTAGATTAACATTTTAATAGATTGACAGCCCTGATAGATAGATAGATAGATAGATAGATAGATAGATAGATAGATAGATAGATAGATAGATAGATAGATAGATAGATAGATAGATAGATAGATAGATAGATAGATTTAGTATTATATATATTTATTTGTTTTATAGTTATTTGTTACATATAGTTACATTATATTATTGCAAGTTTTATTATTACATTTATATATAGCTTTTTATATTCTTATTTAGTTATATGATCATGCTGTGGGTGGTTGCTAGTCTGAATAATCCACTCAAACGTCTCTAGAAATGGTTTGAGTCCATACTTCAATGTAAGTCTGTGGAGTTTTTGCCAGTTTTAACATCTGCCACGTAAAGGGAAAATAAATTAATAACTTCTCAACAAGCAGGATGATTTGAGCGGGGAAAGTTGTAGAATAAGTTCAGAACAAAGTTTAATACTTTATACTAGGGGGGTTGTTCAAATATCTCTAACATAAGTAATAGTAATGTTAATAATGATTTTGAGAGTTTGCATACTTTGTCGATCTTCCGCTGCAGAGACTACCAGAACGCTCTCAAGGGGCTCCCGACGCTGCGCGTAATGAGGTGATATTTATAAATGACATTTTTGAGGTTGAGAGTTGACTTATTTTGAGAAGAGCCCTTAATACTATCCATGAGTCACCCTGACTGAAGAAATACCCAGAATTCCTCCTCACTGACACAAAGGAGGAAGAGTGCAAGAAGAAGAGATTTTTCTTCTGGATTGCCGGTTGAAACGCTGCTCACCTCTGACAGAAACCCTTGGAGGAAGCTGAAAAAGAAAAATCTGTGCAGATCTAAAGAGAGATACAACAAACAGCTAAACATTTGGGTTTTTCTGGCAAATATGACATGAGTCTTACACTTGATACTGACCCCTAGTGGTGTGGATAGAGCACCATGCAAACGCAAATGTTTTTTAAATATAAAAGTATAATAAAATATTTTTAATTATGATACTATTATTATTATTTGATATGTTCAAAGTGAAAACCAATATATATATATATATATATATATATATATATATATATATATATATATATATATATATATATATATATATATATATATATATATATATATATATAATAATAATAAATATAAAAATAAAAGCTAATTTGTAATATAATATATTATAAATTGTATATATATACACACACACACATTTATATATACATATATACATTTATATATACACATATACATATATATACATTTACATATATATACATATATATATATATATATATATATATATATATATATATATATATATATATATATATATATATAGGTTTTCATTTTGAATTCCTGTTGCAAGTTTTAGTGATTTTATAATGTGCTTTTGCTAATTTTTATTAGTATTTGTTTTCTTATTGTTACATTTTTATTTAGCTTCTTTTTTTTCTATTTACATTTAGCTTTAACCTGTTTTTATTTTAGTTAGTTGCAAGGGCAGCATTTCTTATTGTTATTTAAATTGATTTATTGAAATATTTTTTTATAAACAAATAAAACTATTTAAAACTGTTTTAGTTAACAATAACAACAGGTGTATTTTTTTTTTGTTGTTCACACTGGAAATATTGAATTGACAAACCCAGATGTAATGACTTTAAGAAACCACCCAGCAACCACATAAAAACTACTCAGAATACCTTAACAACCACTCCGCAACAACCTAGCAACCAAAAATACTTAAAAAATACATTAGAAACTTGCACTGGACTGGAATCCACCTACGACATCCATGAGGCCAGTTTTGCAGCACTCACAGGTTTATCAGAAAATATGAAGATGTAATTCTAAACATTTCTTTAGGTGCAAAACTCTTTACTGCAGCTTTAATATCAGAATGTGAGCGCTGGCACACAGCTAGTGAACTGCAGAAGAACAGCTAAGAAATGAGATTGGACTGAATCCTATTTTTCTACGGCTGGTCTTGTATCTGAGAGGCAGACGGGGGATTTGAAGCACACAGACTCTGCGCTGTCCAGCTGACATGTTAATCCATTTAAACAGAAGCCCACGACAGGAGCTAGTCGGAGAAACGCCTCACGTCCCGACGACAACACAAAACGCAATCAGACACTGAACTTTATTATTCACTAAATCCCTTCCTATTATCTCCACCTGGCTGAATCACTTTCATAACACCACACAGGAGACGAGACGGGGGACATAGTTTACTGGAGTTCTTACGCTTCCTCATGAGCACTAAACAAGTTATGCAGAAATCAGTTTAAAGGGTCTTGGATGTCATAAACAATATCAATACCACTAATCAAGGGTTGAACTGAATCAAACAACTACGGCAAAGTTAGTGAGTGGGATGCAATTATTCAATAATTCTTCTCATGGTCTGATTACTGTTAAATGGCCGATTTTAAAACTGTACAAATGTAATTAAGGGAGTTGTTTCCTCACAGGACCTTTTCATCTCACAATTTAGACTTTCCCACACAATTCTGAGAAGAAAAAAAATCTGAAAATCTGAGATATTACGTGCAAATTTAAATAAATGATTAATGTTATTAATGACATTTTAATTGAGAGCTACAGGAAAGGGTAAATGTCATCTAAACATAAAAACAGATGAAAATGTGCATAGTTAAATAACTGAGAAATAAAGTAAAAGCAGTTATACTGTTAAATATTATGAGAATTTTAAATAAATGCTTTCTGTTGTAATATATTTTAAAATGTAATTTATGAGATCAAAGCTGAATTTTCAACATCATTTCTCCAGTCTTCAGTGTCACATGATCCTTTAGAAATCATTCTGATGTGCTGATTTGCTGCTCAAGAAACATTTCTGAATAGCATCTATTGAAAACAGTTGTGCTGCATCATTTTTTTTTTTTTTTTTTTTTTTTTTTGTCAAATAATTTTTGTCAGAATTCTTTGACCAACAGAAAAGAACGGCATTTATTTGAAACAGAAGTATTCCATAACATAATTTTTTTTTAATGTCACTTTTGATTTATTTAATGAATCCTTGCTAAATAAAAGTAATCATTTCTGAAAAAAATATGATAATGAATGTCCAATATATACAAAAAATTATAAATTAATAAAAAAATATTAGTGCTGTCAAAAGATTAATCACTTCCAAAATGAAAGTTTTTGTTTACATAATATATTGTGTGTTCTGTGTATATTTATTACGTATATAAAAATAACACACATGCATTTATATATTTAAGAAAAATCTGTTACATTTATATTTGAAATATATTTATATATAGATTATATGAATATAAATATAGACATGTAAATATCTTCAAAATACACAGTGTATGTGTGTTTATTTATATATACACACATGATACTCACACATATATTATGTAAACAAAAACTTTCATTTTGGAAGCAATTAATCTTTTGACAGCACTAAACAATATCTAACACGGTACTTTTACATCATGCATCCCTAGTAAACACATGCACACATATGTATTACATAATGAGTGAAATAATAAAATGCAAACATGACAGTTTTAATGCAAGCGGCCTCAGGTTCAAAATCTGTCCTTCAACGCAACAGATTGAAGATTTTCTAGACTGTGCTGTAAGCATCAAAGAGTTCATATGTGTGGACTGTGTCTGTCTCACATCGATGACTCACGACTGTTTTATTTCTCTATAACACTCACGGAGGAACTCAGGTCATTGTTCTCAACCCAATCTAGAACCATTGATTACCCATCTCTATTGAATATCTATACATCACCTCTCACAGCTCGGAGCGGCTCTTAATAATAGATGTGCGTGAAGTATCTGTCAAAGTAAAAGTTTTACAGACCGGCAAAACAGAAAACTCTTGAGGGAAGTGCTTTGGGTTGTTCCAGCTCCATGAACCATATGAACTGAATATCTGTCATCGGTTTAACCTACAGCATAAATAAAGCATCTTCCTGTCGAATGACCTCTCATAACTTGTTTCCCACACAAGGTGCAATGTAAAAATCATAATATTAGCACAGCCTGGCAAACATTAGCAAACGTTCACCTCTCTCTCTGCGTCAGCATTGATCTCTGTGGGAAAAATCAAGTCATTCTTAAAAAGACTGCCTGGGTAAACGGTAGCCCGAACGGCTCTCTCCGTCAAGTAGCAATCTCGGCAATGGAAGGCATTTCATGCTGCAAATCCCCCGCTTAAATTGGACTGGTGTGACAGCATCAAATTTCCTCCCAGGGCGATATCAAAATGATTCAGATTTCTGCCAAGTGTTTGAAGCCTTCACATTAATGCATACTCGAGTCTCGCTCTTTTCAAACCCAGATTCGCCGAAGTAAACACTGGCAGGAGCCCTGGGATCGCTATTCCAGAGGACGAGATTAAGGGCAAAGTAGGACAGAGGCGTTTCCAAATGAGAAGTTTAACACAATCTTGTTATTATTAATGTCGACGCTCAGATGCGAACTTAAACAAAGCATCCGGCGAAACGCACGCGCCATTAAACAGAGGGGAATACGCCGCGACGATCTGGAATTCAAAGAGAGCCTCGGAGGTCGAGTCGGCGTGAATGAAAAGTTGAGAGACTGGCTGGATGTTTTAGCATTCGATTTGCATAGTGAGTAGCCTGGCTGCTCTGATGAATAGGTAATACCACCCCTATGAGGCAAACAGGTTGCATTGTGGGACAGTAGCTGCGGGGCGTGTCATTCCAGTAGAGTGGATTCGCCTGACACTCCAATTTCATCAAAATCCTCCCACTTTTGTCCCGGGGCTACGGGTGACAAAATTTTGATGCATTATGGATTTACTTATTTATTTAGTCGCGCTTTCTTCTGTCCCCAATACAAAAGTTGTAAACAGCTCTAACTCTGGCAGGCGTTTATACACGAGGGGCCACGTCTCCCAGACGCAATAAAGCTGCAATAAAGTTGTAGCGTGTTGATATTGTTTGTCGCACCAAGTTGGACCTCTCCAAGCAATATGAAATCTAATTTCAGGACTCACGCACGTCTAGAAGATTCACAAAATATAAGAACGTGGCTGGTAAAAACACTGGCTTGCATTTGAAACACAGCTTTATTGTGTACATGTGACATTGTACATCTTCTGCAGCCTGCCAAGCTGCTTATAATACAAATAGTCAAGAAAAAGTAGTTATCGACACTACAAAGTGTTATAGATAAGCAGTTATCCATATACAGAAACAGACAGGCCTAATTAAGTAATTTAATTAGTTAATTATTATATAATTAATTAGAATTATAGATGGGTTGTTGTTTGTTTGTTTTTTGCACAAAAGCAATGAGGATTTTGATTAGAAAAAATACACTAAATTACTAAATACACTAAATACACAAAACTTTAAACTGTTCATCCAAAGTAAATTTTTTATTAAATTTATTTTTATAAAATCTAAAATTTTTAGATATTTTCTATATGAATACATTTTAAAATGTAATCTATTGATGCCATGAGAATGCAGTATTTTCTATATACATGGGTCAAAGACGTTAAGATGTCCGCGTCAAGAAAAATGTACAAAAGTGATTTTGTGTCCATAGAAAGCACATTAAATGTAAGTAAAATGTCTACTTTTAAAGTTTTAAATAAGTTTTTGGAGAATAAAATGTCAAAATTTGGTTGAAATAATGTTACATTGTCATTCAGTGTAAAACAATATTTATGCAAAAATTCAAACAACATGCTTATTCTGACGTGTACATATTAAAATATCTAAATGAATAATGGTGCATACTAAATTTTATTGTGTTTTAAATTAGTAAAAAATTCTTACTGACAAATGGGCAAAGCCAAGGATAGTGGCAAATGTTAAAAATGTAAAATTACAACTTATTAGTATTTGGTGTGAAAGTAATTAGTCTTTTAATATGTCATAAATTGATTTTTGTTGTAAATATGCCTGACAAGCTTGTTACACTAAATGACATTTTACTGGTTGTCTTCTGTAAATCAGGGGAAAATGTATGATATTTATTTTTTGCTAAGAAAAACAAAAACAAAATTGCAATTAAATTAAACAGAAAACTTTTTGCATTTTTTTTTTGGGGGGGGGGGGGGACTTCAACAGTTTAAAGCAGTATTATACTTTTTTTTATGGTTAAACACTTTTTCATCTTTGACCCACATATTATTATGTATTTATTCACTATATTAAATATAATTATTTATTTATTTGTTTATTTATTCATATTATAAATGAAGTAAAACACTTTTTTTATTTTGCTGATTATTTATTAGTTTTTTTATTAATTAATTCATTCATTTTATTTGTTGAGCGGGGATGCATCAAATTGATTCAAAGTAATAGAAAGTAATGTTACAAATTATTTCTATTATAAATAAATGCTGTTCTTTTGAACTTTCTATTCATCAAAGTATCCTAATATATATATATATATATATATATATATATATATATATATATATGTTTCCACAAAAATATTAAGCAGCATGATTGTTTTCAGCATTGATAATAATCATAAATGTTTCTTGAGCAGCAAATATATTATAGTTAATATAGTATATTAGAATGATTTCTGCAGGATAGTCTGACACTGAAGACTGGAGTAATTATGCTGAAAATTCAGCTTTGCATCACAGGAATAAATTATTCTGCAATATATTAAAGAAGATACATTGTGTCATAATAATAATAATATAAAACCTTAATTATTTTAAACTTTTGGCCGGTAGTGCTCATTCATTTTTTACCCTGAATTCCCTGCACACCATGAGAGTAATTGGAAATTTAAACAGTGCATTTGATTATACAGCTCACAAAAACAGTGTGCACAAACAATAAGACATAAAAACCAGCAGTGCAGCGTTTCGTCAAGCTACAACACTACGTTTTAGAAAAAAAATAGCTCATTACTGGCAAAGCCAAACTACGATGACTAAATGCGGAATGACTAAAGGTAAATGCCATCCATGCTACTGACAAATTTAGTTAGCAGTATTGCTACTTTAGTTAGTTACTCCGTAATGTCGGTCTTCTCAACCTAGAAATGTGCCTTCCATGGGTCAAAGGCACAGAATAATGCCCTCCTAATATAATGAAGGATGGAGAATCTAGACGAGATAATTAAAGCGGAAGCATTCTAATATCAGACATGCATGATTGGTTGGGGCCGCAGAGGTTACAATGACGCAAATCTTCGAAGACAAGAAAGGTGACATTGTTCTCACACTTAGCCTCACTGTGAGAGCGGGAGAGGATCAAAAGGTGCCGTTTTTTAAATGAATGAAAGAAACTGAGATCACAGTCTACCTTTTCCGAGCGGCTGCCGAATGAGGTTAGTCAGTGTGAAGTTTCTTTTGTGAAAGCGCAGCTTCATTTTCACAAGGCCATCTGTTTGAGAGACCTGAAGATGTAATTATGCTGTCTTCGTTCAGACAGATCATGCACAATCAAGCACAATTAGGTGGCCTTCTGCTCGAATTCCCTCGTGTTATGACGTGAAGGTACCTTACATGCAGTTTTGTGTAAGTAAATACTTGCTTCAAACTTTGTGGTGCAAAGGACCTACAATTATGATAACCTCCTTCAAAAACTATAAAGAAAAAAAAAATAATCAAAATATCTGTAAAATACTGTTTTATTTATATGTTTTAAGTGTGTGTGTGTGTGTTGTACAAATTATTATATTATTGTGAAATATGATTTTAAGAAGATGTATAATTTATATTTAAATAATTATAATTTAAATTTCATATTTTAATGTATTTAATATAAAAAAATATTTAATATATTGTTTCTTGAATATTTTACTATTATTACATTTTATTTTAGAAATTGTATATATATATATATATATATATATATATATATATATATATATATATATATATATTTATTTATATATAAGATAGTTTTTTGAACATGTAAACTTTAGTCAAAAGAAATATTTATAATAATAATTATTAAATTATATATATTAAATTATTGTGAAATTCATCGACTGTGAAATGTATTTAATATTTATGTAATATTACAATATATTTTACATTTATTTAAAATGTATTTTACATTGTGTTTCTAGACAATTTTTTATAAAACAAATTTCCACATCCTTTTGAGGTTAATTAGGTACAAAGGTGCCACTCCAGTGAACGCTTTTGTACCTTTTTTCCTGAGAGTTTATTTACTTTGCAAAGGAAAGAGAAGTTAATGAAAACAAGAGGCTTACCCGGGCAATGTCAGTGGACTGCTGCAGGTAGAAGATCCGACCGATGAGGCAAAATGTGAAATCTTTTGTAGGGTATTGAGTAGGTGAAAGGATGGAGGAGGAAGGAGTAAACATGAAGGTGGAAGCGTGATGGTCTGGGGCCTTTTTCTGTTTACAGAGTCAGTGAATGAGTGAGTGACACCCTGAACAAAAACACAACCAACACATTTTACAGCAACATGCAATACCCTCTGCTATACACCTCACAGTCAGTGATTCATCCTACAGCGAGATAATGAGCCAAATCATACCTTCAGGCTGTGAAGAAACAACCGTGCTGGAATGGCCATCGCAGTCTCGGGATTTAGACTCCAATGAGCTGCTCTAAGATCAACTGGACAGAAGAGTGAGGGCAAAGAAACATACAAGTACAAATACATATGAGACCCTGGACCACAAAAGCAGTCTTAAGTCTCTGGGGTATATTTGTAGCAATAGCCAAAAAAAAAACACTGTATGGGTCAAAATTATAGATTTTTCTTTTATGCCAAAAATCATCAGGATATTAAGTAAAGATGATGTTCCATGAAGATATTTAGTAAATTTCCTACTGTTAATATACCAAAATTAAAATTTTAATTAGTAATATGCATTACAATATTTTAAGGCGATATTAAGGAATATTTTTACAACTTTAAAGGCGATTCTCTCAATATTTAGTTTTTTTTTTTTTACACCCTCAGATTCCAGTTTGTGGCAAATTTAGTCTGATCCTAATAAGCCATACATCAATGGAAATCTTATTTATTCAGCTTTGAATACTCAGATGATGCATAAATCTCAATTTAGAAAAAAATGACACTTAAGACAGGTTTTGTGGTCCAGGGTCACGTATGTAAGAACTTCAGCAACAACGCTCAAAGGAACTTTCCAAAGAATGGCAAAAGTTAATAAATAAATTAATAAAAATTAAAAAAAAAAAATTCTTAATAAAACTGAGCATGAACTGAATTTTTCTGATATATATATATATATATATATATATATATATATATATATATATATATGCACGCACAAATTATGTTATGTGATTATCAATAGTTGTTTCATTAGACATATTCATTTTACTAATTAAATGAGTAGCATTTAGAGGATTTAGATAGCAATGGCCCATAATTCAGCAGTGTGACACAAGGATTTCATCATCCTACATCTCTGAATAAACCACAACACTGCTGAAGACCACATTTTGGGTTTGGCAGGAGTGTGTGTGTTCATGTGTATGTGTGTGAGGAGAAAAAAAAGGTACAATCTCAGCTTTTTCCCCCCTAAAAATAGGGCAGTTTTATGAACACATGGCAGACTCATCTTTCCGGACAAGAAAACCTCTCCTTTCTGCTCCTTTGCTCCTCAAAGGTGCCTCGGGTCTCCTGAGAGAACGTCTTCCAAGACAACAGCTGTGTCTTCCAGATTCTTAATTTAGTTCATTTATGCCCGGCCTGCATTCATCTGCGACGGACCAACGAGGTTACCTTGCGTAGATCTTCATTTCCAATTCAATAATGCTCTTCAGCTGTGTTAATTAAACAGTTAATATTGAATCTAGCACAAATTAAACCAGAGTCCACAAGAAGCCTCTGGCTGGAACGCGGGCGTCCCCTGAGAGATTAGTGCCATTATAATGAGGTGGAAAAACAATTATTTCAGCTGCTTTTCATATAGGAGGCTGATATCCGTCAGGTGTGTTATTGAGTTTTATTTCAGCAGACTGTTGTTGTTATTGTGCTCGTCATGTCTGTAATGTCATTAAGAGTATAACAACCTTGTCTGATGTCAGAGATTGTTTGCTTGGGTTTTCATTTTGCAATCTAACTCGCTTTTTCATTTCATTCATTTCAATTAAAGAAGTGAGAGGACTTAATTGTGCTCGTTTAAAGATGGACTACAAGAATCACATTGATGAACACATGGGATGATGTTTGAGGAGAGATGGAAGGCCTCCAGCTTCTGTCAGAACTTAAACAGACGTGAGATTGGCAAATGCAGCCCAAAACATTGTCTCTGGATGCTTGTTTTTCTCAGAAGTGTAATTGAAATTAGCTTTCGCAGTTTAGGAATAGCCAATTAATTCGTTAACACAACCAAACGGCTCTGATTTAAAACACACAGTTTAAAAAAAAAAAAACAAGAAATGTCACTTAAGTTCAAAATGAACCAGCTTGAATAGATAACGTTTCAACTCACTTAACAAAGACCTACAATACATGGAACCTTTAAAATATGAAATATTTAATTCATCCAATTATTATAATATATTCTGTTCTATATATTTTGCTGTTTTACTGTTTTATGTATGCTTGTATGCATGTATTTATTTGTGTTCGGGTGTTCATAGCGGGTTCGCAAATCATTTGAGTCAGTTCGGGAGTTCATAGCGGGTTCACGAATCATTTGAGTCAGTTTGGAGATCGCGAATCATTTGAATCAGTTCGGGAGTTCGGAGCGGGTTCGCGAATCATTTGAGTCAGTTTGGGGATCGCAAATCATTTGAATCAGTTCGGGAGTTCGGAGCGGCTTCGCGGATCATTTGAATCAATTCGAGAGTTCGGAGCGGGTTCGCGAATCATTTGAGTCAGTTTGGGAGTTCGGAGCAGAATCGCGAATCATTTGAGTCAGTTCGGGAGTTCGGAGCGGGTTCACGATTCATTGAGTCAATTTGGGGATCGCAAATCATTTGAATCAGTTCGGGAGTTCAGCGGCTTCGCGGATCAATTGAATCAATTCGAGAGTTCGTAGCGGGTTCCTGAATCATTTGAGTCAGTTCGGGAGTTAGGAGCGGGTTCGCGAATCATTTGAGTCAATGAGTGATTTCTGAATCTCTTTTATTTACCTGTTTTACCATATGTATCTGTGTAATTTTATTATCTTAAAAATAAATCCTAACCCTAATTTCTGTTCAATGATAGAAATCCAAATGTGGTATGACGTACAGTATTTATATATTATTTATATATATATATATTTGATTTAAGTGTATGTTTATATGCATATAAGTGTGTGTGTGTGTACACATGTCCCTCATTTAAAAACAAAAAAATTGTGTAAATAAACAAATAGTATATGGATAGCATGAAAAAGTGAATAAATTAAAATATTGCTTTGAGAAAAATTTCATCTGAAGAATTTCTGCCTTTGACATCTTGTTTGCCAGTTAATTATGCAGAACAACAAGAATACATTTACTTTACAAAAATAATTCATAATAAATTACTAAAATCTCACAAAAGAGATGATTTTATGTGAAATCAAATTCAAGCCTCGTTTTTCAGCCCATCTTGACTCATAAGACTTTAATAAAGAAATTAAACATTTACCATGTTTAAAGCGCGACGCTCTCAACGGCTGGTTTGGGCCACAGGTTTTTCATTTGATTTCTGAATGAAACATTTATTTACTTTTTACATCTGGGGCCTATTCGCTTTAATTAAATATGATTGTCTGTAAAGGTTCCAGATTGAAGTGTGGAGCCGTATAACAGCCAAAACTTTGACGCAGACATCATTTCACAGACTTTTACCGTATTCGTGGGCCTGAAACCGCAGCGCCTGGCAGTCTGTCCTGTAACTCAATAGAGAGAACAGCAGTTGTCTGTGGCAATGCAAACCAGCCGTCGCATTCTCCAACACCATCACACGGCCTCACCGCCAGCCATTCGGTGGAACAGGAAAGATCAAACGTGAGCTACAGCTCAGCCATTTTTAATTTCCGCTTTATATTACCCACTGACATATCTCTTGAATGAACTAATTCACTTTACGGAGGGGAACAGCGGTGTCGACTAATCAAATGGGACAATGATATTGCATAATGTGGTAATCTGCCATCTCCCCTGCTGCTGTCCGGGGCAGTTAATGGCTGGTATCAGTCATGAATTCTGCTTGTTTAATGAGGAGTGGTGATGGAAAAGGGCCAATCGGACGGTTTGGTACCCTCTTCCACCAATCAAGACGGGGTAAAGTGTTGCCCATTATGATGTCATCAGGTCAAATCAGACACTCGTATGGCAATCAGATGATGGATTCAGATGAAACTCGTCTTTCTCTCAAACCTGGCTTGTTTTGAATCACAGACCAGCAGCCGTTCAGGTCAATTCATCCTACACCAGTAAAACTTTAAAAGGTTTCAGCCACGAAAAGCATGAAACAATCACAGAACTGAAAGAGAAAAACAGGTTGACATTTGAAACATGAGATGCTGGATGATATTATGTAAGCGCTTGAGAACGTCTCTATCTGCCGAGTGTTATTAAATACTGCTACTAAATACTATTAAACGATCGTTTTGATAGTACACTGAAAATAGATGATATCTACATTAACTGGTTTCATTGAAGATGAAAACATTATTTAACGTCACTGAATTGGATAAAATGCATTAGTTTATTCCAACAACAGCATTGTTTTAGTATTTTGTTTTTATTAATAGCATGATTTAGTCAATTTTAGTAATCCTTTGTATTTTTATTAGTTTTTAATAATTTTTATACTTGATATTATTTCGGTTCAAATTTATTTAACTTCATGTAACAATTAGTAGTTTTAGTTTACTATAACAACACTGACCAACATAATTTTTTTTATAGGTTCAGTCAGGTAGAAACAGCTCTTCCAGGTAACTACTGACATTATTTACATTGTAAAACACGAAAATCACTTTATACGTTAAGGGTGTCTGATCTAACAAATGTACACGTCCAAATTATGAATGAACTAAAACTACCAAGAAACATTTCATGGAGCATATTAATATAATATCAGATCAACAGATCAACTTAATTTGAACACTTTCAGTAGAATATTGTTCAGATCATTAATCCTAAGAATGAACAACCTTTGCTTGGTAAACACCACTAAATAGTGCATTACAATTAATCTTTATATCTTACCAATGCAATTTGCATTAAAGTTACTATACAACATGTAGTTCAACATACAAAATGCATGCTAAGCTTAAAAACAGAGAAAAACCTAGGAAAACAATGAAAATATGCTGATAACTAAAAGTATATAATCAAACTAAGAAGCAAGCATCTAACTTAAAAACTGTTGCTTCTGGCCAAAATACCAGTCTATAATACATAACAGTAAAAAAAAAAAATATATATATATATATATATATATATATATATATATATATATATATATATATATATATATATATTTCTAATAATAGTATGAATAAAGGACTCGTGTCTTTGCTGGAAGCAACAGCTTTAAGTTAAAAATGCTTTAATGATGCATTTAAAGCTTTTCACTTCACAAGATGTTAACTGATGGACTGAAGGGGTCTGGATTATTGTGATGGTTTTATCAGCTGTTTCATTCTGACGGCACCCATTCACTGTAGAGGAACCATTGCTGAGCATGTGATGCAATGCTACATTTCTCCAAATCTTTTCTGATCAAGAAACAAGTTCATCCAAATCTTGAATGGCCTCAGGATGAGTAAGTTTTCATGAACTATTAAGAAAATGAACAGGTAGATTGTAATTTCAAATAATGAGGCGTCCAATATTCTTGTATTTACACATGACAAACTGTAAACACGTAGGTTAACCCTTAATGATGTACTAGTCTCTGATTATACAAACAAACCAGTGACATTGAGAAATGCAAATGCATCCTTTCAGACCAACAGCCGCAGGTTTGTTATATATGCTGGCTTTCCATTGATTTGTTTCAGTAATTGACTGTCTAGAGAGTCCTCTAACCTGGAACTCACACCATAATCAGTTTGTTGGTGGGTAATTACTAACACCTGCCCCCGAGCCCTTTGACTCACCTCAGCAGCTACTTATGAGGCTTGTGTCGAGTCCCGGCAGGCCTACGTGGATTCCTCTTCATCCAGAGGCGTCTCCGCTTGGCTTAAGAGACTGCCGTGTTTGTGCAGATACAATATCTGACTTGTATGATGCAGGTTGTTGTCACCACTATTAGATTTGTCTTGGCCAACAGGCTGATCCCTCATGAGCACTTGATGAGACAAGTTCAACAGACTGCTTGTCAAATTCAGCAGAGGCAACCTGGATAAACAGAAATGACAGATATCTGTAACCTTTATCTCAAGTTCCCCCTTGTAAAATACAGCTAGCTGTACATGGTTTACAGCTGGAGCAAGGTGATTTACATACTCACTTTTTACTTACATATTTATATATTATTAAATATGCACAACAATAAATGATGAATAACAACATATATATATATGTATATTAGTAATAAACATGATGTGTTACAATGTATTTATAATTATATTTATAATGTATTTCAATATCTTCAATATATTTATAATGGTTGTATAATAATGCTTTCAATATATTTTATTTAAATACAGTCACTTTGATTTAATCTGTTTATATTTTATGCAAATATGATTAATTCTTCACATAGATATTATAAATAATTGAATAATTATAGAATAATTATATTAGAATAATTTACATTGTTATTATATGAAAATGCTATAATAATTATAATGATATATTATAATTCTAGACAGATATTAACAGAAAATATATTGTGAATTTGTGTGTGTGTGTGTGTGTGTGTGTGTGTGTGTGTGTGTGTGTGTGTGTGTGTGTGTGTGTGTGTGTGTGTGTGAATATAAAAACATAAATATTTAATTAATAATTTAATATTTAATATTTAAATATATTTCATTTAAATATAATCACTGATAAATCATATGCAAATAAACAAAAGCATGTAGTTTTTGTATAGTTCAGATTTTGCTGACTGTTAATACTGTTTCACTTGGATATTAGAAATTACTGAATAATTATATTATATGAATAATAATTAATGTTGTTATTATATAAATATGCTTTTATAATACTTATATTATAAATATATATATTCATTATAAATATTTATGTTTATATAAAATCCATTCCTTAACATTAAGCTCATTCCTATTTTTGCTTAATAATATGCTACACATAGAAACGCATCAAAGAAATAAAACGGGTTCATGTTGAGCTGGTTTTTCCAGCTGGGTTATGATTCTATCCGCATGCAAAGTCTCACAATAAGAGGACAGCATCCTGTCTAAAGCTTCAGTGCATTCCTATATATGTGGTACACAAGCAAACACACTCGAGCGCACTGAAACTCTTTAGTTGTGTCAGGCTTTGGATTACACCAATGATGAAACTGCTTTGCTGAATAAAGCGTATTTCTCCATTTGCTATTCATTTTAGCAGAACAAATGCTTCCTAGGATGTGGCCTTGACCTCCCATGCTCTTGGATCACATACATATATATACATATATGTTGCATCCATACATTTTCAACTTTGAGACCATTACCACTGACCTATGTGACGACTACATGACACTGAACATGACATATGATTAAGTGGGCAAACGCTAGTGCAAAATTCTGATGAAAAACAGATGCATTAAAGAAAAAAGCAGGACTTTTTTCTATTCTAAGCTTAAATGCATGTTCCATTTGCCTCAATGCTTTCCCTGTGTACACCTTGCTACCTAGCAACCTTGTTAAACCTCTGTCTGTCGGAAAAGCGTTTCATGCAGAGGTCAAAGCGGTGCATGAGAGGCACACCGAACCCAAAAGGCCTGAAGACTTTCTTGGGTATTCTTTACTCGTCGTTCTGTGTTTTCAGCCTTCACTTTTTATACTTATGGCCTTAGGAAGTACATAAATGATGATTTATATTTGAATCAAATTAAATCCTGCTGAACTGATGGAGGGAGAGCGTGACATATGGGCAGCCACTGGCAGGAGACCATGTTTGTGATCTTATATATTAGACCAGAAATAGGATCTTTTTTGTGGTGAGTCAGTGCAGCAGGTCATGGACGTGTGAGCTTTCTCTCTCACCATCTGCTGATCCCGTGTGACTGTGTGATTCAGGGCCTAAACCAGCACTTCTGCAAGGACATCTGGGCCAGAGAGTACAGATGTCGAATTAGTTTATTTATACAAAATATCACATTGCCTTGCAGCGATTCTAGAATATTCTGTGTGATTGCTGCAAGATTCTATGCCGTTTTGATACTGAAATATCTCAAATGGTTTCAATATTTTTTTCCCCAGTATCAATACAACAATAACAGCTGCTCATTTCATGCAAACCACAGAGTAATGAGTAGAGCTGGGTTAAAAAAAAAAGTATTGACTTCTCGATGTTAATTGATTCTTATTTTTATGAAACAATATATATTATTAAATGCCAGGAATTGATCAGTGTAGCCTGTTTTCATTTGGTGAACGCAACACTGAAGCGCACCTCCCATCCAATAAATTTACCTCTAAAAAAACATATTCGGTGACCATAAACTTGTTAGTCTGATAGAAAAATGGGAACTCTAAATAGGAACATATTCATTATCATTTTTACTGTTCTTCAATGTTTAATTTATGTTTGAATAAATCCATCAAGTTTTTATGACAGCCACCATTTAAATTTTTATATTTCATAAAAAATAAAAATAACTTGGTGTATAAATATATTTATGTACTTGTAAGTTTATTATTATAAAAATACTTAGCGTAATTTAAGTGTTTTTACAAATCAGTTCATTTTAATCTTTAATATATCATTATGGTCAACTAAGTTTACAGCATTTGTTGAGAGATATTTTTCCCCATATATATCCAAAAATGATAAATATCGACTCAAAAGCCTCTGAATCAGAATTGAATCGAATTGTAATTTTCTGTCAAAACCCAGCCCTAGTAATAATGAGAAGCATTTATACACCTGTTATCCAACAAACACACATATAACAATATATTTGTACTCCAAACTCCCTTTATAATGTCAGTCGAGTGTTTGAAAGAACTTCCTTTTGTGAATGAGGCCCAAAATATATTATACTATTCTGGTGTAATACAGTAATATTGGTCAACTTTATTCTTACCTAAAACCCAAGATGGCTTGAAAAACACAGATAAACCATGCATTGTTTTATCAGATAAAGCATTTTTAAGCGACAGCGATAGCTGGATGCTTTTGACCAAATTAGGGATTTCCTGGAACCTCACCAGTTATAAAAATAAAAAAAAATGGGTTAAAAGTATGGGGTATAAATAAAAAAGTGTGTGGGGGGGGGGGTGTATTTACAAATTCAAACGTTTTCCCAAGTATTTTAGTTTTCATTAATTTAAAAAAATATATACCACATTGTTATGTTATCTACCCTGCTTATATCTTTCAATAATATAATTATTGTATTTAGATATGGCTTGGTATATAATAAATGTCATTGGAGTTCGATGGCAGTAAATAACATAATTTAACATAACCTGTATATAATCCATCAGTACTTTAAAATGAGTAGAATACGTTTTTAAAAAGAGCCTTTTTTCCAAACAACAGGGTCTCATTTTAGGTTATCTGTAAATACTGAAGATACTAATGACTATCATGGTAGCATAAATAAGTTTAGTCTGAATGTAGAACAGATGTTGCATGATGTCATCTACTTGTGTTCTAGACACCTTGAACAGAACACAGCGAGATACTTTACTGAACATCAATCTACGAGGCATCGATTTAAAATTGCAATGAAAAAACTTTCATTGAAAGTGAAAGTTTCGATGCATATACAGTACAAGTGAAACACGACATTCAATATGAAAATATGGGTAACACTTAAGTATAGGTTCCAATTAACACTAACAAAAAGTTGCTTATTAGCATGTCTATTATTAACATATTGGTTGATTATTAGTCCTTATAAAGTACATATAATACATGACATCCATAATCCTACCCAATACCCTAAACTTAACAATTACCTTATAAGCTATTAATAAGCAGCAAATAAGGAGTTAATTGATGCAAAAGTCATAGTTAATGATTAGTTAATAGTGAGAACTGGACCCTAAAATAAAGTGTGTCCAAAATATGTATTGTAGCTGTAATGTAGATAAACTTGACAAAATTTTATCTTTATATTTATGAGAATTCTTTTTGATAGTTTATTATTTTGGCTTAATTTTTGATTATTAAAATATATATATATATATTACTGATTATGAAGGTAAACTTTTTGTGCACAGATTAGTCATGCATAATAATACCAGAAATGGGTATTTAAAAAATAAATAAATAAAACTGATTTTAATGTTGCCTTTAGTTTAAACCCCTTAAGAAATCCTCTAATTACTTACTGAAAAACAGTTATGCTTTCTCCTATCAAACATGTTTGTGTATTCATGCTAGTTATTGCATTAATATTTCAACAGCCTTGATTTCAGGGCTTGGCGTGAGAAATGGCAGTATTTCTTGGACATTAATTCAGCAATCTACAGTAATCATTAACAAAATCCTCTCAGGGTGTTAGGTCTTACATTTTGGTTAAATGTGTCTCAATTAGCTATTCAATTATTGATGAGGCAAAGGGTTCAGCTGGCAGAAAGATTCAGTCTGGTCTGGTTCAATCAGTAGGAACACACTGCCACCTGAAGGCCAGATATTAGATGACATCCTTGATGAGGCTGCTGTGTCTCTACTAACAGATGCATTTAAAATCGTGCTATGATTATTATGGAGATATCTGGATAATTCAATAAATCTAATGTTGAATTATGAATGTTTAAAAGTACTATTTGGGGCAGGGGAGACTGAGGTTTTTCACTTTCTGCATGAAATAAAAATATAACCCACTACACTTGCCAAAAAAGCACAGCACACTATACAGCTGAAGCACATTGAATGCATATTTACTGCATTCATGGCCTGAGAAACACTCCCTTCGCAGACAATATATAATGTAAAGTTCAGTGCTTTTTTGCCAAAAGTAAATACATATAAAAGGCATAATACTTGTAATAATCACTAAATAGGAATATTTTTAAATATAAGATGACAACCAATAATTTAAAAAAATTAAATCAAAATATAAAATGACAAAATCACATAAAAACGAGACTTTGATTTTTCATTGGAGAGCTAAATGTAAAAATATTATTACACAAATTTAATTAGAAATGCAAAATACTGTATTGCTGAGAAGAGTCCTGGGGCCTGTACCATGATGGTAGCTGAACAAATTCAGAGTTACAGGATTAGTTTTGAGTTGACAAAACCAAACCTCTCCAATCCGGCTCTGTTGGTACCATGATGCTGTTCATCAACTTTCTTTGTCAATTCAGGCTTTGATCCTGAGTTTGTGGAGTGTGTGCACATGAATGTGTGACATCACTGGCGAACAGCCAATCACAAGCCTTGCAACACAAAGCAAGTTTGATTTACTTCTCGCGAGATTCAAAACTAAAGGTTAAAGGTTTTGCTAAAGGTTAAGAGACTGAAGAATATGACAAATTTAAACAGGACAAATAAAATAAATAATCTTGCTCTATCAGTGAAGTCACAAGTGAAACTTGTTAACTTAGTTCATACATTTGAACATATATAGTGGTAGAGACTAGAACATGTAAGGTCAGATTTTGTATTTTTTTAAATAGTGCAATCTTTTGATACTACAGCTTATTTATATCATATGATCGGTATACATTTATATTTATTTAAATAAATGATTTATAATAACTGTTTAACTAAAATTGCTTGTGTGTAAAAGATAAATAATAATAATATGAATCACAATAATTATATAAATCATAAAATGACTGAGTAATTATCATTAAAGCCAGACTTCTATTTTTTTTTTTTTTTTTTTTTTTTTTTTTAGCATTAGTGACATTTAATTTGGAGCAAGATAAACTGGAGTGACTTTGTGTCAGACATGTGTCACTTTTCTCACATCTGATTGGTCCAACTTCAGTTTGAGATCTCTAACACAGAACATAACCTGCCCTGGAGCAGGTTAGCCGTGGAGTGTAAGTTACTATGGCAATGAATGCAGCTAAAAGCCAAGCCACTTACATGGTACCTAAAACCCAGGATTGGTGAAAACTAAACTGAAATTTACCTGGCTAGCCAAATAATCCAGCTTCATGGTACAGGCCCCTGGACGCTATTTACTGATTAAACATAATGAGGTCATGTGACAACAATACAACCTCGTATTATATGAAGTGTCTGCATGTTTACTTATGTATTATATAGTTGCAAATATGCAGTATTGTGCAGCATGCAGTACAACTAAACACTGAAAGTGGCCTTTTTTTAAATGATTTAACTTGCAGAGCTGTGCTAATTCGGATCAAGAGAATTGCAATGAAAATCAAAGTCTCATAAAGCTTCTGTTTTGGTCGAAATCAATGCACTTGCTAAAACGACTCGAGGATCCACATTCAAGACTAGACACTGATGTGTTCTGTTTAATAGGAGAAATTAATGTTTATGGGCCATGTCATACAAATAAAGCCTCCGGGCTGCACTATCTAACACACATTAAATTCTGTTTATTCTGCTGGATTGATACTAATTTGGTTTTAGAGCCACAGTTTAAATGGGCACTTTTTAGCGCTTCAAAAATAATGCATTATTGGTAAATCAATAACCACACAGTGATTTCTCATCACTTCTGCTTGTTCTTGAAACTATATCATCTGTATCATCTGAGATGTGAAAATTACGGGGTGTGTGTGTATACAGTATACAATTTTTTTTTGTGGTCGCAGGCTTTTTTGAGGGGTGCACATGTATATGCAAAGCCTACAAAATGTTATGTTAGTTGATAAAAATGTAAAACATGACATGTTGAAAGAGCCCTCTGCCAAGAACACTAAAATGCTTATCAAAATCTTTCTAGATGGAAGCGATGTACAAAGCTACATCTGATGACAACAAAATCAGCGCTTTTTTTTTTTCTTTGATTGCAAGGTGGGACAACGATCACAGAAATCATCACGATAGTTTCACGATGCCAATCTTTGTCTGGGACAGCTGAAATTTGAGCACTGTGTTTAAGGGCTTTAATCAGGTACTGTGTGTTTTGTTGTTTGGTTAACATTAATGTAAATCAGCAGCAGGTTTTGTGAGACTGCTGTCTCTTTAAAAGTAAAAATATATATATATATTTTCTTTCCACCTAATAATAACTCTGGGATTAGAAACTGAAATATCTTAAATTGTCCCAACCTGATGGCTTTTTCTTTTCTGTTCTACAGAATAATTAAGAGCAGCTGTTATAGTAAAAAATATATATAGAAAACATTACTTTCCACTCCCTTTCCATCTAGGAAGAAGGCACAATTTACTATTTCATCATTAATCTATTATTTTAACCATCACTACTACTCTTGCACCTAATTAATAAGTCCACCTTAAATATTGATACAAAACATTAAACAACTGATACACTGGAATATAGTGATTAATATTATTATTACTGTTGTAGTTGTTGTTGTCTAAAATAGAACACCTTTGCAATGTAAACAGATGACAGGCTTACAAGTGTTATTCATCTCCTTCACACTGCACTTTGATGGGAGGTCAGGTACTATATTATTCATTTTATATTGACATATTTCTATGTTTATTTCCAGAAAGATATTATTGAGTTTACAGGCTAAAGTGGTCTTGCTATTGTAAACTGTTGCTATTGTAGAAAAGAATATAATTATATTTTATATTATTTTTTAGTTTTTATTTTCATAAAGATAATTCAGAGAATGGGAAAATCGGAATAAGCCTTACCAGTGTTGTGATAATTATTTTTAAGGCACACTATGTTTAAAGAAAAAAAAAATACTGTAATATAATAATAGTTTAGTCAAAAAACATAAAAAGACCAGACCCCTTGATCAGGGGCATCATGCAGTCATGATTTTTGACGGGGTACATTTTTTTTGGGGGGGAGAAGGTAGCTATAAATCATGCTACGAAAGCACTGTATAACTAATATAGGCTTATGTTTTATATATCTATTTTTCCTTTTTATTCAAAACAATTCCAAACATGCTTAATATATCAGGAAATATCTCGATTCTCAAACGTGTTTTGGTAAACGCATTTTGCACCTTTATAGATTGTTATTTGATCAATAAAAGGAAAAGTAGTGTAATCTATTAAAGGGGGGGTGAAATGCTCATTTTCACTCAATATCCTGTTAATCTTGAGTACCTATAGAGTAGTACTGCATCCTTCATAACTCCAAAAAGTCTTTAGTTTTATTATATTCATAAGAGAAAGATAGTTAGTACCGATTGTTTCCGGAAAAACGCAACCGGCTGGAGGCGTGACGTGTGGGCGGAGCTAAAGAATCACGAGCGCGAGTAAGCTTTTGCGTTGAGAGCATGTGGAAGCTGTGACATTACCCTGAGGGAAAACCCATCATCCAAAACAAACCATGGCTTACAGTCAGATTCAGCCGTTTATTTATGATCCAGAATCAGATCCAGAGCCTGAAACTGAACGAGAGCAGCAGCAGCAACGACTCGCTCCGAGCGGGGCTCGAACCCGAGTCTCTGGCATGGGAGGGGACGCACTAACAAGGAGGCAGAGATATTTTAAGCAGTTTTACTCACCGCATGCGGTTCCAACACACGATCGTGACCCTTTTTCGTTGGGACTGCATCATCCTTAAGAAATAAACGATACGCAAATCCGGCGTCAAACTGGGCCTTGTTTGTAAAACAAGCATCTTCGAAATGCAGGGGAACAAACACAAACACTTGCACAACTCCGTTGATGCTCTGTAAAAAATAAACTCCATCCACTGGTCCCTTAATGCAGTTTTTTTTTTTTTTTGGTAATCTGTGCAGGGTTGTCTTGCCATGGCAACCAAAAACACACTTCTTTTGTGACATTTCGCGACGCTCTCGCTCTGATCAGTGAAGTCTGTTGTGCTCTCAGTGCTCTGCTATACGGGAGCGTGCACTCTTCCGGCAGATGTGCCCTCAGGACCCATATAAGGAAATTCCACTCCATCTAACATCACACAGAGCCATACTCGAAAAAAACTTTCCGAAACTTGTGACAAACCGGAAGGAGTATTTTTGGAACAAAAATACTCCTTCAAACGTACAACTTAATTTTTGAAACTTTGTCCATGTTTAGCATGGGAATCCAACTCTTTAACAGTGTAAAAAACTCAGTATGCATGAAATAGCATTTCACCCCCCCCCCCCTTTAACTACACATAAAAACCCGACTTTTTACTTAAGTGCTGTATCATGCCATAAAATATTTTTAATACAACTGAATTTGCAATATTGCAAATATTGTAAGTTACTTATTTTAAAACTTTCATTTTACAGAGAGTAAAGAACATTTACATTGTCAAAGAACATTTTCATTCAGTCTAGCCAGAGTTCAGGCACTCTCAAAAACTCCCATTAAAAACACTGAAGCACTTTATATTACATTCATTTGCACATCTGCACTTTTTGTTGTTTCTGATTAGAGAATTCGCTAAATAATTCAGCCATCGAGCAAGTGAACAAAACACTGCGTTTCAGTGATGACTCTTCTGCATGTCTCTGATTGGCCATTGCATTCATAAGCGCAACAGAATCGTTTCTGATTGGTTATCATGAATAGTTGTACGAACGCTCAGCTCAGCGCCAGCCAACGAACGCAGATTTGAATTTAGAAGCTGATGCTGTGCACTGAACTAATCACACCGCTGTGATTGTATAAAATATATGTAAAAAATATTACTCGGTTTGAAAGCTGCATTTAAAATCCACTTGGCTCAGAAATCGAGATGGGTATAAACCATAGACTGTAAAAAAATAGTGTAAACGGAGGTTGGATGGGTAAAAATGGAGGTCGGAGCCAGCTCCAAATGGGCGGGACTTCAGCTCCAAGCGGGCTGTACAAACCTCCAGAGTCTTTTGATTGGTTTATTTAATGTCATGGGGTTAATGCACGCTGCAGATCCCCACCCACCAAAACAAAAAAAAACAAAAAAAGACGAGGTCAACTTCCCAAGGCTTTTCAGCGTCAAGAAAGAGGAATTTGAAGGGGTAAGTTTAGAGTTGTACAACGTATTAAAAGTTGTGAAAAAGTGCAGTATCTTGGCAGTTGATGTTTTAGTCGACGTAGTTAAATCATGATTACAAGCTCATTGCATTCAAGTTTGAAAATGGGAGGACATTCATGTGCAATTTTTACCTTCAAAACTCATATTTACGATTATTCCGAGAGCACGTTAAGACAGCATTAGCAGCACAGATAAATTACATCTTTATTGTGTCTGTTACCCTTTTGTGCTAAATATTTCTGCAATACATATTTAGGATTTACGCTGCAGATTATGGACACCAAAGACCATAAGCAGGTATTGTGACTAACGTTACGTAAAATATGTAGGCCTATGTATTATAACTGCACTGATATTTAAGCGATCAATAACTATTAATAGATTTAGTACAGTGTTCCATAAGAATGAGTCTTAGTTAAAACTCCTAACTGATTATGCTTGACTTTAACAAAGCTGGACATTGTTTCAAAACCTGCTGTTATATTTTTAAAATGTTATCTATTCTTACGTTTAACGTTAATTCAAATAATGTAATGCAATTGAATCATTTGGTTTAATTACCAAATTCATTTTTCAATTTAATAATCATAACAGTGGATATATGAAGATAACTGCAGTGTCCACTACCATGCATTACATATCAACAGTAGCCTATAAGGTGTAGAATTAATTTTGTCAGTGTAGGAAACACCAACAAACAAAAACATTATGTGTAAACTTTGTGTTACAGAAAGTTCAAGTCTGGGTGGCCAGAAGTTAAATTTCAATGACCTGGTTAACGCCTATCTCTGCAAACCCAAAGGATCACTTTCCTGATTTTTTTGTTCTTTCCACCTTTTTTTGTTCTTTCTATGCATTAAGATGTGTAATTTATTGTGTCTGAAGAATTTTGACTAATGTGTGTGTGTGGGTGGGTCTTTGTGTGGATAAATTATGTTCATACTTTAAAGGTGGACATTTGCAACAGCGCTTGTCCCTAGAATTGCTCCAGGGGTATGGTCAGAGACTGTCCTAAATGACAAATGTTGGAATGTAAATGACATTACATTCTGTGGACGTCTCACATAAATGTGGATTGTACTTTAGTTAGTGTTAACTTGTCAACAGTGAATTATTTTAGGATGTCATTGGACTGAATGTTTAGTAACTAATGACACTTCATTCCAGTAAAAATATAATCCATAGCCTTGGAGTGAAAGCAGCAGCAAAGTGTTCCAATGCTGATAAAAATCAAGCAGGTTAAAACCTCAGGTTCCTTAAATATCTGTTCTACTGGACAGTATGGGGCTGGACAGATTTTTTAATGGTTTTGAAGTCTGATGCTCACCAGGCCTTCATTTATTTGTTCAGAAATGCAGTAGAAACAGTCATATTGTAAATTGTAATTATATTTTACAATAACTCTTTTCTATTTGAGGCAGCAGTGGATCTACCCCAATCATCATTAACGGGACCACAGTGGAGAGAGTGAGCAGCTTCAAATACCTTCAAATGCCCTGCAAAGAGTAGCTGAGCACATCTCCAGAACATCTCTCCCTTCTCTGCAAGACATCGATACCAGGAGATGTAAATCTAGGGCTTTTAAGATCCTTAAAGACCCCACCCAGCCTGGAAATCCACTGTTTCATCTGCTACAGTCAGGCAGACCCTTCTGCAGTCTGATGGCAAAAACAGAGAGGCTCAGGAGGAGTTTCTTCCCTCATGCTATCAGACTACTAAACATGGACATTAAACACACTGAACTTTATAGACTGGTTGTTTAGGGCTACCCAATAACTCTCTGTACATTGCACTTTTTTGACACAACCTAACTATGCAACTCCTCCTTACTGCACATTGTTTACATCTCTGCACATCATCTGTGTAGCATCCCTACAAATCATCTGTGTAGTAGTTTAATATTGTGTAAATTTCATTATTTGTATTTAATTATCTCCCCAAAAAAAACTTTAAATTTTTTTCCTGTTGTTTCATTATTTGTATTTTAATTTTCTCTTATTTTTTGCACAGTCTAAAAAGAGTATGCCAAACGTACATTTCACTGCTTTTTGCATGTCATATAACAAATAAAACTTGAATTTTGAGTGGTGTGGAGCGTTACCTGTGATTGAGTTGGTGATAAAAAGGAGATGGAGAAAAGAGTGTCTTAAATTGGACTTTAGTACCATTAATATTTTCCTCTTAAGTCTTGGATTTTTTTTATTATTATTAATTCTTGTATTACTATTTAGATTTTTTTCTTTTTTTAAATGAAATGTTTATTTGTCAAATTTACTTCCATGTGTGGCCTTTTGTAATGTTGTTTCACCTAGAGCCAAGGGGGTTGTAACAATCTAAACAATATAATTCTCCCTCAGATTTCAAACTTGCATTAAAGAAAAACATTAACATACAGTAAACATTTTATTGCTATAAATTACTCATTCATTTTCTTGAAACTGATTTAATTATGAAATGAATATTTAATATACTTGAATGTTTGCAGTTGTCACAAAATTAAATAACAACCTCTTTTTAATAAAATTTAAACTACAATGAAAAACAATAAATCTGTTTTTCATTAGTATCACTACTTTATACCATTGTCATTCGCGCGCACCCCGGCAATGACGCAATTTGAAATGTCCGCTTAAACCCCGCTCATTTGTAAAGTCCCGCCCACTCGCGGCAAAAGTTCCTCCCACTTGGAGGTCTCCGTGAAGTCCAGCCCACTTGCGGCAAAAGCTCCTCCCACTTTGAGGTCTCCGGGCTCCAGCGATTGAGAATGAGAAGTCACGTGCCGATTTGGGAGGGGTCTGAGCCGGTCGTCCCTGATGGAAGGATACGCTATCTGTTGCCAGGGGCAATGCCTTCAGAACTTCACAGAGGCGCGACTAAACATTTCAGAGCGCTTTCATTTTTGCGCATTTATTTTGTCGGCGGAACAGATCGAGACGGATCTACGAATACGCGGAAGAAAGTGGACCTTACAGGAACAAGCTCACACCAAGCGCAAAACAGCGGTGTTTGGAGAAGCTCTCAGGCAGCTCCCTGCAGCGGCACAGAGACCTGAACAATTTACCTCAGTGCACACATATAGACATTGGGGATTATATTGTTTACAATGTAAGTCAATTTGCATTCACGCTGTTAATGGCTTAATCTAACCCGGACATTTACATCTCGCAATCACACATTTAACTACCCTAGCTAACCCAGAACTGGTTTGTCCACTTTGCAGCCCCCAACAAAAAAAACCTGGCACAGTATGTGTCATTGGGTTAAAATCAAATTATAACTAAACATACACAGCTTTAGCATACATCAAAACATGTTGGAAACGTTCGTATACATTGAACATCTCGTTACAATCTAGTGTTCAGTCGCAGTTAATTCTAAATGCAATGTAATTACAATACGCTAAAACGCATGTGAATAAACTTACTTTGGCCAGAACAACACTGTTTTCATCACCTGCTGTAAATGGACCCAGCCACAGCAGAAAGCCTCGTAACTTTCCAAAGACTTGTGGCTTTTAAACTCCTGCATTGTGTAGTAACTTAAACCAAAAACAATATAATTCCCAATGTCCATATGTGTGCATGGAGGTAAATGGTCCAGGTCTCTGTGCCACTTGAGAGCTTCTCCAAATACCGCTGTTTTGCGCTTGGTGTAACCTTAAAAAAACGGTATTTCATTGTTCCAATGTTTTCCATATGTAGGCTATCGTGTGAGGTACTGGAGCAGTTTTTAACGCAGCAGTAACTTCCAGGCATGGTAAAACAGTGCAGAATTGCGAGAACCTCCTCTTAACAACACATTTAAACAATCCTGTTTCGCCGCCGGTATCATTCGCTGTCGCTTTTATTCTCGTGTACCGCGGAGCTTCTGTCACGAAAACAAATTCCTCGTATGTGTAAACATATCTGTCAATAAAGCTCATTCTGATTCTGATTCCAACATGGCGGAGACTGTGATATCGAGGGAGGGGCTTTGTGCCATGACGACAACTTCTCATTCTCAGTATGTGCTCGGCTACTTGCTTTGAATGGGCATGACGCCTCTGCCCTCGATGCCTGTGAAACGTTTCTCCCTCAAACAGCACGCTAACATTACTTCTACACTACAAGCTACACACAGCAATATAAACAACATATCTGCATGTTCTCACATGCACAACACAACACATCGTTCTTGTAAAATAATAATAAGTAAATAAACATCAAAATCACTTCGCTGCGAATGAAACACCTCTTACCAGCTTGTTGAAAATATCCTCTGCCAATTAAAAAAATGCATTGTCTTCAGGTGAAAAGTCATCATGTGGGTCATTTTATTTACGGCTAAATTATTATTCAGAAATTTTACTAATATTTAGATTGGGCATGGGCAGGCATTCACAAAATGGTATGTTATGACAAAATCATAACAGCTCAAGCTGTAGCTGTAGACAATAAAGATATTTTGAAAATAAGTGCATGTCACTTATCTAATTTGTTTTATTTCATTTATTTTAAAAATAAATATATTCTCTTCCTTTCAGATGCTGTGAAGTGAATGCAGCGATGGCAGAACACCTGAAGCACGCTCAAAGAAGAGCTGAGGGTGGAGGTTACACAAGAAATGAGCTTAACAGCTGTATTGTGTTATATGTGGGATAGTTCACCCAAAAATGAAAAATAGTCATAATTTTCTCACCCTCATGTGACTACAAACCTGTATAACTTTCTATGTTCTGCTTGACACAAAGATATTTGGAAGAATGTTTGTAAATAAGCAGATCTCGTCATCTTAACGATCATGATAATTTTTCCTACAATGGCAGTTAATGATTTGTGAGATTGTGAGATCTGCTTGGTTACAAACATTCTTCCAAATATCTTTGTGTTTATAAGACAACTGGGTAAGTCAATGACAAGATTAATAAAGACATGATAAAAAGAAACCCTCTTTTAACATTCCAGTGGAACACATGTGAACGCATTCTCAGAAATGAAATCTTTGAATTATAGACAGAAAAAGAAAGACTCATATGACTCAAATGATTCACGAACCCGCTCTAAAGTCGCGATCTGACTCAAATGATTCGCGAACCCGCACTGAAGTCGCGATCTGACTCAAATGATTCGCGAACCCGCTCTGAAGTCCCGATCTGACTCATGACTCAAATGATTCGCGGACCCGCTCTGAAGTCGCGATATGACTCAAATGATTCGCGGACCCGCTATGAAGTCGCGATCTGACTCAAATGATTCGCGAACCGGCTCTGAAGTCCCGATCTGACTCATATGACTCAAATGATTCGCGAACCAGCACTGAAGTCGCGATCTGACTCAAATGATTCGCGGACCCGTTCTGAAGTCGCGATCTGACTCAAATGATTCGCGAAACCGCTCTGAAGTCGCGAACTGACTCAAATGATTCGCGAACTCGCTCTGAAGTCCCGATCTGACTCATATGTCTCAAATGATTCGCGGACCCGCACTTAAGTCGCGATATGACTCAAATGATTCACGGACCCACTCTGAAGTCGCGAACTGACTCAAATGATTCGCAAAACCCGCTCTGAAGTCGCAATCTGAAATCATTTGAGTCATTTGAAGTAGCGATCTGACTCAAATGATTCGCGGACCCGCTCTGAAGTCGCGATCTGACTCAAATGATTCGCAAAACCCGCTCTGATGTCGCGATCTGAAATCATTTGACCCGCTCTGAAGTCGCGATCTGACTCAAATGATTCACAAACCCACTCTGATGTCGCGATCTGATTCTCGAAACCCGCTCTGAAGTCCCAATCTAACTTTTTTTTTCTTCTTTATTTTAAACAGTTAGAACACAACAATAATTTTCAAATAACAAAAATAGAGACAGAGAACATTTCAACAACATAACACAAAAAAATGAAGTCCCGATCTAACTCATATGATTTGCGGACCCGCTCTGAAGCATAGACAGTAAAAGAAATGGTCATAGCGACCCCATTGGATTCAACGGAAAAAATAAAGTCAATTAGAAGCACGCACTTCCCGGGAGTCGAGCGTACTGCGCAGACTCAAACTGAGCTTGATGACATAGATGTCACGTGAGCAACCTGTAAGTCTTCTAATCACTGTGCCAAGAGAAATCTGAATCACCCACCGAATCTTCCAGAGAAGGCGAGCGTGAACAGGAGCAAATTTTTGTAAGTATTCTGATTAATTATCTCCCTTGACTTCATGCCTCCGATAGACTCGTAGACAGTAAAAGATTGTCTGCGAGCTTCTCCTTTGTCCATATGGTCATTTCTCTTCTGTGCGACAGAGAGTCGCAGGTTATGACGCAATCGTTAGCCTATTTTTTTTTTTAAACTGCTTCTACGGGACCATAACGTAAGATACAAGGTAATGGAGCCTTTTATACATTTTCGTATTTCTTTAGAAATAATTAATGGACAAATGGTGTCTTTAAACGCCAAAATGAATGGGAGTTAATGGAATGCTAACAGCTTCAAAAAAATAAGAAACCCTGCCCCCATTGAACTGACACTGGACTGATTTGTCCATTAATTAAATAATTAATGGACAAATGGAGTCTTTAAAGATCTCACTTTCCTTCGGAACATTGAGCAGGCAACCACGAGGAGAGCTGAGGACTGGAGGAGGGAGATGTATGGATATATATTATATAAAATCTACTGTTGGGTAAGTACATTTTGTATTATTTGATTAACGTGCTTGAGTTTTACTTGTTTGACACGAAGGAACCGAGAGCAATTATGCCCACATTGTCAACTGAAATTCACTGAGTAAGGCTAAAATTAGCTAACTTTAGAAGGCTAAAAGTTACTTATATTGATGTAATTTTTATTGTTACGTTTTAATTATTCAGGGGACATCACAGCCCACCTGTCTTATCAAAAATGTCCTGTTCACTTTCTCAAAGTTACACCACTAGTTAAAGTTGAAAATTTCAGGTTTTTTAACATTAATATGAGTTCCCTAGCCTGTATATGGTCCCCAAGTTTCTAGAAATTTGAATCGGTGTAAATTGAGATTTTTCTATCTTTCTCTGCCTTTGAGAAAATGGAAGCTCAATCAGGCTGATCTTGAATCTCCTCGTGGTGACGTTGTAACGAGAATTGTTACCTCCCCTTTCTCTGCTTTGCCCGCCCAAATATGTACATATAATTCAGTCGCAATGTCAGCACAGGCGTTTCAAACAGACTTTTATGATATGGATTCGACAGCACCGGTACAAACATTGAGTAACAGTGTTCATTAATGCCTGATCTGTGATCAGTGATTTCTGATGTGTAGCTAATCATTCAAGTTCACACAGACTTTCTTTCTAAATCGTTTAATACTGTTTATGCATCAGTGAATCAATCCAGTGACCAGTGGTGGACGAAGTACACAAATCAAGTACTTGAGTAAAAGTACAGATACGTATAATAAAATATTACTCCAGTAAAAGTAAAAGTACTCCTTTTTCAATTTTACTCAAGTGAAAGTACAAAAGTACTAAATTTTTTATGTACTTAACTAAAAAGGTACTGAAAGATAGATGTTTGCAATTTTATATTAGCACATTTGTTTTATTTTTTTTATAATCCTACTGCTCAAAATACCTGGGATTTTTTCAAAATAACCACTATATGGAGTCAAGATATATTTTGGACTACGTTGATGAGAGTAATGTTAACTGTGAAGCTTACACTGTTATGTACCTGAGAGAAAACAGAGATGACCATCTGATTTTCACCAGTAAGAAAAAAGTATTTTAAAGTTTGTTGTTTTACAGAACATCACAGTTATATATGACATGATAATAAGGCCTGAAGATTTTAAGGAAAATATAATTATATTTTCATAATGATTTTTTCCTTCTCAAACCTTGTCTGGGGTGTAAAAACACCACTGGCCAAACGGGGTGCATCTCTTCCCCTCTTTGATAATTACTGTAGTTACCATGTTCTGAACATCACATCCTTTTTTTTCTCCCCAGATGTAATCTATCTATATATATATATATATATATATATATATATATATATATATATATATATATATATATATATATATATATATAGGTGGTTGAATAACGTCCTTTGTTAACGTCCTTAATAACAATGGATGAAAATTTTAGAGCTCTACTGATGATTAAGTCTAGAGTGTGTCCACCTTTGTGTGTGGGTCCATGTACATGCTGAATCGACAAGTAAAAAAAAGCCTCAAGTCCAAATATTCATTTATCACCAATTAACTGTTTGACAAAACTTCCTGCTTCGATGTCTGAATTTAAAAAAATCTCAAACATGCTCCGATGTCCCGATCTGAATCAACCGAGTAGCGAACAGGCTCCGACCCAGCCAGCATTTCAACGTTGATTCAACGTTGAAACAACGTCAGGTACCATGGTTGAATCAACGTTGAAAAACCTTTCGATTTTGCAAATTGGATCAACGTTGAAATCACGACGTTGATTCACCGTTGAAATCGTGACGTTGATGTACGGTTGAAATCACAACGCTGATTCACTGTTGAAATCCCGACGTTGAATCAACGTTGAATAACCTTTCGATTTTGCAAATTGGATCAACGTTGAAATCACGACGTGGATTCACCGTTGAAATCGCGACGCTGTTTCACCGTCTCACCTGCATTATGGGTGAATTAGGGTCGTGCGGCAGCCCTGGGATGAAAGCTGAATGAGGTGTTGATTTTGAAAAGTTAATCAGCGTTGATAACACGACGTTGTTTCCCCGTCGTACCTTGCACCGTGTGTAAATACACCTAGATCCTAGTGGGCATTTAGATCAACACGGTACATGCAAGGCTAAAAATCTAATGACTGGCAGCAATGGCTTTACAAACAACTTCAATAAACTACCACATGCTCAAAATTGTCAAACAGCAGTTAAATTTTGGAAACATACTGTATAAAACAGATGAAAATAATCCCACACTTTATTATGCAGAGTATGCATGGAGGTAATGCTAAAAACAGGTAGTAGAACAATCCAAATACAATAATATTTAAAGGTTTTTGTAAAATAATTCGGCACAAAAATACATATTTTTTTCAGCACTTACAAGACAAACCCTTGTACCTTTATGACTGAAACCAGTGGATCTTTTATTTTGGTGGAAAACTACAGTTTCTGTCAAAAACATGTTTTAGTAATGTGTCTCATTTCAAGCGCAGGGAACTTTCAACCAGTTGATTTCTAATGGGAACGCCCCCGGACTGTGTCTTCTTTACCGTGGGGAATGCAGAATGAGATTTCTACCGCAGGGCACTCTAAAATGTTAGAACCAGCAGCCTTAGTGTATACAGTGTGGTTGTGCTTCGGGTGATCCTTGAAAGTGTCCCAGCGCTCGGTCCTTTCTGACGCTGTCCCCTCCACTCTCTCCCACTTGTGCACTTTCTGTACCGTCCTGTATAAACATTTACATTTAATAATTTAACAGACGCTTTTATCCAAAGCGACTCACAAATGAGAAGAACAGAAGCAGTCAGGTGTACAAGCGAACAACAACAGTATACAAGTGCCATGACAAGTCTCAGTTAGTCTAGTACAGAACGCATAGCCAGGTTTTTTTTTTTTAATATGAAAGACAAGAAAAGAAGGAAAAGTGCTAGCATTAGTTGGTTAAGTTCTGGTCAAAAAGATGAGTCTTAAGATGTTTCTTGAAAATGAGTAAAGACTCAGCAGTTCGGATTGAGATTGGGAGGTGATTCCACCAGCTGGACACAGTCCAGGAAAAGGTCCGTGAGAGTGATTGTGAACTTCTTTGGGATGGCACCACAAGGCGTCGTTCACTTGCAGAGTGCAAACTTCTGGAAGGCACATAAGATTTAACCAGTGAGTTTAGGTGTGTTCACAATGTTTGACAATAACTTTGATATTGTGAAATATATTTAACTGAAAACTGAATGCAAAATAAATCACACAATATTTTCACTTTACAGTTCAGTAACAGTGAGGTTGGAAACAAAGTGGACAACACTATTCATTAAACACTTATTTAATGTATTCAGATGAAAATGTACAATATTAACAAATTATTCACAAACAGTGTTTTCAGAGCCCCCAGTTATACTGTTTTAATCAGAACACTAACATTACAGTGTAGTAAAACAAGTCAAATCAAATTCAGTAAATTTTTATTAAACTAAGCACAATCAAAACCTATCACAAAAGGTCAAAGCATCTCTAGCAGAAGTGACAGTGCAATGTAGCAGAACAATTTCTTACCAATGTTTAAAGAACAAGCTGGATCCTTAATGACTCTACAAGGGGAAAGAAGAAATGGTTTACTGAAAAGTTCTTAAAAAGCAGGATTTCATATTATACCATTTCTTTAAACCACTGGTTCTCAAACTTTTTATTCCAAGTACCACTTCAGAAAATATTTGTTATTAAATATTAAGTTGCACCATAATGACCAACATTACATTTCAGCAGCGTAGTAGGCCAAACTATTCAGCTACAACTCTACAGTTAAAAAATGAGGCAGTTTTATTCTAATAAGAATATTTATTGTTGTCAGACACTTTACCATGTTTGAACATTAACACTACAACTGTGCTTACATACACAGGTAAATAAAAAAAAAGTTTAAATTAAAATGTAATTTTAATTGTAATTATGTAACAAAAGTTACAAAACTGTACTGTACTTTAACTCTAACATACTTAAATGTGCAAAAAAAAACTTACTCAAAGATTAAGTTAAAATGTATTAACATTAATTAGTTTAATTTAGTGATTCACCTGCATAACAACTAGAGGGGGCCTGACACTTTGAGAACCATGGCTTTAAACAATCCTTTTATTTATTTATTCATTTTCATTAATTCATTAAAATTATATTATTTAAATACCGACATTTGCACTTATATGTTTCAGAAAACCCTTTGAAACTATTATAAGAATACAAACATATATAACACACCTAATGCATGGGATACATACAGAGGTGGAAAGAGTACAAAAATATTCTACTCAAGTAAAAGTACCATTACATGAATGAAATTTTACTTAAGTACAAGTAAAAGTACCAGTCTAAAAATCTACTCAAGTAAAAGTAAAAAGTAGCTCGTTTAAAATTTACTCAGAGTAAAAATTACTTAGTTACACTTTAACAGTGATGGGGAGGCAAAAATGGGACCAAGGGTGTTAGACTCAGTTCCTGGAGGGCCACAGTCCTGCACAGTTCAGATATAACCCTAATTAAACAAACCTGATCCAGCTAATCTAATCATTTAGGTTTATTTGAAAACTACATGATATGTGTGCTGGAGCAGGGTTAGAACTAAACTCTGCAGGGCTACAGGCCCTCCAGGAACTGAGTTTGACACCCCTGGGATAGGCATATTAATCTCAAACTAGTTGTTTTTAATTAAAGAAATCAGTTATTTAGAATAATAAGACATTTGGGCTGTTACCAGGCAAATCAGTATCAACAAACTCATCTTTTCAATGCAGACGAAATGCAGACGCTTCATCGGAAGTGACATTTAGATGTATTTATACACTGTTTAGTGCAGGACAAGAATGCATTTACAAATCTGCAGTTATAAATGCATGAATAATGTTTTGATATACAAGGCATAAAATGTTGAATACTCATTTGAAATGATAAGAAATTAATTATTAAAAAAAAAAATCAAAAGATACTTTAAATGTGAAATTAAAATGGCCAGTATGTGTCAGCAAGTCACTGTTAATAAGTGAGTCACTGGGATTGAACCGAATCATTTAAACGGTTGATTCATTCAGGAACTAAACAGTCATGTTGCTCAGAGATGCAAAACTGTGCTTTGGTGGCTATGTTTGGAATTATTTTTTGTTGTAAAAATAGAGCAAAAACAGGCAATATGGTATCTAAAACGCAAGTCTCTTAATTAACTTGTTTACTGACCTGTTGTAAAAAAAATATTATATTATATAATTATTGTGTGTATATATATATACACTGTAAAAAAAAAAATTGTTGTTTCAACTTAAAAAAGTAAGTGTTCGTGCTGCCTTAAAATGTTAAGTTGCCTGAACTTAAATTGTGAAGTTGTCTTTACTTACGATTTAGTTGACATGACTTAAAAAAACAAGTGCAATAAACATCATTTAAGTTGCCTGAACTTAAATTGAGAAGTTGTCTTTACTTACGATTTAGTTGACATGACTTAAAAAAACAAGTGCAATAGACATAATTTAAGTTATCTGAACTTAAATTGTAAAGTTGCCTTAACTAAGAATAAAGCTGATAGGACTTTATAATACAAGTGCAATGAACATAAGTTTAGTGGACTTGAATTGTGAAGTTGTCTTAACTATGAAAAGCTGAATAGACTAAAGTGCTTAACATTTAAAATGACAAGTTGTCTTAGTGGAGGATAAATCACTTGGATTTTATTTTTCAATTAAAACCAGTTTATAAACTGTTACTTTAAACATACAGTGATGTACTGCATAAACAAAAAAAGCATAAAATACAGCGTAATGCTCTGCATGAATGACACAGTATTAAGCATAGTGCTGTACTGCATAAAACAGATGTACTGCACAAACATACAGTAATGTACATTAACAATACTGTATAAACAAAACAAGTGTCTAAATTCAAACAAGATATTTTTATAATAAAGGGTTAGTTCACCCAAATAGCAAATTTATGTAATTAATAACTTACCCTCATGTTGTTCCAAACCAGTAAGACATCTGTTTATCTTTGTAACACAGTTTAAGATATTTTAGATTTAGTCCGAGAGCTCTCAGTCCCTCCATTAAAGCTGTGTGTACGGTCTACTGTCCATGTCCAGAAAGGTAAGAAAAACATCATCAAAGTAGTCCATGTGACATCAGAGGGTCAGTTAGCATCGAAAATACATTTTGGTCCAAAAATAGCAAAAACGACGACTTTATTCAGCATTGTCTTCTCTTCCGTGTCTGTGTGAGAGAGAGAGTTCAAAACAAAGCAGTTTGTCATATCCGGTTTGCGAACGAATCATTCGATGTAACCGGATCTTTTTGAACCAATTCATTGATTCTAAACTGATTCTGTGCTAATTTTATGAGCGCGGGTAAACCGAAGGCTTGAATCAAGTGCAATCATCGCCAATGACGGCATTACGTCGAGCGCAAAAGAACCGGTGAACAATTTTCTTCAACCGGTTTATTGAATTGAACTGTATGAAAGAACTACTGGTGATCCGAAAACTGATGCAACCGGTTCTTCACTCGTGAACGAGTCAGTCTATTGTTCGTTATCTGGCTCGGCTCGGTGTTCATCTTCAGTTCTCTCTTCACAGCAGTTCAGTCAGTGTACTGTTTGAGTAAATGAATTAACACGTTAACAAAGTTGATAGCTTAAGTCATTTGTGGATTAATGCGTATAGGAGACGCAAACTGTTTAAAACGATTTGGTGAATTGGTTCAAAAAGATCCGGTTACATCGAATGATTTGTTCGCGAACCGGATATACACACTGCTTTGTTTTGAACTCTCTCACAACAGAAACGGATGATATTTTTCTTACCTTTCTGGACATGGACAGTAGACTGTACACACAGCTTCAATGGAGGGACTGAGAGCTCTCGGACTAAATCTAAAACATCTTAAACTGTGTTCCGAAGATAAACTGAGGTCTCACGGGTTTGGAACGACATGAGGGTGAGTTATTAATTACATAAATTTTTTATTTGGGTGAACTAACCCTTTAAGTTACATAAATTGTCACTGCATAAAGAACCACATTAAGAAAAAAAATCATTTAACATTCTTTGAAATGTTGAAAGGAACGTATACCTTTCAGTTAAAATGCTAAACAGTTTTGCGAAAGAGTCTATTTTTCAGTCCATGCACCGTCAAGGAACAGTGATCACCTCCAAGGTCAATTAAAATCTTCTGAATTACCTCAAATGTGTAGCGTAGTTTTTTGGGATAATCAATGTTAAGCGCAAAAATCAGTACGACTAGTTGAGCCACAGCATGAGGGAGGTCTTTGGCATCACTCAGGACAACTTGTTCCTCCACTACCACGTAGTAGTCAAAGGCATCATCTCCATCAGGCATTATGAGAATGCCCACATCCATTCCCACCATCACACCGTCTTCAATGTCAGTTTCCTACAGCAAGTATATTAAAACATTTACTGAGAATGTCAGTTATTTTATTGAAAGTATATAACACAATTTTTAGCCAAAACTTATGTAATGAAAATATCTTAATTCTGAGACTCGGTCTTGTTTGTATTTTACCGTTATCTACATCAAATCATCCTACATAAATGTCCAAAGATTCTATGAAAATATAACCCTGATATCTTTAATACTGACGAAGGCCTGAAATCACAGTGAAATTAATAGCTGAAATTCAACTTTGGCATTTATCTCATAATTACATTACAAAACTATAATACATTTCATAGACAGGGTCCTGATTAAACATACACAGAACATTATTTTAAGCAAAGGTATAATATTAACATGCAAGTCTACCTCAGCTGACTTGAAGAAATCTGATGGATCCTCGCCGAGGTAATGTGGAAGGCCTTGAAGAACAACGGCCCTTTTCATTGACATGGAATTCTTAAATAAAAGAAAAAAATGATTAGATTGATTTAGGGCAAGGCTGACAATGTAACTGCTTTATAACCATTATAGTGGAAAGCAGGGGTGCTGAAGCACCTGCTGGCATGTAGCCCATGAAAAAAAAAAATGCGGGGTGCTGGTGGTGCAATGTTAAATAAACATTTTGTAACAAATTAATAATTATTGAATAAAATGGTGCTGTTAATTGTTGCCAAAGTGTATTTAAGAAAAACATTTATTATCACTATAACTATGCAGATTAAATACATAGTTTTTTTCTTTTGTCATTTCATTACACATAACTTTATGAACTATAATATGATTTCTTTGTAAGTGTAAATTTCTTCAGTTGTTACCAATTGCATGTCAATTGCTGTTTAATTAAACTGTTGAATTAATTAACGGTTTAATAAAAATAAAATTAAAAAAAGTTGACATGTTCAATTATTTCCCCCATGTTATATGTAAACTTCGATTTAACTCAAAGTTTACATGATGCAGCACGTCACTGATGTGAAAAAAAAAATTGCAGCAATGCACAACACTAAAGATCACATTTTTAAAAATCTGTTATTTTAAGTAAACTGTACATACATAGGCAGAAGAAGAGTAGGAGCCTGTGCACAGCCTTAAAAGCTGATATTTGGACACATTTTGGGTCATATGATGATGGAGAGAAAAGGGAAAGGAACAGTGGACAGAAAATGACATGTTAGTTGATGCGTGACTCTATAGATCCAAACTTAAATAACCCAAACACATTTTAATTTGAAGCACACAACTAAAATACTCACATCACGGTCAATCTTGCATAGAAGACTTTTCAGTTCTGAAAATGCTGCTCAACTTGGCTCTAAACATCTGAAGGAACCTGGTTACATACTGATCCAACCCTGAGAGAAAAGACTTCATGAGGTCCTTAGATGTTAAGCGAGTGAACTCTGCTTCAATCTGTTAAAAGACATGACATTTACTTTTTTAGCATTTCATAAACTAATATATGTATGTGCTACATAAATTAATAGCAATGGCATTGAATAACTGCATTTATATAACTAACAATAATATAATGCCCTTAAAGTGGAGGCAGTGACCAATTTGTAAATGCGACAAATGTATAAACAATAATTCTAAAGTATTTTAGCTTCAGAAAGACTATTGTGACTAAAGAACTTAAGACATAGGGGTCTAAAGGTACACATTAATTTCGAACTGTTTCGGAATGGGCCTTACAGTTCATTGTACATGTGTGCCAAATGCAAACATTAGTTAGCAGTAAGCTTGTGTTGCATGCAGAACATACTTAAATTGTGTTTTCACATGGACATTAAGTAACGGACTGTATGTTTGTTTAGCAAAGATTCTAAAGTAATGGCTCACAAGAAAAAACGTGGAAATGTAGCAGAGTTCTAGGCAAACATGCACTAGATTGAAGTGTTTAACCGTTACACTTGCGTCTCACATCTTTTGCACAGTCTAGCAAGTTGGCATGACAATTTCTGTAAATCCCTCATGTCCCAAAAGCACGTCTTGAAACCATAGTATTTTGCACTATGCTTAGTGCTTTTCTGAACAGTTCCTGCGCGTTGCGCCTCGCCCCACCCATGGGATTCTCTAACGTGCTCGCCTGAAGACCAATCATTAAGGGAACACTTCAAGCATTGTGCATAAATTTATATTTACCAAGTCGCTACTCGTCGCTGCCCGACGCCGGCTCACATTGAAAATGAATGACTTCCGGCCACTTTGACGCTCTCGACGGTGGCGGTGTGGACACAGTTATTGATGAAGTCATATCGCCCTTTTTATATAAATGCTGTTTATCGCCTAGGCCTTCGTTAACATTTTATTACTCACCTTAAACTGCACTTAACAGATAAACAATCCCCAGAGCCAAGACAAGCACACACGAATTACCAAAACATATAGTGAGGCTGCCGCGTTAAATTGAGGAAATATCAGACGTTGCAGGTGCATTTTTAGTTCATCGTCTGTATAAAAATAATAATAATAATAATAAAAAAAATATCTTTTCTATTCTATCTTTTAATATTGTTCCTATTATTTGTCTCTAATGAATTTAACTTATTTAAACGAAAAAAAAAAAAAATCTTCCCCCAAATTACCGATTGGTATATGTAAGGCGTTAAATGGCTTACAGATAATTTTCATTAAAATGTGTAACATTAGGACTACGTTAGTTGGCCTACTCACCCAAAACTGGTCAGGATGAAGCTCGAAGATTCAGTTAATACATTTAAAAGCAGGTTTCTGCTAACTCTAAAAGACTAACTTAACAGATAAACGCCGTTGACAATCGAGGGAAAAACTCAAGATTGGAGCAAGCACATGGAAGGGTAAACGTGAGAAAATGGCGATGGCTGAAAACAGACGTTCATCTTCTGACGTCATATATATCTTTTTTTTTTATTAATTAATTAAATTTCTAACGACAGGAAGAAATGTTTGAAAGGGAATTATTTTGCCACTGTTTAAGAATGCGAACCGCCAAATAAGCACAAAGAAGAAGAAGAAGATTTTGCCAAGGAGTATTACATTTTCAATATGAAAAGCGTTAACGTCCCATGACTGGCTTACAAAGTTCAAATAATTTTTGAGCGCGAAACTGTTTAAGGCGTTGTTTATACTACAGATAGTTGATTACAGTTAATTAAAACAACATCTTAGAAGTGAGTACAGAAGCACTCAAAATAATTAAAAATCTTATAAATCTATTTCATGTAACGTAATCCAATATAAAACGTACCGTTCTGGTATTCACAATTATAAAAGATGATAACGTTACATATTAAACAGATTTTGGAGTAACTTAACATACTCACCTTACACTGACCAATATGAAGGTCCACGGCTCAGTTAACACGATGAAAATCTGGTTTGTACTGTCTGCCAAAACAAATTCGACGGTTAAACGACTCGGGTAACGTTAACGTTGTTTGAGGAGAAACTCCAGCAAGAACATCACAACATAAAATGAGAAAATGGCGGTGCTGCAGAACGACTCTTCTGGCTCATTCAGGAAAAATAATTTAAATTCTTTTTTTTTTCTTCTAATCAATGATACAATAAATTTGATCTAATTTCCACATACAGTATTACATTTTAAATATGAAAGTTGCATTATTTGTCTTATAATGGTCACATGAATTCATGCAAAACTGAAATAAGGCGGTGGTTGTTGTTGGATTATTATCTTTAAATTTATTAAAATCATATATTAGAAGCGCGTACATAAACGTTCAGAATATTTATGTCGATCAATATTCAAATCTATTATCTATTAACATTTTACATAAATTCACAGATATTTGGCATTAATTACCTCAAATTAATCAAGATGATGGTCTGTAGTTCAATTAAAACCAAATAAACAGGTTGCCTGTTTGCAAAACCGATTTTAACTTTAAAAGAGGAAGGTTTTAGATCCTGCAGACTAGAACAAGCATTGTTAAAGTGAGAAAATGGCGTTGCTGCAGAAAGACTTTCATCCTCTGAGGTCATCCGAAAATTATATATATAGAAAGTCATACATTTTAATCTTAAAATAGCTTAAAGATTACATTGATATTTACATTTTGCGGTTTATGGACATTATATTATCAATGGCAAGCATAGAAATATATAAAGTAAATGCATAAAAAATAATAACAATAAATAAAATAAAAAGTTGACAAATACAATTTTAAAATGTATCGATATCAAATATTAGTTAATATTAGTTTCCATTTGCACGTATTTGTATTTAAAGCTCAAATATTGGAAGCAGCTATGTTAACTGATATATCTAAGTTCAGTTGACTCATTATTTTAAGTCTGATAAATTAAGCCAAGAAAAACTTAAATATTTGAGTCATCTCAATAAGTTCAATCCAAATAAGTTAACTTAACTCGAAATGTTAAGTTATGATAACTAATTGGCGCAATCATTTTTTACAGTGTATATATGATTTTTGGAGGAAAAGACATAATTCTTTGTGTGATTTTGATTTAATATATGAAATTATATAAATATGTAAATTTCTGCCCCTTTATCTTCAATTTTGTGATCATTCTAAATGCGCTTTACAAGACTGAATCACACAGTGAAAGAACGCACTGTAAATGCGCGCGCACATTGTTAAAACAACAATGATATTATCGCAGACCATATATATCGCACACTCCTCACCACTGTCTTTTTGGCTAATTTGTGCAAAACCTCTTGCTAAAATGTCAAAGCTTCATTTTAGCAACCAATGCAACGATGCAATTATTTAGCTTACCTCTACATGCTTGCGAAGGGTTGATGTCGAGATTTTATAATCTGCTAGTTGGTGTCTCTAGGTAAACACAGCTTACACTGAATAATAGAGCATGAATATGGCCAAGGGTTCACTTCATTTCCTTCGAGTTCAACTTCAGAATATGACTGGGTTTCGTTTTCAGCGGTGTCTGCACCACTAACGCCTGTTTTGTCCGTCTGCATCTTTCTTGTTATTTTAGTGCCAGTTTGCCCTCCTGCCCATTATTTAGTGATGTAGTTTCCAGGGAGCGATTTCCTTTTTTTTTCTTTTTTTTTTTTTACTCAGTAATTAATGTGTTTTCAAATGTAGCGAAGTACAATACTTAAAACAAAATATACTTAAGTAAAAGAACAATTACAGATTTTAAAAATTACTTTAAAAAGTAGAAGTACACAAAAAAGCTACTCAATTACAGTAACGCGAGTAAATGTAATTCGTTACTTTCCACCTCTGGATACATATCAGGAAAATATGGGAAAATCTCTAAACCATCTCTAAATCTCTCTTACCAGCAACACAGGTGAGCACCTAACTTGATCAGCTGTGATAAAGCAATGCAAAAATAGACACAGGGGTATCTATTTATCTGCAGGTTACATGTCCTTTAAACTACCCATTTGTAAACTCTGGTAATACTTTACTATTTTCAAAAGATAATAAAGATAACGTTAGCGATTTTCTTACCTCATTTTGCCAGGATGTTTTCAGGACCTCGCAGAACAACTGACCCTTCTTGTGTTCACAGTTTTTGTTCTACATTGACATGTCACGACTCAAATTCGCTCAAAATAAATAAAAAATGTACAGGCAAATATGAAATAATTCGGGACCGATAGAGCAGTCAGTTATAACGAGCAGCAGCTCACAGTTAGCCGCCTCACTCACAGAAAGACGACAATAACGGTCATATTTTTAAATGTAGAAAGGCGCGAAGCGATTCATTGTCCAGTTTCCTGAATGACAGCCAGATTAACCAATCATGATAGAGGTAATAAAATAAAACTACCAATGGGAGTTGTTTCAGTGTGATAAAGCAGCGAAATGTATATAGTTTTATTGTTGTTAATGATGATAATATTTAACATATACCTTTAGATTTTAGAATAGGTATCATGACTAAAATATTTTAAAATGCTATTAAAATAATTAATTTAAATAATTTAATATAAATAATTTAAAAGCTTGTTAACCTTTTTCTACCATTTAGCATTAAACATTTTTAACGTTGTTTCATTAAAACAACTGACCTTATTTCAGCCATATTTCAATGTTGAAAGTTTGTCATGTGCTGGAAGTTTTTCAACAGTTCATCTTTAAACGTTGAATCAACGTTGTTTCAACGTTGAAACCACAACTGACCTTATTTCAACCATATTTCAACATTGAAAGTTGGTCATGTGCTGGATGTTTTTCAACCATTCAGCTTTAAATGTTGAATCAACGTTGTTTCAACGTTGAAACCACAACTGACCTTATTTCAACCATATTTCAACATTGAAAGTTGGTCATGTGCTGGATGTTTTTCAACCATTCAGCTTTAAATGTTGAATCAACGTTGTTTCAACGTTGAAACCACAACTGACCTTATTTCAACCATATTTCAACATTGAAAGTTGGTCATGTGCTGGATGTTTTTCAACCATTCAGCTTTAAACGTTGAATCAACGTTGTTTCAACGTTGAAACCACAACTGACCTTATTTCAACCATATTTCAACGTTGAAGGTCGGTCATGTGCCGGCTGGCGAAGTGCCGATCTGAATCAACCGAGTCGCGAACAGGCTCCGAAGTCCCGATCTGAATCAACCGAGTCGCGAACAGGCTCCGAAGTGCCGTTCTGAATCAACCGAGTCGCGAACAGGCTCCGAAGTCCCGATCTGAATCAACAGAGTCGCTGTTAATTAATTAGTTTAATTTAGTGATTCACCTGCATAACAACTAGAGGGGGCCTGACACTTTGAGAACCATGGCTTTAAACAATCCTTTTATTTATTTATTCATTTTCATTAATTCATTAAAATTATATTATTTAAATACCGACATTTGCACTTATATGTTTCAGAAAACCCTTTGAAACTATTATAAGAATACAAACATATATAACACACCTAATGCATGGGATACATATCAGGAAAATATGGGAAAATCTCTAAACCATCTCTAAATCTCTCTTACCAGCAACACAGGTGAGCACCTAACTTGATCAGCTGTGATAAAGCAATGCAAAAATAGACACAGGGGTATCTATTTATCTGCAGGTTACATGTCCTTTAAACTACCCATTTGTCGCGAACAGGCTCCGAAGTGCCGATCTGAATCAACCGAGTCGCGAACAGGCTCCGAAGTGCCGATCTGAATCAACCGAGTCGCGAACAGGCTCCGAAGTGCCGATCTGAATCAACCGAGTCGCGAACAGGCTCCGAAGTCCCGATCTGAATCAATCGAGTCGCGAACAGGCTCCGAAGTCCCGATCTGAATCAACCGAGTCGCGAACAGGCTCCGAAGTGCCGATCTGAATCAACCGAGTCGCGAACAGGCTCCGAAGTGCCGATCTGAATCAACCGAGTCGCGAACAGGCTCCGAAGTCCCGATCTGAATCAACCGAGTCGCGAACAGGCTCCGAAGTGCCGTTCTGAATCAACCGAGTCGCGAACAGGCTCCGAAGTCCCGATCTGAATCAACAGAGTCGCGAACAGGCTCCGAATTACTGATCTGAAAACTTCGACCAAAGAATGTAAAAAAAAAAAAAAAAAAGAAAAACTAATTTTCTCTAATAACTCTACAAATCTATGAAAGACTCAGATCACGTGTCTAAAAATAAATCGCTACAGTAAAAGAGAAGTAATAAGAGGAGTGAAGTTTCCTACCGTTCTGCTGTGTTTGGTCCTCACGCGCGTCTGACGCTCCGCGGCGCGTCTCCGCCCCTCACACGCGCGTTTACAGCGCTAAATTAATCATCTTTGCTAATTATTATACATTTACTTCATTGTCAGCTCCAGGTACTTCATTTATTATTGTTCATTGAACTGTTTGAAACAAAAAAAGGTTGTATTTCAGTAATAATTCTAAATGATCAAAATAAAATATATAAAATAATGGTTTCTATTTTAATATCCTTTAAAATATAATCTATTTCTGTGATGTGCGCTGTATTTTCAGCATCATTCCTCCAGTCTTCAGTGTCACATGATCTTTAGAAATCATGAAAATATGATGATTTATTATTAGAACTATTAATAGTTGTGCTACCAAATATTATTTTGGAATCTGTGATCTGTGAAAGTGTTTTAAAGTTTGTGGTTTTACAGAACATCACAGTTATATATGGCATGATAATAAGGCCTGAAGTTAGGAAGAACATTTTAAGGAAAATATAATTATATTTTCATAATGATTTTTTTCCTTCTCAAACCTTGTCTGTGGTGTAAAAACACCCCTGGCCAAACGGGGTGCATCTCTTCCCCTCTTTGATAATTACTAGTTACCATGTTCTGAACATCACATCCTTTCTTTTGTCGCTAGATGTAATCTATATACATATATATATATATATATATATATATATAGGTGTTTGAATAAAAATATTTGGACATTATTTATAAAAATTACCTCAAGTTAGCACCAGCACGCTTGTTATCTAGACATTTAGCATCAGCTACAATATTTACTTATTTTCAGTACTGTTATGAATAAACATGTCTGTCTAACTTGTCTAGTTAATCCAAACAATATACATATGTATAACGTTACTGTTAATACACAATATAAAAACAGATGTCATGGTAGCATTTTAATAAAACTGTTAATATTACGGTAGCGGGGAATTTGGACATGCACGAGTTATTTTATTTAATCTGTGTTAGTTTAAGGTTATTTTATTTTATTTTTTAACCTAAAACACAGAGACGCTGATTGATGTGTCTGCATGTCAGCATTTCAGTGGGCTTAAACAGATCACTCTTTACAGCGGATTTAGTTCCCAAACAACTGACAATTTTGACCTAAATATGATTTTCAGTTACAATAATTAATCCTAAATTTCGACATTAATAACTTAGCAACATCAGACGCACGCGCACTCACAAGATCTCCCGGTTCTTACTTCGGTAGACTCGCACTAAACGGTTCATTTGAATCAGTGAGTGGTCGACTCCAGAACAGCTGCAATCGGATCATTCTAATTCCACGGTTGTCAAACTGGGGTACGCGTACCCCGAGGGGTACGTGGACTGATTTCAGGGGGTACGAGAAAGAATATCTAAGTCATGCCTTTTCAAACGTTTTCTCTGTCCCACGGTGGTAACTTCTTAGGCGATCCTTAAAAATATTTTGGTTTGCCGTAACAAAAAGGATTGGCAGGTCGGACTAGCCATATATATATATATTTTCAAGATTCAAAATGTAAAAAAAAGTACAATTTTTGTAATGGTGATTACGTAGCTATTGATTTAAACAAATAGTATGCGGGACTTCACTGACAGAATTTCGTGCCAAGTTAAAGAGGTGTCGAGAAAAAAAAAAGATTTTGATAATAATAAAAAATAATAATAATTATATTTATATATTAAATAACAATTAGAAAACCTGTATAAACTGAACACCAAAGAATATTAACTATTGAGCGGTGGGGACGCGTTCATAAGGGTGGCGCTGCCAATAACGCATAAGCTGCCACAAAGAACTGGGAAAAGTAATGATAGATTATTAATATGTCAAATATATCAAGGAGACATTTCAATTGTTTATTAATAGACAAGTGTTTTCTGTGTAAAAGATGAAGTTGACTATGCTGACTCGCGATCTTCGCAGCAGTGAGCACGCCAGAGATAAATATGATTAGCCTAAGCAGAGAGCAGTCTGTTTTCTTTCGTTTTGAATTCTTTTGTTAAACATGTTTAAGTACACATTTCATGCTTTCTTTATGTATATCTCTCAGGTCTGTATGGCAAGTAGCTTATACGCTGAGTTTCGGTTCAAGAGACGATCTCCAGTTCACGCGCTGGCGACTCTGTGTCCTGATTTATTGCCTGCTATATTTTCTTGTTATTTGTTAAGACAAAATTAATACAAAACGAAATTCACTTTAAAGAAAGGTTTTCTACAAAAACAAACTCAATGAAGTGGTCAAAATCATGTCTGCCCACTCCATTTGTCTTTCGATATTTTCGGGATTATCATGCTTTTCACCTTTCATATAATAAACATAAAATAAAATAAATATATATAATTTTATTTAAACATGAATATGAAATTAAATCGTTTTTTTAAAGACTGGGCTACAACGCACAGTAGGCTAAAGTAGCATATAGGCTACAGAGAAATTTAATGTAGGAGCGTATTGATTACCGGTGAGAGCTACGATTTTTTAGTTCAATCATCGAATATTATTTTGCTTGATATTCCAATTTTTAATATTTGGTGTTTTATGTGTGAGATCTCTGTGAAAGTTTTAAAGCAGTTGTGTAGTGCCTCTTTCAGTGTGCTCACGTCCGTAGCATTGTTTGTTCCTCATAACTGCGAACACGAAAAATAAAATAAAATGAATATATTATGTTCTGCGGAGAGCCAACCCTTCTTCATCCGGTGGGTATATTACTTTAGGTTTGCCAGTGTAATTCATAGAATTACTACTAAAACATATTTTACCACCTAAAAGTTAAAGATTTTTTGTGTCAAATCCGGACCATAACGCAAGTGTTACCTCTTCTCATATTAAATATAAAACGCTGCTTTATTAAGTGAGTATGGTATATAAACAGACGTTTCAATATATTAAACGCATTTTCTGATGAACGCATTTTTCTCCCCGAGTGTCGCGATTTCGTTTTCATTTTGATTACAGATTACTGATTACAGCTCTGCGTCATATTCAATTAAGTTTATTTGCCAAACAGGACAGATAAAAACAATCAAAACAAACAAACAACAAACAGTAAGAAAAAAGCAAATACAATAATTAAAATACATACAGACATTTCAGCCAATGCACTCTCAGTCTGGATGTGTAACGTTACCTGTAGCAACTCACTAAGGCATCATAATAAACGTTGCTATGACGACAAATATTATTTGTCGCGCGGCGCGCAAATAAAAAAAAAATCCTGTCAGAAATCATCCCAGTTACGTCTATTTGACAAAACAAAAAAACAATTTCAATCGATGGATAAATGGTTGAAACGGGTTCAGGCCATACCCAGAACGACACCAGAAACTTCACAGGAGTCACCTGCTGTCGGGACAAGCTTTTCAGGTCAAGACACTATCATTGCTAATCCTAACTCTGACGAAAGGCCTGATGCTAGCCAAACCATTAACATGGACAGTGATGGAGACGGGGAGACACAGACTCTTCCATCAAGACAACAAGGCGATGGTAGGGAGGCACACTCAAAGATAAGAAGATATAACGAAGATTATATAACTCTGGGCTTTACATACACAGGCAATTCAAATTTCCCTCAGCCACAGTGTGTCATATGTGCGCAGGTCCTGTCTAATAACTCGTTGAAGCCTTCACTCTTAAAAAGACATTTAGAAACGAAACATGGCAATTTGAAAAATAAGCCACGGGAGTTTTTTGTGCGACAATTGAGACTGCTTTCTAACAACAAGAAATGTCTGATCGCGCCAGATGCTGTAAATAAGGCAGGAGTAGAAGCGTCTTACATGGTCAGTTACAGAGTGGCTAAGGCAGGCAAGCCTCATAATATTGTGGAGGAGCTGATTGTCCCTGCTGCCATGGACATGGCTGAGAAAATGTTGGGGGAAAAGGCTAAACATACTTTGCAGAAAATGCCTTCATCGGACAATACCGTGTCCCGACGGATCAGTGACATGTCAGCAGACGTTTTGAGACAGTTACTATGTCGCATACAAGCCAGTGAATTCTATGCATTACAGCTAGATGAGTCAACAGATGTAGCAGGCCTGGCTCAGTTGTTGGTGTACGTCAGGTACATATATGGAGGGTCAATCCATGAGGACATCCTCTTTTGCAAATCGTTACCGACGAGGACAACGGGGCAGGACATTTTTGGACTCATAGACAGTTTCATACGATCACACGGAATAACCTGGACTAAATGTGTTGGAATATGCACAGATGGTGCCAAAGCAATGACGGGGAGGCACAGCGGAGTGGTCACCCGTGTACAAGCAGTGGCTCCAGATGCCACTTGGGTCCACTGTAGCATACATAGGGAAGCGCTTGCCGCCAAAGGAATGTCAGACAGCCTGGCACAGGTGTTGGACGACACAGTAAAGATGGTTAACTTCGTCAAATCAAGACCCCTAAACTCGCGCATTTTTTCCACCTTATGCAGTGAGATGGGCAGTGACCATTTGACGCTTTTGCTCCACACTGAAGTGCGATGGTTATCCAGAGGGAAAGTTTTGGCACGCTTTTTTGAACTGAAAGACGAGCTGAAACTGTTTTTCATCGACAATCCTTTTCGCTTGTCAGATAGGTTGCATGATGATGAGTGGCTCACAAGACTGGCCTATTTGGGAGATATCTTTGGCCGTCTAAATGAGCTCAATCTCGGGCTGCAAGGTCGCTCTGTGACAATATTCAATGTGCGAGACAAGGTAGAGGCCACGATTAAAAAGCTGAACTTCTGGTCTGACTGTGTCAAAGACAACGACATTGGCGCATTCCCATCACTGCAGGATTTCCTGTGTGAAAACGAGCTACGGCTTGCCGACATTGTCAGATGTGACATACGGAAACACCTTGGCGACTTGGCAGCGCAATTACGCAAATACTTCCCCGAAACAGAAGACCACGACACATGGATTCGTAATCCTTTTTCGTCACCCAGCACATGCCAGCTTCCTATGCTGGAGAGAGAGAGCCTCATTGAAATATCCACGAACGGGTCGGTCAGAATCGAGTTCGGTCAGAAGACACTGACAGACTTCTGGATTAGTTTGCGGGCAGAGTATCCGGACCTGGCAAACCGAGCGATTAAGACGTTGATGCCTTTTGCTACAACATATTTATGCGAGACTGGATTCTCAGCTTTGGTCTGCCTTAAGACCAAGTATAGGTACAGACTGTTTGTGGAAAACGACCTAAGACTGAAACTGTCCCCAATTCGGCCTAACATCGCTGCATTGTGTAAGAACATCCAGGCACATCCCTCACATTAAACTGGTGATGTGGATGGAGAGGTGGTAGGCCTATTCTGTGTGGTTTACTACAATTTAATTTACTGTTTACTATTTAGTTTACTATTGTTAATGTGTTCTCATTTTTATTATTATTTTACAGCAGAAAAGTTAAGAAAATATAGAATGTTATCAAATGTGAAAAGCAATACTTATCAGTATGTGAAAAGTTAACAATAACTTAAATGAGATGTTGGACATGTGTTGTAGGCCTATTGTGTGTGAGATTGGGTGCATATTTTTTTAAAATCATTATATTCAGCACATTTGTATCATATGTTGACTTTTGATGAGATTTGTATAATTTGTTTATGATTCTATTCACTATTCTCGACAAAATTGATAAAAATAAATATCAATAAAAAATTAAAAAACTTGTTGTTAACAATTGGTGGTGTTGGGGGTACTCCGGAAGATCTAGAATGTCTCAGGGGGTACATGCCTGTTCAAAGTTTGGGAACCACTGTTCTAATTCGTAAACGAATCGTTTGGTGCGATTCGCGATCCGATTAAAGTTTATTTTGAAAAGACTCAGTTCGTTCATGATGAATCAGACACCGCTTCTGCGTGTCGGAGCACGTGATATATTATAGGGAGTAACGATATGTTTTATGAAATGTAGTGAAGTTAAAAGTACGATCTTATGCTTTGGAATGTAGTGAGGTAAAAGTAAAAGTTACTCAAAATGAAACTACTCCTGTAAAGTACGGATACTTGAAAAATGTACTTAAGTACAGTAACGAAGTAAAGCTACTCCGTTACTGTCCACCACTGCCAGTGACTAAACGATCAACTTCACATTGTTTCTCTTAGTAGCATGAAACAAATCTGGTCCGTGTACTTGTTGGCCAACGGATTTTCGTTTTAAAAGGAAAAAAACAAAAACGAAAAACGGCTCGTTTCCCAATTTCCATTAGTAAATAGGAAAACAAAAAACGGAAAACAATCCATTTTTCTTTTTTTCTTTTGATATTAAAAGACGGAAAACGGAAAACAATCTCGTTATCCGATTGTATTTATAGATGGAAATCGGAAATCAAAATACGTATGTATGAACTATGTCTGCATTCTGCATTGGTACTTTTTCGTGAACCGGAAGTTACTCCCGCCCAGAGCTCCGGCCACGCCAAGAAGACCCGCCCTTCACCCAAGGTAATGTAAATCACGTAATTGATGTCCGAGCTACTGCGACAATGGAAACAAGTTATGTTCTCTTTTGAGAAGGCAAACGTGTCACAGTAAGAGATGATGACATGTCTGTTGACAAAATATACAGGATATTTCAGGTACTGAAATAATACACACTATATAAGTAACGTTTGTTATAATTTACAGTTTTGCACGCAATAACGCAGTATGTTCCTGCACAATAAATGAAATATACATTTTGTGAAATTGATGTATATCAATTTTAAAACAATTGTAAAAAAAAAGTTAGAACCTTAAAAGTCTTAGTCTCTTGAATTATACAGTGTATTTATTAACCTCCTTAAGGTGAATTAGCTCATTATCAGGTAAGTTAAAGTTGGAATCAGTGTATGGAGTCACTAAATTACAGCCGAGAGTTTAAACGTTGTTGAGAGGCAAGACAAGACACAAGAATGATTCAAGAATGTTTATATATATGTCATTTTTGCGACAACATCACAAGCACCAAAGTGAACCCCTTTTCCATCAGTTGCTGCATGGACAGAATGGCTGTAGGCTTCAACTCTAGACAGAGAGAGATTATATATATGTATATATATATATATATATATATATATATATATATATATATATATATATATATATATATATATATATGAAGTGAAAGTCCTTGCAGCATGTGGTGCATCTCTTCAATTCGGGCAGGGATCTCCCTTTTTGGTTTGTTATATGTATCTAGAAAAAGAGAGAGCCTACTTGTTAGAATATTTTGAGATCATGAAAATATCCCTAGTGCCTTTTTTAATCATCTGTCCTACAATGAGCCTAATCGAATCCATAAAATCACTTCATATTGGCCATGCAAAACATGACAGAAACTAACATATGATAGCAATGTATAACTGTATGTGGAATAGACCTGCAGATTAGGCCAAATTGTAACAAACTATTAAAATGCCGAATGCCTCATTTATCATTGCAAAACAATGCCAAAACAACAGGCTAACACATACTGCAACTAGGCAGTCAGTGCAGTTTAATTATGAAATATATTTTATACATAAATATGGTAAAACAATGACTATTAAGCCAGTATTCACACTAATACATTAACCAGCAGGTAAATCTTACAAACCTTACATCAACCATGCTCTTGTCATCTGATAAGTTTACTTAATGTGCAGGCCATTCCACCCCTATTAGGTTTTCTGACATTTTAATTAAACATTTTGTTTATATTCGTTAATAAACTAACAATGAATCTGATGGATTAGCATTTGTCTTTTTACTGTTTGCCATTTATTTTAAATGTTCATTAAACTTATGGTATTTTCCTTCTATGCACTTCAACAGGTTGATGGCAGCAGTCTGTACATTACAGATGATGCAAACACCACAACATTTCCAGAGCCATCTGGACGTTTTTGCATCCTCAATCTTGTGCATCGCGGCCATTATGAGGTCCACGGGGATCCAGATCATAGTCAGCTTCCTGCAAGCAGAGCCGTACCCACTACTGCTGTTCCTTTTGCCTTCATGCACCGCCCTGCACCTGCCGCTTCTGCTTCCACTGAAACACCACGACCTTCCCCTGGAACTACACGAGATATATATATATATATTGAATATGTTAAACAAATGTTTCTTATTTATCTCTCTCCGTCTAGAGTTGAAGCCTACAGCCATTCTGTCCATGCAGCAACTGATGGAAAAGGGGTTCACTTTGGTGCTTGTGATGTTGTCGCAAAAATGACATATATATAAACATTCTTGAATCATTCTTGTGTCTTGTCTTGCCTCTCAACAACTTTTAAACTCTCGGCTGTAATTTAGTGACTCCATACACTGATTCCAACTTTAACTTACCTGATAATGAGCTAATTCACCTTAAGGAGGTTAATAAATACACTGTATAATTCAAGAGACTAAGACTTTTAAGGTTCTTCCTTTTTTTACAATTGTTTTAAAATTGATATACATCAATTTCACAAAATGTATATTTCCTTTTTTTTTGTGTAATTTCATGTTTAAATTTAAAATTGTGACTCAAAGCTCACTTAGTAATTAACCACTGCTGCATTTTGAATCAAAAATCATATTTAAAAACAAATACTACTGAGATTAATATATTGATGCTATATACAAAGTAACGTGACTGCAAACTAAACCAACAGGGTAATAGATCCGCGGTCCTGAAACTGCAGCCTCCGGTTGTGCAGGAACATACTGCGTTATGTCCTTGCGTGCAAAACTGTAAATTATAACAAACGTTACTTATGTTGTTATTGTTGTGTATTATTTCAGTACCTGAAATATCCTGTATATTTTGTCAACAGACATGTCATCATCTCTTACTGTGACACGTTTGCCTTCTCAAAAGAGAACATAACTTGTTTCCATTGTCGCAGTAGCTCGGACATCAATTACGTGATTTACATTACCTTGGGTGAAGGGCGGGTCTTCTTGGCGTGGCGGGAGCAACTTCCGGTTCACGAAAAAGTACCAATGCAGAATGCAGACATAGTTCATACATACATATTTTGATTTCCGATTTCCATCTATAAATACAATCGGATAACGAGATTGTTTTTCGTTTTCCGTCTTTTAATATCAAAAGAAAAAAAGAAAAATGGATTGTTTTCCGTTTTTTGTTTTCCTATTTACTAATGGAAATTGGGAAACGAGCCGTTTTTCGTTTTTGTTTTTTTCCTTTTAAAACGAAAATCCGTTGGCCAACAAGTACACGGACCAAATCTGTTATTTAAATTGTGATTTAACTACAGAGAGCGATCAAAGAACGCTCGCTTTTTTCCGGAGCTGTTACACATCGCGAGTATATCTGCACACTTGCCCAAACTGCCGTTACAATGAATGACGCTGTTATGCTGCACAACAAAGCTCTTACTGTATTCATGTGTTTGCTGTTAGCTGTGGTGAAAGCATTTTGTGAGAGAAAACGTGTTGCAATAATGACGAGATCACTGCATCCATGCGATAAACAGACTCTGTCTACTCAATGCTCATCACTGCAGCCTTTCATGTGATAGGAAAAGATCGAAAAAATTATTATATAATCAACACTTCCACGATTCGTTAATCTCGACAGCTGTAATAGTTATGTGTGTGTGTGTGTGTGTGTATATATATATATATATTTGAGAGGGGTTTCACATGTAAAATGCATTGGAATCCAAAGATGTCAGCCAATCAAAACAGTTGTGGTTTACTCGGAGTCTCCCAGCAGACACGCCCCTTCAAACAGAGCATTCAAGCCAGAGGGCTAATATCAGGATATAAAAATGCTTTTTATTTCTAAATTTTAAATGTAAAAATCATACTAACAATATAAATACACCTAAGGACACATTAAAAAGCATTTAAAGAAAAGGAAATAATCCATGTCATGGGACCTTTAAGGGTCTTTCTCAAAGGCATCATCACATTAAAGCACACAATCTTTTATACAATAAAAATAAAATCTAATGCATGTTGATTACCTTTTTCTAATGTTTCATTCATGATTCATTCATCTTGTTCCAAGTTTTTTCTTTTTGCTGTAGACCATAAAGATATTTTGAAAATAAGTGCATGTCACTTATCTAATTTGTTTTATTTTATTTATTTTAAAAATAAATATATTCTCTTCCCTTCAGATGCTGTGAAGTGAATGCAGTGATGGCAGATCACCCGAAGCACGCTCCAGGAAGAGCTGAGGGTGGAGGTTACACAAGAAATGAGCCAAACAGCTGTAATGTGTTATATGTGGGGTAGTTCACCCAAAATTAAAATAGTCATAATTTTCTCACCCTCATGTTACTACAAACCTGTATAACTTTCTATGTTCTGCTTGACACAAAGATATTTGGAAGAATGTTTGTAACTAAGCAGATCTCGTTATGTTAACGATCATGATAATTTTTCCTACAATGGCACTTAATGAGTTGTGAGATTGTGAGATCTGATTGGTTACAAACATTCTTCCATATATCTTTGTGTTTATAAGACAACTGGGTAAGTCAATGACAAGATTAATAAAGACATGATAAAAAGAAACCCTCTTTTAACATTCCAGTAGAACACACGTGAACGCATTCTCAGAAATGTAATCTTTTAATTATAATCAGTAAAATAAAGACTCATATGATTCGCGAACACACTCTGAAGTCCAGATCTGACTGATATGACTCAAATGATTCGCGATCCCGCTCTGAAGTTGCGATCTGACTCAAATGATTCGCGAACTTGCTCTGAAGTCCCGATCTGACTCAAATGATTCGCGGACCCGCTCTGAAGTCGCGATATGACTCAAATGATTCGCGGACCCACTCTGAAGTCGCGATCTGACTCATATGACTCAAATGATTCGTGAACCCGCTCTGAAGTCGCGATATGTCTCAAATGATTCGCGGACCCACTCTGAAGTCGCGATCTGACTCAAATGATTCGCGAACTTGCTCTGAAGTCGCGATCTGACTCATATGACTCAAATGTTTCGCGGACCCGCTCTGAAGTCGCGATATGACTCAAATGATTCGCGAACTCGCTCTGAAGTCGCGATCTGACTCATATGACTCAAATGATTCGCGGACCCGCTCTGAAGTCGCGATATGACTCAAATGGTTCGCGGACCCACTCTGAAGTCGCGATATGACTCAGATGATTCGCGAACCCGCTCTGAAGTCCTGATCTAACATTTTTTTTCTTTATTTTAAACAGTTAGGACACAACAATAATTTTCAAATAACAAAAAATAACAAAAATAGAGACAGAGAACATTTCAACAACATAACACAAAAAAATGAAGTCCGATCTAACTCAAATGATTCGCGAGCCCCCTCTGACGTCCTGATCTGACTCATATGACTCAAATGATTTGCGGACCCGCTCTGAAGCATAGACAGTAAAAGAAATGGACCTAGCGACCCCATTGGATTCAACGGAGAAAAATGAAGTCAATTAGAAGCACGCACTCCCCGGGAGTCGAGCGTACTGTGCAGACTCAAACTGAGCTTGATGACATAGATGTCACGTGAGCAACCTGTTAGTCTTCTAATCGCTGCGCCAAGAGAAATCTGAATCACCCACCGAATCTTGCAGAGAAGGCGAGCGGGAATAGGAGCAAATTTTGGTAAGTATTCTGATTAATTATGTCCCTTGACTTCATGCCTCCACGTCCCCCTGATAGCCTCATAGACAGTAAAAGATTGCCTGCGAGCTTCTCCTCCTGTCCATACGGTAATTTCTCTGTGCGACAGAGAGTCACCGGTTATGACGCAATCGTTAGCCTTTTTTTTTTTTTTTTTTTACAAAAACTGCTTCTACGGGAACATAATGTAAGATACAAGGTAATGGAACCTTTTATACATTTTCGTGTTCCTTTAGAAATAATTAATGGACAAATGGAGTGTTTAAAGATTTTGAGTTGAGGACTCGAGGAGGGAGATGTATGGATATATATTATATAAAATCTACTGTTGGGTAAGTACATTTTGTATTATTTGATTAACGTGCTTGAGTTTTACTTGTTTCACACGAAGGAAACGAAAGGAACGATGCCCACATTGTCAACTGAAATTCACTGAGTAAGGCTAAAATTAGCTAACGTTAGAAGGCTAAAAGTTACTTATATTGATGTAATTTTTATTGGTACGCTTTAATTATTCAGGGGACATCACAGCCCACCTGTCTTATCAGAAATGTCCTGTTCACTTTCTCACAGTTACACACCTAGTTAAGGGTCTTTCTCAAGGGCATCATCACATTAAATCACACCATCTTTTATACAATAAAAATAAAATCTAATGCATGTTGATTACTTTTTTCTAATGTTTCATTCATGATTCATTCATCTTGTTCCAAGTTTTTTCTTTTTGCTGTAGACCATAAAGATATTTTGAAAATAAGTGCATGTCATTTATCTATTTTTATTTTATTTTATTTATTTTAAAAATAAATATATTCTCTTCCCTTCAGATGCTGTGAAGTGAATGCAGCGATGGCAGAACACCCGAAGCACGCTCCAGGAAGAGCTGAGGGTGGAGGTTATACAAGAAATGAGCCAAACAGCTGTAATGTGTTATATGTGGGATAGTTCACCCAAAAATGAAAATAGTCATAATTTTCTCACCCTCATGTTACTACAAACCTGTATAACTTTCTATGTTTTGCTTGACACAAAGATATTTGGAAGAATGTTTGTAACTAAGCAGATCTCGTCATCTTAACGATCATGATAATTTTTCCTACAATGGCAGTTAATGATTTGTGAGATTGTGCGATCTGCTTGATAACAAACATTCTTCCATATATCTTTGTGTTTATAAGACAAATGGGTAAGTCAATGACAAGATTAATAAAGACATGATAAAAAGAAACCCTCTTTTAACATTCCAGTAGAACACACGTGAACGCATTCTCAGAAATGTAATCTTTTAATTATAGACAGTAAAATAAAGACTCATATGACTCAAATGATTCACTAACCCGATTTGAAGTCGCGATCTGACTCAGATGATTCGCGAACCCGCTCTGAAGTCGCGATCTGACTCATATGACTCAAATGATTCGCGGACTCGCTCTGAAGTCCTGATCTAACTTTTTTTTTCTTTATTTTAAACAGTTAGGACACAACAATAATTTTCAAATAACAGAAAATAACAAAAATAGAGACAGAGAACATTTCAACAACATAACACAAAAAAATGAAGTCCGATCTAACTCAAATGATTCGCGAGCCTGCTCTGACGTCCTGATCTGACTCATATGACTCAAATGATTCGCGGACCCGCTCTGAAGCATAGACAGTAAAAGAAATGGACATAGCGACCCCATTGGATTCAACGGAGAAAAATGAAGTCAATTAGAAGCACGCACTTCCCGGGGGTCAGCATTCTGCGCAGACTCAAACTGAGCTTGCAACCTGTTAGTCTTCTAATCACTGTGCCAAGAGAAATCTGAATCACCCACCGAATCTTGCAGAGAAGGCGAGCGTGAATAGGAGCAAATTTTGGTAAGTATTCTGATTAATTATGTCCCTTGACTTCATGCCTCCACGTCCCCCGATAGACTCATAGACAGTAAAAGATTGCCTGCGAGCTTCTCCTCCTGTCCATACGGTAATTTCTCTACTGTGCGACAGAGAGTCGCTGGTTATGACGCAATCGTTAGCCTATTTTTTTTTTTTACAAAAACTGCTTCTACGGGAACATAATGTAAGATACAAGGTAATGGAAACTTTTATACATTTTCGTGTTCCTTTAGAAATAATTAATGGACAAATGGAGTGTTTAAAGGGGGGGTGAAATGCTATTTCATGCATTCTGAGTTTTTTACACTGTTTAAGAGTTGGATTCCCATGCTAAACATGGACAAAGTTTCAAAAATTAAGTTGTACGTTTGAAGGAGTATTTTTGTTCCCAAAATACTCCTTCCGGTTTGTCACAAGTTTTGGAAAGTTTTTTTCGAGTATGGCTCTGTGTGACGTTAGATGGAGCGGAATTTCCTTATATGGGTCCTGAGGCACTTCTGCCGGAAGAGCGAGCGCTCCCGTATAGCGAGGCTGAGCAGCACAGACATTTCACTGATCAGAGCGATTCACTGATCAGAGCAAGAGCGTCGCAAAAAGTCTCAAAAGAAGTGTGTTTTTGGTTGCCAGGGCAAGACAACCCTGCACAGATTACCAAAAAAAAAAAGCATTAAGGGACCAGTGGATGGAGTTTATTTTTACAGAGCATCAACGGAGTTGTGCAAGTGTTTTTGTTTGTTCCCTGCATTTCGAAGATGCTTGTTCACAAGGCCCAGTTTGATGACGGATTTGCGTATCGTTTATTTCTTAAGGAATCAGAATCAGAATCAGAATGAGCTTTATTGCCAGGTATGTTTACACATACGAGGAATTTGTTTTCGTGACAGAAGCTCCGCAGTACAGCAGAATGACAGCGACAGAACATAAAACACATAATAAAAGAATAAAAAATACAAATATGTAGACAGTGAATGACAATATACAAATGACAATTGTAGGCAGGTATATTACAAAGTGAAGTTATGTATGTACATATATGTTGTGTGCAAAATTTAAGTGTATACTAAGTATGTGTGTTAGATAAATAAAGTGTGTGTGTATATAAATATAAAGTGTAGTGTGTTCGCCATTATTGTCAGCTGTTCATAAGATGGATTGCCTGAGGGAAGAAACTGGTCCTGTGTCTGGTCGTTCTAGTCCTCAGTGCTCTGTAGCGTCGACCAGATGGCAACAGTTCAAAGAGGGAGTGTGCTGGATGTGAGGGGTCCAGAGTGATTTTGACAGCTCTTTTTCTCACTCTGGATAAGTACAGTTCTTGAATAGATGGGAGAGTTGAACCGATGATTCGCTCAGCAGTCCGGACTACTCTCTGTAGTCTTCTGAGGTCAGATTTAGAAGCTGAGCGGAACCAGACAGTTACTGAAGTGCAGAGGATGGATTCAATGATGGTGGAGTAGAACTGTTTCAGCAGCTCCTGTGGCAGGTTAAACTTCCTCAGCTGGCGGAGAAAGTACAACCTCTGCTGGGCCTTTTTTACGATGGAGTCAATGTGAATGTCCCACTTCAGGTCCTGAGAGATGGTGGTTCCCAGGAACCTGAATGACTCCACTGCAGTCACAGGGCTGTTCATGATGGTGAGTGGGGGGAGTGCAGGGGGGTTTCTCCTGAAGTCCACGATCATCTCCACTGTTTTGAGGGTGTTAAGCTCCAGGTTGTTGAGACTGCACCAGACAGCCAGCTCTTTTACCTCCTGTCTGTAAGCAGACTCGTCACTGTCCTGAATGAGGCCGATGAGTGTGGTGTCGTCTGCAAACTTCAGGAGCTTGACAGAGGGGTCCTTAGACGTGCAATCGTTGGTGTACAGGGAAAAGAGCAGTGGGGAGAGAACACAGCCCTGGGGAGCTCCGGTGCTGATTGTACGGGTGCTGGATGTGTATTTTCCCAGCCTCACTATCTGTTGCCTGTCTGTCAGGAAGCTGTTGATCCACTGACAGACGGAGGTGGGCACGGAGAGCTGATTTAGTTTGGGCAGGAGGAGGTTTGGGATGATCGTGTAGAAGGCCGAGCTGAAGTCCACAAACAGGATCCTCACATAAGTCCCCGGTCTGTCTAGGTGTTGCAGAACATAATGCAGTCCAATGTTTACTGCATCATCCACAGACCTGTTTGCTCTGTAGGCAAACTGAAGAGGATCCAGCAAGGGCCCAGTGATGTCCTTCAGGTGGGCCAGCACCAGTTTTTCAAATGACTTCATGACTACAGACGTTAGAGCCACAGGCCTGTAGTCATTTAGTCCTGTAATTTTGGGTTTCTTAGGGATGGGGATGATGGTGGAACGTTTGAGGCATGAAGGGACTTCGCACAGCTCCAGCGATCTGTTGAAGATCTGTGTGAAGATGGGGGCCAGCTGGTCAGCACAGGATTTCAGACAGGCTGGTGTAACACAATCTGGGCCTGGTGCCTTTTTCCTTTTCTGCTTCCGGAAGACCTGGCGCACCGCATCCTCGCTGATCTGAATTGCAGGTGTGGGGGAGAGGGGGGATGCAGGAGGTGAGAATGGTGAGAGTTTTTGATTGGAGAGGTGTTCAGGATGGGTTGCAGGAGCTGTTAGTGGTGTGAACGGTAGTTTGGAGAGGCATTCAGGGCTGGTTGCAGGAGTTGTGAAGGGTGTGAATGGTTTTGTGGGGAGGCGTTCAGGGCAGGTGATGGGTGTTCTTTCAAACCTGCAGTAAAACTCGTTCAGATCGTCTGCCAGTCGTTGATTCTCTACGGTGCTGGGGGGTGGTGTCTTGTAATTGGTGATCTTCTTTAGACTTTTCCACACTGATGCGGAGTCGTTGGAAGTGAACTGAGTCCTTATTTTTTCAGAATAATTCCTCTTTGCCACTTTGATCTCCTTTTCCAATGTGTATTTAGCCTGTTTATACAAGACATTGTCCCCCTTCACGTAAGCATCTTCTTTGGCCTGACGGAGCTGTCTGAGTTTTGCAGTGAACCACGGTTTGTCATTATTGTAAATTAGTTGAGTCTTTGTAGGAATACACATATCCTCACAGAAACTGATATATGATGTTACGGTCTCTGTGAGTTCATCCAGATCGGTGGCAGTAGCTTCAAAAACACTCCAATCAGTGAGGTCAAAACAAGATTGTAAATCCTGCTCTGCTTCATTAGTCCATCTTTTTACAGTCCTTGATACAGGTTTAGCTGATTTTAGTTTCTGCCTGTAGGACGGTATAAGATGAACCAAAAGGTGATCAGAACGTCCCAAAGCTGCTCGTGGAACAGAGTGAAATGCATCCTTTATTGTTGTGTAACAGTGATCCAATATATTACTGTCTCTTGTGGGACAAGTAACATGCTGTCTGTATTTTGGCAGTTCACGGGACAGATTGGCTTTATTAAAGTCCCCGAGAATGATTAAAACAGAGTCCGGGTGTTGTTGTTCTGTCTCTGTGATCTGATCAGCGAGTTTCTGTAAAGCTGAGCTCACGTGCGCTTGCGGATGGATGTAAACACTGACCAGAATGAACGAGTGAAACTCCTGCGGCGAATAGAACGGCTTACAGTTAATGAAGAGTGTTTCGAGATTTGAGCAGCACGTCTTCTTTAACACAGTTACATCTGTACACCACCGTTCATTGATGTAAAAGCATGTCCCACCGCTGCGCGATTTCCCCGTGGATTCTGATTCGCGATCCGCTCTAAACAGCTGAAAGCCCGGCAGATGGAGCGCGCTGTCCGATATGGTGTCATTCAGCCAGGTTTCCGTGAAACACAGAGCAGCAGAGTGTGTGAAATCCTTATTAGTCCGAGAAAGCAGGAGGAGTTCGTCCGTTTTGTTGGGTAGAGAGCGGAGATTTGCCAGATGGATGCTAGGCAACGGAGTTCGAAATCCGCGCTTCCTGAGTCTGACGAGCGCTCCCGCTCGCTTCCCCCGTCTGCGCGTCCTGAAGCGCTTGATCAGCGCCGCCACTCCTCCGATAACAACGTTCAGTAAAACATCTGAATAATTGAAATCCGGAAAAACATCTTGTGGTGCGTTCTGCCGAATGTTCAGCAGTTCTTCCCTGGTGAAACTGATGGCAGGAATATAACTAAAGACAGGACAAACTAACAAAAACACAAAAACATATGCGGAGCTCGTCACGGAGGCAGCCATCCTGTATCGGCGCCAGCGAGAACTTCCTCAGTGAATTTCAGTTGACAATGTGGGCATCGTTCCTTTCGTTTCCTTCGTGTGAAGGAATGGTGAAGGTGAAGGATGATGCAATGGAATGTGAAGGATGATGCAATCCCAAGGAAAAAGGGTCACGATCGTGTGTTGGAACCGCAGGCGGTGAGTAAAACTGCTTCAAATATCTCTGCCTCCTTGTTAGTGCGTCCCCTCCCATGCCGGAGACCCGGGTTCGAGCCCCGCTCGGAGCGAGTCGTTGCTGCTGCTGCTGCTCTCGTTCAGTTTCAGGCTCTGGATCTGATTCTGGATCATAAATAAACTGCTGAATCTGACTGTAAGCCATGGTTTTCGATGATGGGTTTTCCCTCACGGTAATGTCAGAGCCTTTAATATGTTTTTCAACAGCACTGGGTAATGTCACAGCTTCCACATGCTCTCAACGCAAAAGCCTATTCGCGCTCGTGATTCTTTAGCTCCGCCCACACGTCACGCCTCCAACCGGTCGTGTTTTTCCGGGGAAAATCGGTACAGACTATCTTTCTCTTATGAATATAATAAAACTAAAGACTTTTTGGATTTATGAAGGATGCAGTACTACTCTATAGGTACTCAAGATTAACAGGATATTGAGTGAAAAATAGCATTTCACCCCCCCTTTAAAGATCTCGAGTTGAGGACTCGAGGAGGGAGATGTATGGATATATATTTTATAAAATCTACTCTTGGGTAAGTACATTTTGTATTATTTGATTAACGTGCTTGAGTTTTACTTGTTTCACACGAAGGAAACGAAAGGAACGATGCCCACATTGTCAACTGAAATTCACTGAGTAAGGCTAAAATTAGCTAACGTTAGAAGGCTAAAAGTTACTTATATTTATGTAATTTTTATTGGTACGCTTTAATTATTCAGGGGACATCACAGCCCACCTGTCTTATCAGAAATGTCCTGTTCACTTTCTCACAGTTACACACCTAGTTAAGGGTCTTTCTCAAGGGCATCACCACATTAAATCACACCATCTTTTATACAATAAAAATAAAATCTAATGCATGTTGATTACTTTTTTCTAATGTTTCATTCATGATTCATTCATCTTGTTCCAAGTTTTTTCTTTTTGCTGTAGACCATAAAAGACCATAAAGATATTTTGAAAATAAGTGCATGTCATTTAGCTATTTTTATTTTATTTTATTTATTTTAAAAATAAATATATTCTCTTCCCTTCAGATGCTGTGAAGTGAATGCAGCGATGGCAGAACACCCGAAGCACGCTCCAGGAAGAGCTGAGGGTGGATGTTACACAAGAAATGAGCCAAACAGCTGTAATGTGTTATGGGGTATAGTTCACCCAAAATTAAAATAGTCATAATTTTCTCACCCTCATGTTACTACAAACCTGTATAACTTTCTATGTTCTGCTTGACACAAAGATATTTGGAAGAATGTTTGTAACTAAGCAGATCTCGTCATCTTAACGATCATGATAATTTTTCCTACAATGGCAGTTAATGATTTGTGAGATTGTGAGATCTGCTTGATAACAAACATTCTTCCAAATATATTTGTGTTTGTAAGACAACTGGGTAAGTCAATGACAAGATTAATAAAGACATGATAAAAAGAAACCCTCTTTTAACATTCCAGTAGAACACACGTGAACGCATTCTCAGAAATGTAATCTTTTAATTATAGACAGTAAAATAAAGACTCATATGATTCGCGAACCCACTCTGAAGTCCCGATCTGACTGATATGACTCAAATGATTCGCGATCCCGCTCTGAAGTCCCGATCTGACTCAAATGATTCGCGAACTTGCTCTGAAGTCCCGATCTGACTCATATGACTCAAATGATTCGCGGACCCGCTCTGAAGTCGCGATATGACTCAAATGATTCGCGGACCCACTCTGAAGTCGCGATCTGACTCATATGACTCAAATGATTCGTGAACCCGCTCTGAAGTCGCGATATGTCTCAAATGATTCGCGGACCCACTCTGAAGTCGCGATCTGACTCAAATGATTCGCGAACTTGCTCTGAAGTCCCGATCTGACTCATATGACTCAAATGTTTCGCGGACCCGCTCTGAAGTCGCGATATGACTCAAATGATTCGCGAACTCGCTCTGAAGTCGCGATCTGACTCATATGAATCAAATGATTCGCGAACCCTCTCTGAAGTCGTGATATGACTCAAATGGTTCGGGGACCCACTCTGAAGTCGCGATATGACTCAGATGATTCGCGAACCAGATCTGAAGTCCTGATCTAACTTTTTTTTTCTTTATTTTAAACAGTTAGGACACAACAATAATTTTCAAATAACAAAAATAGAGACAGAGAACATTTCAACAACATAACACAAAAAAATGAAGTCCGATCTAACTCAAATGATTCGCGAGCCCCCTCTGACGTCCTGATCTGACTCATATGACTCAAATGATTTGCGGACCCGCTCTGAAGCATAGACAGTAAAAGAAATGGACATAGCGACCCCATTGGATTCAACGGAGAAAAATGAAGTCAATTAGAAGCACGCACTTCCCGGGGGTCGAGCGTACTGTGCAGACTCAAACTGAGCTTGATGACATAGATGTCACGTGAGCAACCTGTTAGTCTTCTAATCGCTGCGCCAAGAGAAATCTGAATCACCCACCGAATCTTGCAGAGAAGGCGAGCGTGAATAGGAGCAAATTTTGGTAAGTATTCTGATTAATTATCTCCCTTGACTTCATGCCTCCACGTCCCCCTGATAGCCTCATAGACAGTAAAAGATTGTCTGCGAGCTTCTCCTCCTGTCCATATGGTAATTTCTCTGTGCGACAGAGAGTCGCCGGTTATGACGCAATCGTTAGCCTTTTTTTTTTTTTTTTTTTTACAAAAACTGCTTCTACGGGAACATAATGTAAGATACAAGGTAATGGAACCTTTTATACATTTTCGTGATCCTTTAGAAATAATTAATGGACAAATGGAGTGTTTAAAGATCTCGAGTTGAGGACTAGAGGAGGGAGATGTATGGATATATATTATATAAAATCTACTGTTGGGTAAGTACATTTTGTATTATTTGATTAACGTGCTTGAGTTTTACTTGTTTCACACGAAGGAAACGAAAGGAACGATGCCCATCATTGTCAACTGAAATTCACTGAGTAAGGCTAAAATTAGCTAACGTTAGAAGGCTAAAAGTTACTTATATTGATGTAATTTTTATTGGTACGCTTTATTCAGGGGACATCACAGCCCACCTGTCTTATCAGAAATGTCCTGTTCACTTTCTCACAGTTACACACCTAGTTAAGGGTCTTTCTCAAGGGCATCATCACATTAAATCACACCATCTTTTATACAATAAAAATAAAATCTAATGCATGTTGATTACCTTTTTCTAATGTTTCATTCATGATTCATTCATCTTGTTCCAAGTTTTTTCTTTTTGCTGTAGACCATAAAGATATTTTGAAAATAAGTGCATGTCATTTATCTATTTTTATTTTATTTTATTTATTTTAAAAAGTAAATATATTCTCTTCCCTTCAGATGCTGTGAAGTGAATGCAGCGATGGCAGAACACCCGAAGCACGCTCCAGGAAGAGCTGATGGTGGAGGTTATACAAGAAATGAGCCAAACAGCTGTAATGTGTTATATGTGGGATAGTTCACCCAAAAATTAAAATAGTCATAATTTTCTCACCCTCATGTTACTACAAACCTGTATAACTTTCTATGTTCTGCTTGACACAAAGATATTTGGAAGAATGTTTGTAAATAAGCAGATCTCGTCATCTTAACAATCATGATAATTTTTCCTACAATGGCAGTTAATAGAAGAACTATTGTTTGTTTTTAAGATCTTAAATGGGTTGGCGCCTGCGTATTTATCAGAGCTTTTACATGTCCATGCCCCCGTTAAAGCATTGAGGTCATCCAGTCAGGTGCTCCTCAGTGTTCCAAGAACTAAGTTAAAAAATAAAGGTGACCGGGCTTTTTCAGTGGTGGCACCTAATTTGTGGAATAGTTTACCTGTACACATAAGAACTGCTCAGACTGTTGGAATTTTTAAGTCATTTCTTAAGACACACTTGTATTCCTTGGCTTTTATATCAAGCTGAGCTGTGACATTGGTATGTTTTTACTGTATTTGTTTTATTTGTATGTGACTCTCTAGTTTTCTTTTCTAGACATTGTTAAGCACTTTGGTCAACCATGGTTGTTTTTAAATGTGCTATATAAATAAACTGAACTGAACTGAACTGAAGTCGCGATCTGACTCAAATGATTCGCGGACTTGCTCTGAAGTCCCGATCTGACTCATATGACTCAAATGATTCGCGGACCCGCTCTGAAGTCGCGATATGAATCAAATGATTCGCGAACTCGCTCTGAAGTCGCGATCTGACTCATATGACTCAAATGATTCGCGGACCCGCTCTGAAGTCGCGATATGACTCAAATGATTCGCGAACTCGCTCTGAAGTCGCGATCTGACTCATATGACTCAAATGATTCGCGGACCCGCTCTGAAGTCGCGATATGAATCAAATGATTCGCGAACCCTCTCTGAAGTCGCGATATGACTCAAATGATTCGCGGACCCACTCTGAAGTCGCGATCTGACTCATATGACTCAGATGATTCGCGAACCCCCTCTGAAGTCCTGATCTAACATTTTTTTTTCTTTATTTTAAACAGTTAGGACACAACAATAATTTTCAAATAACAAAAAATAACAAAAATAGAGACAGAGAACATTTCAACAACATAACAAAAAAAAATAAAGTCCGATCTAACTCAAATGATTCGCGAGCCCGCTGTAACGTCCTGAACTGATTCATATAACTCAAATGACAGTAAAAGATTGTCTGTGAGCTTCTCCTTTGTCCATATGGTAATTTCTCCTCTGTGCAACAGAGAGGCGCAGGTTATGACGCAATCGTTAGCATATTTTTTTCAAAAAACTGCTTCTACATGACCATAACATAAGATACGAGGGAAGCCTTTTATACATTTTCGTATTTCTTTAGAAATAATTAATGGACAAATGGAGTCTTTAAACGCCAAAATGAATGGGAGTTAATGGAATGCTAACAGCTTCAAATAAATAAGAAACCCTGCCCCCCTGGAACTGACAATGGCGGGTAAACCGAAAAGTGGATGGCCAAACAAACCGATTCAGTTGAGTAATTTATGCTGGAACCGCTTCAGTTGATTCAGACTCATGACTTCGATCATTCAGTTCGAGGTATTCACTAATAAAAACCAATTCCAAAGAGCCATTCATTTTTTAATTTCGACATAGCTTGTAGTGATTTTGAAAAGCAGTGATGGGTGAAGCGGATTGAGCTTTTCGAAACTCCGAGTCAGTTAAACTAATGTGTCGCAAAAAGATTTACTGTTTCAAAGCGCATCAGTCGAATCGCGAATCATGAATCACTTGATTCAGATCTGAACTAAACGGGTTTGTGAATCTCTTCATTCTAATCTGGACTTTGTGAAACGGGTTCGATCGGAAACGCTTCAAAGTCAAATAGCGGTGCGCGAATTAGGTCTATTTTTCAGACCTGGACTTCGGAGCAGGATTGCGAATCATTTGATTTAGATCAGATAAGCGGGTTCATGAATCTTTTGATTCAGATTGATTGATTGATTGATTGAACTTTATTGTCCAGTCTGTTTTCACAGAAAGGAAATTTTTCTTTGACACTGTAACATACATTCACTGCTTAAAAATCACATCACACATCAACAGCACAAAAAAAAATTCTATAGTTAAACACTGTAAGAAAGAAAAATTAAAAATATCGATAGCCATTCTTTTGTTTCAATTAAAATACTGTACAATTCAAGATAATCACTGCCAATGGAAGAAAAGATCTTGTATAGACATTTTTTCTAGCCAAGGGAATTTTTAGTCTATGTCCAGATGGGAGCAATTCAAAAGCAGAGTGAAGAGGTTGTGTTTTATCTTTAAAAATCGCAATTGCCATTTTACCCATAAAATGATCGAACAAGCTCTGAAGTGGCTGTTGTTTTTGTCCAGTAATCTTATTTGCTTGATTAATTATTTGTGAGAGTTTGTTCTTTTGTTTTAATGTTAGATTGCCGTACCATGAAACAATATTATATGTGAGAATACTCTCAATCATTGATCGATATAACATAGGGTCTGCTCGGGAATTCAGAACAGGTTCATGAATCATTTGATTCAGATCTCAAATCTTTTTTTCTAATTTTATTTATTTATTTTTACAGTAGGCTAAGCTTAAAATCATCAAGTCAAAACATAAAAACTAACAAAGTATACACAGACACAAATGTTTTGCCAGGTTAACAAAAAAGTAATATATTAGACCCAGTTTAGAGATAGACCTTGAAGAGAACACATAGGATGAATAGATACAATTTAGACTGCTTTAGGATTGAAAGAACATTAGATAGTTTCCAAATACCCTAGATCAGCTTTAAAAAGAAAAGAAAAAAAATGATTAAGAGAAAGTGTATATATATATATATATATATATATATATATATATATATATATATATATATATATATATATATATATATAATTTTTTTTTTTATTTAGCACAAATAAATAAATAGAATAGAGATACATTGACTACATTGCTTTATTTTTTCATGTTTGCAAGTTCTCAGGTACAGAAATTGAATAAACAAAAATAAGTCTTCACTGTATAAATTAAATGCTTTTAAAGCTTCAACACAATTGTTACTTTCTAGAAAATGATGTCAATAAGTAATTGGCTTTTGTTAGTTGAAAGGTTTAAAAAAAAAAAAAAAGGAAAAGAACTGAGAGGGCACAAAAAAAAATCCCAAGCAATATCCGTTTTGTACTACAAAATGTCGTCACGATTTTATTAAAAAGTATTCGTGATTTTGGACGTGACCGCGTGTGGTCGCTGTCGGGCATCGTGCGTGAGTCGTGACGTCAGCTGGCAACGCACGTTCAGCGCGTGTGATCATAGAATGATAGAAAAGCTAAACACGCTACTGTACGGAAGGAATTATGAAAAACAATCGTATTCTAGCACTTTGTTAAGAAAACCAACCTTCTCTTATTAAAATATATTTTTGGAAAAAACCGAGTCAGAGGAAAAGACGCTTGAAATCAACATCGAAAAATAAGGCCCAAGACTGAATCGGATCCAGCCCAGCATGGACGGTAAATGCAACTTGAATTTCGTTAACATCGTTTAATATAATTCATGCAGTCATGTAATGTTTTGATGTACATTGCGTTGCTTTGAAGTACAGCTGTATTTGGACATAATCGTTTGCATTTAATTTCATTATTGTGTGTTGAGTTTACCCGGAATTGCACGTAATGTTGAATCAGAAACACGACGGTGAGTGTTACGATGCATGTGAAGATCCTCAGATGTGTGCTGCTGCTGTGGTCAGATGTGTGGTACAGACTGCTGGACACAGTCCTGCTCAACAGCTCTCCCTCGAATGCATGCAAACTTACTGGAATTTGTAGTTTTTCATGAAGATTTAGTTTATTTTTCTATAGATCTGAAGTGTATACGCCTCCAGTCCTTCACAAGTGTGATAGTTTAAGGCACATTTGTGGTGGTGGACACAGATAGGGGTTTTTAATGTGGTCTTCGTGTTGGACATACAGTCTGAATTTGTCTTCGGTTCCAGGAGATGGAGAGGGCCAGAGCCGCTGGTGTCTGTCCCAGGTCAAAGGAGCCATAGATGATGATGTAGCCGAAGGTAAGACGCATACATCCCTGCTTTACCACAGTAAATACAAACACCGGAGTAACTACTGTGACACCGTAATAACACTAATTTGTTACCATCATTGTTGTTTTGTTAGGTTTTACTCTTGTATTGATGTTATGTAATGATTATGTTTATGCAATTCATGAATATTTGTATTTGTAAATGAATACTATCTATACATGTAGTAATTAAGTTATCTAATAAAGAAACACTACTGTAAGTTGTAAATTGCTAGAGGAGGATCTTCAAAGTTTCTTTTTGCCATTTTAGTATCTTTTTCTTTTTTTTAATAACCTCGCTGGATATTATCCAAGTTTGCAAAGTTTTTGTTATATTAATAGTCATTTATTGCCACTGTAAAATTTTAAAACCGTGATAAACTAATATGAGATCTTCAAAGCTTGCTCAATCTTTCTTTTCTGCATTTTAGCATGATTTTTGAAAACTGTGCTTGATATTATTCAAGTTACTAAATTGTTTATTGATTTATTGAATGGTTGCCATGTTTTACTCTTTTGTTTTAATGAATTTGTGCATTGGTAGTTTATGAATTTCTGAGTGTGCAAAGATGCTTTCATCAGGGATATTATTATCATGGAAACACATCAGCGAAGTTAATTTTGAATTTTTTTTATCAAATCTATAAGAAAGGTGCCCATCTGAGAGGTCTGTTCATAAAATAATTAAGAATGTAATTCTGATGGTTTATTTAAAGGTCATGTAAAAGTTCACAAGGTCTGAGAATGACATTTATAATACTACGGAATAAGTGTTGTTTCATTTGTACTTCGGCTCTCATTTGTCAAACTATATTTCTTTATATTTATATTATGTTAGATTGTGCATGTGTTTTTAGCTTAAAGGATTTGTTCTCTGGCTTGAGTCAGAACATGGCACAGCCCATCACCACACTGCCACCCATCACAATAATACGACAGACAGACAGACAGACAGAAAGAGAGAGAAAGAGAGAGAGAGAGCTTGTTATTGTTAGGGATGGGGGTTGTTGGACGATACTGTGTGTGCAGATGCCCAAGATGCTTTTAATGCCAGGCTCCGCATGTTCCCGCCCACACGCCCTCAAACACAAGCAGTCACTTATCTTCTCAGAAACATTCAGAGAAACAATATGCTCTCATAGTTGCTCTTTTCAATAACTCATTATTGTGTGTGTTGCAGCTGACATCATCTCTGCGGTGGAGTTCAGTCATTCTGGAGAGCTTTTGGCCACAGGAGATCGAGGTGGAAGAATAGTGATCTTCCAACAAGAACAAGAGGTGAGATGGAGTACAGTCCATTACACACACAACGATTAAAGAAAGGAGTGTCAATCAGCTTTCAGGCTTAAAACAGGCTTTATTCGAAATGCACAAGGGGCCTGTAAATGCATAGTCCACTTATTCAAAACATGCTATGCAAAACATTATTGGTTCTCATGTGTCGTGTGATCATTCACAACATGCCAGGCTTGAACATACAAATTGGAGGGCATTTTAAGTGGGCTGTTCCTTAAAGGGTTACAAAATCACATCAATCAGTCGTTCCAAACCTGTAAAAGCTTTGTTCGACTTGGGAACACAATTGAAGATATTTTGGATGAAAACCGGGAGGCTTGTGGACCGTCTCATAGGCTGGGAAGTAAAATACACTGTCAAGGTCCAGAAAAGTATGAAAAGCAGTCCATCTGCCATTAGTATATAAAGCGATAAGAATACTTTTTGTACGCGAATAAAACAAAAATAACGACTTTATTCAACAATTTGTCTCCTCTGTGTCTCACCGCATCAAATCTGAGCTGTACACAGGATGCTTATGCTCCTCTGTGTCAATACAATAGAAAACATATCCGTGTGTCGCGGCTGACACAGAAGAGCGTACAATGCTTGCGTTCAGTAGATATTCTCTGAAATGCACTACAGCGAAGTCGAGAGACACAGAAGAGGCGAATTGTTGAATAAAGTCATTCATTATTTTTGTTTTCTTCACATGCAAAAAAATTGAATATTCGAATATTTGTGATTCTTGTGGAAATCAGTAAAAAAAAAATATATGGTCTCACCTCAGTCGCGGTAATGCGGTTTTATAATTATTTATATACTATCATATAATAGGAGCTAATTTAAGATATTATAAAAACGATATATATATATTTATTATGTTCATTTTAAAGGTCCTATATTGTCAAAACTGAAATTTCCTGGCTTTTTCATGATAATTGAGGTCTAGGGGCTATTTAACTACCATTTCAAAGTTTCAAAACAGTCAGTCAACAGTTAAATGCACACAGCCTGCATAAAGTAGCTGTGATTTTTCACGAACCGTTGTGACTTCTGTAAAAAGTTGACTTAAGAACTGCACAGTCACCTCCTTTAGACACCACCTCGAGCACCACCCACCGTCCCACTCTACTTTTGACAACCCTAGTCCGTGCCATTGCTGAGCAACAACAACATTGAAACATGTCGAAAAGGTTAACTTTAACCACGAAACCAGATCAGCTGACTTGTAACGCTACACTCTAACTCAAAGTTTGGACGATCTGACAGGATTGTTACTATGAGGTGGATCACATCTAACGTGTATAGTAAAGACAAACTCACTGTATCTATCTAGTCATGATGAAGATGTATATACATTCAAATTTCAGCTTGGAACTATTTTTTACAGCTACATTATTGTTCCAGCCACAATTAATCACAACAATGTATATACAATTACAAATGATTATATATAAATCATCAGCTTCTTTTAGGGCTGTGCAAAAAATTGAATGCGATTTTCATGCGCAGCTCATCAGTACAAACGCTTCTGTAATTAGAAGTATATCTCCAGCATGTGCATTCGGATCAGGGTTGCCAGGTTTTCACGACAAATCCAGCCCTGTTGCTTCTTAAAAATAGTCCAAAACTTGCCCAATCGCGTTTCCAGGAGGTTCCTCTATAAAAAAAAATTGCTTCCCAGGGTTAAAATCTGAAATTTTTGGAAGGGTTGCCTTGGTAAAGTTCGTATTTTAGGCGCTAAATATCACATGAAAAACAATCGCAGACTTGGCAACACAGGTTCAGGTGGAGCGGCAGTTAATACACAGAGCCGTAGTCTATCGAAAACTAACACTAAATCGTTTTCAAAATAGACAAAGAATCGCCTGCGATTTTAACATCAATTTTGTGTAGATTGTCAGTGCATTACGGCTCGGTGTAGTAAATTCCAAACAGTGTTGTCAAATCTGTGATTGTTTTTCATGGCCGCGGGTCGAAGTGACCCCAATAAAAATAACGTGATATTTAGCCTCTTAAATGCGAATTTTACCAAGGCAACCCTGCTTAAAAACTTATAGTTTAACTTATAGTTTGAGCAATTTTTATTGGGGAACCCCCTGGAAGCGCGATTGGACTAGTTTTGAGAAGCAACTGGGCAGGATTTGTTGTGAAAACCTGGCAACCCTGATCTGAACGCATGTGCTGGAGATATACTTCTAATTACAGGAGCGTCTTTACTGATGAGATGTGCATGAAAATCGCATTCGATTTCTTGCACAGCTCTATTTTCTTGTTTTACACACATGCACACAGACATTTTTTTCAAACACGACATAGTCGTGAGATGCAAGAAAAATATGGCAGGAAATCTGTAGACACGTCCATAACAACAAAAGACAATACTTTATTAAACATTTTCTAATAAGAAGTATGCGCTGCAAACATGATCATTTTTGACAATAGTTTCTGTCCAGTCCAGTGTTCCCGTTTCATCGCGTTTAACCACAGCTATGATCGATTGTCTGTCTGGCAGTGGCAGCAGACATGCAATCAGTTTCTAAAATGAGGCTGTATTATGTCGATTCTGGTACTCAACATAACAACAAGATGATATTTTAAGCTCCTTACATATGTAGCTGAATCTGCACTGGTTTAAGTGGGCCGCCTCCAGTTTCCCATTTGTTTTACTGCCTCCAGCTATCACTGTCACATGGGCTGACCCTAGTTACCTGTGATTGGCCTGGCCTTGTATCACTCAGAAAACAACAGGCCAATCAGAAGAGAGGCTCATGAATATTAATTAGACAGGCCAAAATCGACCTGTTCTCAGCAGACCTGCTGACAACGGAGCTGTAAAAATATATTGAGATGATTTTTGTTACTTATACCGCAAATATACGATACAAGATGTTTAAACGGTCATGTGACATCTCTCTGTCCTATCAGAATAAGAACTTGCCGCAGGGCCGCGCCGAGTATAATGTCTACAGCACGTTCCAGAGTCACGAGCCGGAGTTCGACTATCTGAAGAGTCTGGAAATCGAGGAAAAGATCAACAAGATCCGCTGGCTTCCTCAGAAAAATGCTGCACACTTCCTCTTGTCCACAAACGGTGAGCTTACATGAAATACGCAGATCTGCTATTTTAATATTAGTTGTATTATTAATTCTTTGAATTGGCTTTCATTTGAATTTTCACATTTTAATAATTTTATGCATTCATTTTATTTTTTTATTTGAGCAATTTAAGTTTCATTCCCAAGGCAACGTATTACATTTTCCAGTTGATTTTCAGTAGTTCAGTTAATAACAGCTCCAGTGCAGATACACACACATTTCACACATTTCTATACGTGGGTTGCTCTGTTATCAAATATGTAGATTGTTCAATGCTCCGTTGTTTTCTTGTATGCAGATAAAACCGTCAAGCTCTGGAAAATCAGTGAACGAGACAAGAGACCGGAGGGCTATAACCTCAAAGAAGAGGATGGCCGCTACAGGCATCCGTCATCCCTCACAACACTACGGGTGTGAACACACACACACACACACACATTATGGATTCTGTGAATGCATTAATAAGTCTGTAGGAGTAACAGGCTTTGCTCGGCGCAGGTTCCAGTGTTTCAGCCGATGGATCTGATGGTGGAAGCGAGTCCACGGCGGGTTTACGCCAACGCTCACACCTACCACATCAACTCCATCTCCGTCAACAGTGACAACGAGACGTATCTGTCCGCCGATGACCTCCGGATCAATCTGTGGCACCTGGACTTCACCGACCGAAGCTTCAGTATCCTGTTTATCCATTTATATTCTTATTCATCGTACACTACTGTTTAGAAAGATTGTGCTCATCGAGGCTAAAAATTCTGTAATGCAAAATAATATTACAATTGAAAACAATTGTTTTCTATTTTAATATATTCTGAAATGTAATTTATTCCTTTGATGCAAAACTGATTTTCAATGAAGTCACGCTCGCTTTAAAATTGCATCATTGAGAGAAGTTGCATCAGTGCATATTTATATTTATTAATACTTTCAGAAAGTATGTAAAATGCCAGAAATTAACATGTTATGAATACTAAATGCATCTATTTTGTTCACCTTTACTCAACAAAAATTTACATTTTAGTCGTAACACCAATATTTACATTTAACCGTATTCAGATCATGCATTGAAAATAGATGCACAAACTAAAATTCTAGCAACATTAATTATAAACGGTGAGCTTAAATGATGCTTATGGAAATATATAGCATTAAAGAGTTGTGCTGCTCCATATATTTGTGGGAACTGCATTTTTCAGGATTCTTTGATGAATAGAATGTTCAAAATAACAGAGTTTTATTTGAAATATACTTTTGTAAAATTATAAATGCTTTCGCTGCCACTTTTGATCCATTTAATGCATGCAACTATCACTTCTGTTCAAAAATCTTACCCACCCCAAGCTTTTGTAATTGTATTATAACACTTATTGCATGTTTCAGAGTTGTTAACAAGGTCGTTTTTGAACCAAAAAAAAGTGATTTCCACTTCCTTTTAATTGCTTTTCATGTTTGTTTGTTTTTCTCATAATGTACACTATTTCACGTTCCCTTAAATTGCCCTTAACCGCTGACTCAGACATTGTTGATATCAAGCCGGCCAACATGGAGGAGCTGACGGAGGTGATCACGGCTTCAGAGTTTCACCCGCTCCAGTGCAACACGTTTGTGTACGGCAGCAGCAAGGGCTCCGTGCGTCTGTGTGACATGAGGGCGTCCGCGCTGTGTGACCAGCACTCCAAATGTACGTTTCACTGCTCTTTAGAGTGAGATTATCATGCAGGTTTTGGCTGATCGAGCTGAAAACCTTTGTTGTCATGTGTTTCTGTGCAGTGTTTGAGGAACCCGAGGACCCCAGCACACGCTCCTTCTTCTCAGAAATCATCTCATCCATCTCAGACGTCAAGTTCAGTCACAGCGGCCGATACATGATGACCAGAGATTATCTGACCCTGAAGATCTGGGACCTGCACATGGAGAGTCGACCGGTGGAAACCTACCAGGTGCTGTTTCTGTCTGGGAGATTTGCTCTTATGAAAATAGTAATCCATATTCCAAAAGCGAATCATTTCAAAGGACTAGTTCACATAAACATTAAAGTTGTCATTATTTACTAGGTCTCGCTGTTGTTCTAATTTGCATGACTGACTTCTGGGACACAAAAGGAGAAATGCTGAATATTCTGGTTGTTTTATACATGCAATTAGAGTTAATCTGGACTGAGCTGAGGCTTTTACGCTTCTAAAAAGTGCTTTGGAAGTAGCATAATGTTTTGTAATTAAATGGGTTGATCCAGTTTTTCATGAATCAGGCTGATCAGCTTTCTGGAAAGAAAGAGAATCGATGAGTAACAACTTAAATTGATATTTTATGAATTCAGACAATATCCTGTTTTAATAACCATGAACGCTCTAGTCTCCGTGTACATGGAAGAAACAACCAGAAGATTTAAAGTTTCTCTTTTTCCATTAGAAGAAAGAAAGTCAAAGTGGTTTGGAAGGACTAATCCTATAAACCAAATAATAATTTAGCAATTGACCGCAAGGACTTTCTTCATATAGGTATTTTTTAATTGCATGAGAATATGGTTTTTACACAAGTCAGAATATTTCTGTAGAAAAAAAAACATCAGGATTTGATTATGAAAAGCTGGATATGATGCACTGCATTAATGACATGTATTGCAATTACCCTAATTATAAACTTTTTCTTAATAGTCAGAATGCTAAAAATTGAAGCTTGATGTATTTTTTTTGTCTGTGGCTTATTTTCTATTGAAATTGAAATGATCCTGTATTAGTAAGAAATTATGGTCAGCCATAATTATGAGCGATATCAAACACAAATATGTACAGCTTACGTTACCTAAAAATGTTTGAATGGTAGTGTAATAGAGTTCAGTGGCAGTAATAACTTTGCCATAAAGAAAATGTCAGAGGGTTTCTTTCACAGGAGCTATAAGCAATTTTTTCTTATCATAGTAATATCATCTCAAGCTTATTGGTGTACATATGACATTTAGTCGTATGGCTCTGATAACCCAGAATGCACTGAATAAAGACTGTGAAGCTGTAACTAACATATTCATAAACTGTCTTTCCCTGCAGTCTGTATGCATGACATTAGTGTGTTTTGTGACTTTGATCTCTCTCTCATCAGGTTCATGGTTATCTCAGGAGTAAGCTGTGCTCCCTGTACGAGAACGACTGCATCTTTGATAAGTTTGAGTGCTGCTGGGGGGGCGATGACAGGTGAGGAGACATTACGTTTCTGTTCAGCTAACAGGCTTCCGCACATCCTGATAAAGACAAAGACATACTTTGGTGCATTTCAGTTCATGATAAAAGCAAATACACGGCAAACCTCAAACAGACATGAGCTGTGTGCTCACAGACGTATCATTCATCCAGAGAAACTCTATCAGACTGAAGCTATGCATTCAATGTTTTGTTGTTTTTGAGAGAAATTAATACTTCTGCAAAGCATTTAAAGTGGCAGTCATGATATTTATAATGTCAATATTTCTATTTAAAATAAATGCTGTTCTTTTCATGTTTCTATTCATCAAAGAATCCTGAAAACTGGTTTCTGTAAAAAAAAATAATAATAATAATAATATGAAGTGGCACAATTTTTTCAACATTAATGATAATAAGAAATTTTTTTTTTTTTTTTTTTAAGAAGCTTAGAATAATTTCGATTGGAGTAATGATGCTGAAAATGTATCAAAACATCACAGAAATTATTTAAATTCTGAAATGCATCCAAAAGTTATATACAAAATTGTAGTAATTTTTCACAATATTACTGTATTTACAAAAATGTTTTTAATCAAATAAACAGCTTTGATGAGCATAAGAGGCTTCTTTAAAAAACATCAAAAACACAATCTTACAGATCACCAACGTTTGAATGGTGGTCTAATAAAATTAAATTAATACAATTAAACTTTTTATTAAGCACAACATCTATTCAGAATTCACCCAAAAAAAAGTTTTAAATATAATCAATTTTATTTAGTGGAAACATGTAGAAAATACTTTTAAAATTTTTAATGTAGTTTCACAACAGTGCAGTAATGGCTTTTCGACTGAATTTATTTATAGATATATAGATATATATATATAGAGAGAGAGAGAGAGAGATTAACTAAATTTTTTTAAGCTAATTGCCAAGGCAAAATTCCCCTTTTTCATTTAGTTAAACTTGATTTTAATTGAAAATGTATTTGCTTTGTCCTACACACATTTACATAAAAAAAATATAAAAATATATATATGCCCATATGCACACACGTATATAAACTGGCTTTGGGATTAAGAAGTGGGTTTGTAGGACAGCAACAGACTAGGGTGGAAGCTAGGGCACATACAGGGGCATATATATATATATATATATATATATTATGTAAATGTGTGTAGGTCAAAGCAAATACATTTTCAGTTAAAATCAAGTTTAACTAACTGAAAAAGGGGAATGTTGCCTTGGCAATTAGCTTAAAAAATTTTGTTTTACTTTATTGCATTGTTTTTTTATATATATATATATATATCAGCCGTAAATTTAAGCATTTTGGTAGTAACAGTCATTACCATAAAGATGTTGTTTTTTTGGCTTATAAAGGAAGAAATTATTCATTTCATAATCTTTCATCTCTCTGGTCTCAGCGAGGTCATGACGGGCTCCTATAACAACTTCTTCCGGATGTTCGATCGCGACGCCCAGCGGGACGTGACCCTGGAGGCCTCGTGGGAGAACGGCTCCCCCGGCTGCCCGCTCAAGTCCTGGCGTGTGTCTGCGGGGAGCCGGCGCAAGAGGAGCGAGATCGGCGTCGACTGCCTGGACTTCAGCAGAAAGATCCTCTACACCTCCTGGCATCCTCAGGATAGCATCGTCGCACTGGCGACAGTCAATAACCTTTACATATTCCAGGAGAAACCGAATTAGGGATTTGGAACGGCTTCATCCCTCTTCCTAGCTCTGAGAGTCAGACGGGATACACGCCAAGCACAACGTCTTTCCTGAAACTCATAGTCTTAATATTAACCACTGTAGTACACAAAAACCTTTGGGTTATTCTATTATGTTAATTGATACACTGTTGGCCGGAGGAAGGGATTTTTGGTTATTACTGTATTTTTATTTTTATTTTGCACATCATCTGTTTTAGCTTTAATCGGAAGCATCACTCATTGCTGGGTTATAAACACACAACCAAACTGACAAAGCTACCCCGCAGAATCCTGTTTAATAAGTTTGCAGAATCATAATTGATAAATTGGTCTCCACATGCATTGATTGCTCCCTTCCCAACTCAGGCCTGGTGCAACGGGACGTTTCCTTCACCAAACACTCGTCAAACGCCTGACATTTGTCCACAAGTGCAATTGACTTAAGCAGGGTTCCCAAATAGCTCCAATATTCCCTCCATTAAGTCCCTAATCGTGGCATTAATTTTATGCAATATCTTCGTCTTAGTGGAAAGGGAGACTCGTAATTGTTTTATAGAGAGACACACAAATGTCTTAAGTAAATGTTTGTGCAGATGTGCATGTTCTATGATTTTCAGCATCTTTTGATGTGTGTCCTTTTATTTGCAGCTTTTTAAATACAGAATGGTTCCTATGGGGTAAAGAATGCTCTAGATATTTTTATATGAATTTTCGAAAATCGAAATTATGTCCTTGACAGTATTCAGTGTATTAATGCTGTTGATTGGTGCAGAATGATTCTGTATAATAGTGTGTTTACATGGAAATCAGGCCTGCTGTACATGAACAAACCCTGGAGTATGTTCCCTTTATCTTAATAGTTGTACAACCCAAAATGTAAAATAAAAATAAAAATTTTAAGACTGAAAATTAAACCTCTTGCTGTCATTTTTCTATTTGTCAGTAAATATGATTGTGGCAGGTAAGTTAACATGATACAGAGCAGCAGAATCGCTCATCTTTAAACATTTGCTCCACATGTAGGTCAACAGGAACAAATGGGACACCCAGAAATGAATCCGTGCCTCCGCTATTTTAGGAGTTGGTGATCTGTGAACCAAAGTAACAGGTTTTTAGGTTAAGATGGCAGTGCATGTAAACACCAGACGCTGTCAATCAAAACATTTAGGAGCAACATCTATTCCTTCATATAATCCCTAATGCTTCTGTAATGTTTGTAGATAGATATTTATCACATCTCTTCCATCTAGCGCCAGCACACTCTAATTCTATTTCTATTCTATCTACTTGTTTTTATTTTTGTTTATTTAAAAAAGCAACCTACTAACACTATTTTTTCTATATCTATATATATATATATATACAAAATGTTGACCCTCTAACATGAACATTCCCCATTCTGTTTCTATTAGAATTTTTATTTAATAAACATTTTAGACACTAACACTTGCGTTCTCTGTTCTCTTTTCTATTCATCTACTTTTTTTTTATTTATCAGTTAAAAAAATTTACCCTCTAACAATAGCATTCACTATTCTATTTATATTTTATCTACTTTTCTTTTTATTTCTTAAAAAAATTTATCTTCTAACACTAGCATTCTGTTCTATCTACTTGCTTACTAGATGAATGGATAGATGGACCGTTTAATATTAGATGAACACTGATCATTTAATATTAGGAAATTTAAAAAAAAAACTTGAACCTGTCAGATGACCGCAAACTAAAGTGCAAAAAAAAAAAAAAAAACATGCTTACCACGTTTCCTTCATTTTTTGCTTCTTTTTCTTTTTTTAGAATAACACTATAAGGCAAGTCCATGTCGCTGTATCATCAAGAACTAAGATTTAAGTGTACTATTTTTTTTATTATTATTCATGCACAAGCATTGTAGATTTGAATATAATGTAGTTGGAACTTCATATGCATTCATGCGTATTTTGTAAATAACGTACAAGAAAAAGTCTTGAAAACATATAAGCTTGTTCAGATAAAATATATCTCTCTCTCTTTATGTTCGTCTGGATGAGAGATTATTTTAGAGTTTACTCATCTGCCTCTATCAGGTTTACACTTTAAAATTATTTTTGCGCACGTCTGTAGGCTACTGCAACTTTCCTTTATTCAGTAGTTAATTCAAGTTTAAATTAATGTTGAGAATGTGATGACGTGACGTCGCCCCAGATCCATGTGAGCGTGCACGCGGAGGGGGCGGGAGCGCGCCGTGTTGACGGACTGGAGAGGCAACATGTCCACCGCAGCCGCCGCGCAGCTGAACAACAATGAAGAACCGGGACTCAACGGTAAACCTCCGTCCGTGTTACTGCAGGGAGAACTCGGGAGGGACCCTAATGTCGCTTTAAAACTGTTGTTTGTGTCGGTTGCATTTTTCTCTGGAGCTGTAAAACGCTGTTACGCAACATCTATTGTCTCACTTCACTCAATGGCTGGAATTTCCTCCTCGGTCGTTGGGGAGGGGTAAATGGGCGGAGCGTAGGATGGCGTCATTACGCGAGAGCGAATGAGATTGAATGGGAGCAGAATGATTGATGGAACGTAAACCAATCGTCAGTTCTAGATTAATTTCGAGCGCCGTGGAGGCGGGGCTACGCGGATATCAAAAGGCGAAGAGGGGATCTGAGAAAATGGAAGCGGGGGGCGTGTAAATAAATACAGAAGCTGAATGCATTGCGATTTAATTTAGCTGGGTATTGCCATAAAACTTCACTGTTTATTGTGTGCCCCAATTTTGTTTAGTAGCAGGGTCATGCCTGTTAAGCACTTTTTTCCTGCCCCCTTCGTATGTGTTAATATATTGATTAAATCATCTTTAAAAATATGATTAAAATCTTACTAATTAGTTTGTCACAATAATATCACAATTAAGTGGACACAGAGGTTTATTTGAAGTAATGTCAGTGCTTAAATACATTTTGTCAATGCCCTGTCCTGAAGGCATCAATTTATTAGGATTTTTTTTTATTAATAAATATTAATTTTGTCCTTCTTTTTCTTTTTTTAGAATAACACTATAAGGTTTGTAATGTATGCCATTGCATCATCTAGAACCAAAAAACAACTGTACTTTTATTTTTTAATTCTTTTATAAGCATTGTAGATTTTAATATAATGTAGTTGGATCTTCATATGCATATTTCTGCATATATCTTGCAAATGTATAAGTTTGCTCAGACAGAATATATTTGCTGTTTTTAGCTGAGAGTAGGATGCTCTTGATTAGATGAAAGCATACAAATATCTAAAAATATTTGATATGTAATGGGGTGTAGCAGTTAACAACATTTCCCTGCGGGTCTGGTTGCACGAGTTGTAAAGTGATGTAATTTAAGGTCTATAATCATGTGATTTATAACAGGTAGTTAACAGTATCTCTAAAGCCATATCAAATCTTTCAAGAAGCCCCAAGAAACATGTCCAAACAAGTCAGCATGATACACTTATCTACATCAGAGATATGTAGATAATAAGTGTTTTATACTTTCTTAAAGCAGTGCGTTCATGATCTTGTTGTGCAAAAATGGCCAAAAATAGTTAGTTTTTATGACCTTATTTATAACATCTTATAATCATATAGAGAGTCTTTTTTTTTTCACCTTTGAATCAATTCCTAGGTAAAAGCAAGTCTCGCCCAATAACCATTCTTCTTGAATATCCAGTTGCGCTTGAACATTCATCACGTTACAGAAGTAAAGTGAGTTGCAAATGCTTTTTGGAGTTGACTAGAGTCTGGTTTTGTTTACACAACAGATTCACACTCATCTGTTTAATAAACAATGTCTGTTTCTTAAAATCCTACTGTGTTGTCTACCTAGACAGCATTTAAATATGCAATGATACTCAAAAATGCTGTCTAGATGAGCAACTCAGTAGGTTTTAGGATACAGTCTGTCTTTCAAGGGGTCATGAGTCATCCTGTTTACTGGTTAGTGTTTAGTAGGTTTATGGGCGTCTGTGGCACGCAGACAGATCTGGGTTACAGACACAGCAGGCAGATGATGGGAGAGGGTTTGATGTGCCAGAGATTACATAATCCCTCCCTCCGTCCCGCTCCGGTCCTGCAGTGAACTCCATCAGAGCTGCTCCAGGATCAGTGTGTTTAGTTGTGTAACTAGAGCTGGTGTGTTATTTCTGCATTCATTTGAATATTTAACCACATCGATTGTAGTTGTACACCACTTTTTTGACCACAAGTTAAGATATTTCTGATGGAATCCGAGAGCTCTCTGAGCCTCCCATCGACAGCAATGCAACTGGGATGTTCCTCCTCCGGTCAATATAAGTCTGAAGTCTTCTGCATTTTGTGTTGTTGTGATGCAGCAAGACGACAAATGCTCACAGATGAAGATCTGCTGGAATGCATGGCAACATGCCAGTAACTGTGGGCAAATACAAGCGTTCAGTGTTGAGGGCTGGGGAAGGATTCCTTCCATAATTAGATCTGCTGATTTAAACAGGACGCTGGCTTATTAGGGCTGCATGATTATGACAAATGTTGATTGATTCCCTTGAATTTTGCAATGATGAGTACACAGTTTAAATGACTTATTTTGTTTGGACGACTGCAGAGACTTCAGGGTGGATTCAACCAACCAGAACACCCTAGCAACTGCATAGCAATGCCCTAGCAACATCCTGTCACTCCATTGTGTTACTGAAGCATCATGGGAGCTGTATGTGGATCTTCCTGTTTTACCCAGCAACAGTGTGCGGGGAAGATGGGACACGTGTGTCTCATGTTTGCAACAGAGGATGTTTGTTCTCACAAGTCACTGTCATGTTCCCTTTTGAGAAAAATGTGCATTTTTGGCTCTCTTATTGTTTATCTTTTGCTGATGTCAGTCCCACAATCCCCTGAATGAGTAAAGAAAGAAAGAACTGAAAACGTTTGCTCAGCTCCACACCGGTGGACACTTAAGAAAACTCATGTACAGTGTCTGCCTCTTAAAACGTTTGATGCATGTTAATGCTAATGACTGTTTGGAATTTTTCAGGGTCCTGGGTGGAGCTGGAGATGAACGGAAACACTCAGCAGCAGAACCCCAGCTTGCCCTTGCTGCTGGGGAACGGGAACCAAGGCGAGTCCCAGGCTTCACAGGCCCTGGAGGCCGTGCAGGAGGAAGAGGAGGTCCTGACAGGAGGACTGGAGCACGTGCCTTCCTCCTCCTCTATCCATAATGGAGACATGGAGAAAATCCTACTGGACGCACAGCACGAGTCCAGCCCCAGCAGCTCATCCTGCAACAGGTACGAGCCTTCAAACTGGCCGCTTACAAAGCTTTATCCTCAGAAACTCCGCCCTCCAAACCAGAACACTCAGAATGATTGACAGGAAGTGAGTGTTTCTGATTGGCTAAAAAAACAAATGGACTACTCCCAGACCAGGGTTATTACAGATAACTAAAAACATTTTTGTTACTTGAAACAAAAAAAACAAAAAAATAACATATATATATTTTTAATTATAAAAAATATTTAAGCTAGTTTCTAAAGCAACATTTCTTTCAACATTTTTATTTAGTTTAACTTTATGTACTAAAATAACTAAAACTTAAAATAAGTTAGCTATATAGACATAAAAGAAAAAACTAATAAAATGACAAAAAACACAAAACAAAATTGCTTAAACTTAAAAAAAGAAAAGACAATGGAAAAATATTAAAATAAAAATTGATTTGAACTGTTATTAAAAAGATTTTGTATCTCAATGATACAATGATTCACTGTCCCAAATTGCAGTTTTATTTTAGTATTATTTATATACTATTAAAATATTTATTCATATTTTAAAATGGCTTTTACGTTTGTATTTTTAGTTTTCATTTTTTATTGTCATTTCATTATGTTTATTTTGTTGTTTTAATTTAATCTTAATTTTTTCCTAGTTGTATATATTTTTTATTAATCATATTTTGTTTCTAATTTCTATTTAGCTTTATTTTTACTTCTGTTTAGTTCTAGTTATTTTAGTACTTCAGCAGAAGCGTATTTATTTCAGTTAGCTGCAAATTTTATAACTGTCATAAAGTTTATATTCCGTTATTTTTTTCAGTTTATTTCAAATGACCAAAAGCAGTTTTATTTTTAATTAACGATAAGAACACCTCAAGATATTTTAGTGACATTAGTGGCATTTTGTGGAGGATTAGTGACCATATTTACTTTTTTTGTAACCAAGTTCCACTTACTTGTGTCATGCAACAAAAAGTTTCATATATATTTCTCTCGTTTTCAAGACAAATACAGCACTAGTTTCCAAAAAAATAATACTGAGAAGACTGAAAATGGTAGTATATTCATAGATTCAAATTCAGTTCATCCACAGAGGCTCATCTTAGAGGCGTCTGTGGGCGGCACGGCTTTGATATAGCGGTTCTATTCTTACGTCTGCAGCTCTCAGTAAAGTTCAAATAATCAGTATTTTACATTTCTCTGATGTGTTTACAGCCCACCACGACCACACAGTCCTGACCAGGATGAGGGACAGATCACGTTTGATGTGGAGATGCCCAGCGAGAGAGACTGTCAGGTTAGAGCAGCACACAGTATACAACAATCTACAATCATCGTTGAGATACTGTCTGTCTGTTATAGTGCTGTTATTTAATAAGCACACTCGAATGAGTGGCATTTATCAAACATGCTGGTCTTTTGTCATATTTTTTAGTCAGAAGATGATAGTTTGGAGAAGGACAAAGAAGATGATATCCTCATGGATAAAGGGGAGAGTTGGGTGGCAGACTGGTCCAGTCGACCAGAGAACATTCCCCCGAAGTAAGAACCTGCAATCAAATAAAACCAGTTTAGGTGCATGTTCATAATTTTCCACATGAAAAAAGTACTGTAATAATTCCTAAACAAATCCAATATACCTAATAAATAAAATATTATGTTCTCTGTAAAACTGAAATATAATGTAAAAAAAATTATATATATATATATATATATAAAAATGTTATTTATTTAAAAAATATGTATTCTATTAAAAATCTATTGTATTTTATCCATTTTTTATTTGTATTCAAATATTTTACTTTGTTTTAAAATATTTTTTATCATAATTTTTTATTCATTTAATTTGTACATTTTTTATTTAGTTAATGTTTTAAAATATTTTTTATTTAAAAAAAAATATTTAATTGCAAAAAGTCTATTTTATTTATTTAAATATATATGTATTTATTTTATTTTAATCCCTCAGTGAAGTTCCAAACTCTCAATAGAACTATTCTGCCATTTAAACAGTATTTGACACAAAGTTCAATGTGATATAAGTATGATCTTCTTTGACCATTCGCAGGGAATTCCACTTCCGCCACCCAAAGCGTTCTGGATCGGTGTCTCTGAGCATGAGAAAGACAGGTGCTATGAAGAAAGGTGGCGTGTTCTCCGCCGAGTTCCTCAAAGTGTTCATGCCCTCACTGCTGCTCACCCACATCCTGGCTCTGGGACTGGGGTGAGTGTCAACACACACACACACACACACACACACTTATACCAGCTCTACCTATCGTGATCTAATCAAGAGGCTGTTATTTTTTTGTTATCCTTTTGTTATGTCCTCTTTTAGGGTCTACATTGGGAAGAGGTTGACTACACCCTCCACCAGCTCATTTTAAACCTGAACAGACCCCAGTGCCTGGATCCAGAAAATCCTCTCTCTCTCTCTCTCTCTCTCTCTCTCTCTTTCTCTCATTCTCTCCCCCTCTCTGACTTTCTCTTTATCGTTTCTTTAACTCACTGCCCTGGTTTCCCATCACACCCTCTGCTGGGAGGCATTCTGCTTGTTGACCTTTGGCTGTGTCACATTTTCTTGCCCTCTAACGCTGTGGCTTACTGACATGTTTTAGATGTTTTTATTTGGAAATGTAGTGAATTATTCACTGACGTTTATTTTTTATGAAACGCTACTATACAAGTTAGAGCCCCACTACAACCATGACCATAATGCGCTTTTATTTTTGCATGATGCACTTGATATGAAACTAATATAGAGTCTGGATGTGGCCAGATATATCTTGGGAGTATATTGACTCTTAATAGGAAATTTAGGAGGGTTGCAATATTTTATTCTAGAGAGATGATTTTGCTCATTATGTTGCGCAATTTAATTTATTCACTTCCCGTTTTGTGTCACAGCAAGAAAAATGCATGTTAGTCGTTTACTTTTATAGGAGAACGATGACTGTTTAATGACAGACCAAGTCATTATTTATATAAGTCGCTGCATTTCTTTAGACTGTTACGACAATTATTTAAAGACTTATTTTGCATAGAATGTAAATCTTAGAGGCCCCTCTCGGTTCTGTTATAGGCCCTTTTCTGTTTGCTCTTCACTTCTGTAGAGATCCAATATGACAGGCTAGAACCGAAGCATCGCTTTATAGCAGCTTTATAGTATAAAAATATACAAGTAAATCACAAATTTACATGAACAATAAGTGTTTTTCTAATCGAAAGACCTTAAGCTAAAGAGATCAGGATGGACGTACATCTGTTTAAGAGCCAAACTGGTCGAGTTAATTATTTTTTGAGTTATTAAGGAAGCTACACACACATACACACACACACACACTCTGGTTTGCCTTGATGCATATTCTGCTCGCAGTATTTTCTGACTGTGTATTTTCGTGCCAAAGGTTTTACACCACCATCCCAACATGATTTGTCTGCACCTCTCATAGACTCTGGTCTGGTTTGAGTGGGTAATTGATCCTGTCAGTCACTCCGTATTGACAACACCTTACAAAGCCTTTGGTTTTACTGTGAACACCCTGTGTATATTAGGCAATGTGTTGCTATAGTAGTGTATTATACACTGTTGTATGCAGTTTTGTCAAAGCTACAGATCCACACTCAGTGTACATATTTATATGCAATATGGTGTAGTTTCAAAGATTAAAAAAAAACATTTAGAAGACTTTATTTGCTACGCACATGCCCAGGTCATATTTAATTTGATTGATTTCATTTTCATTTACAAAGAATTAAGCCAGGTTTTAAAAGCATTTTTTTTTTTACTTTTGATTTATGGGTAAAAGGTAACCAGGTCATTTTCTAGTTTTATAATTCACCCTCACAGTATCTAGTAACGCTTTTACTTAGCAAAGTGTTTCGTACAAAAAAAACAGTACAGTTAAATAGTACAGCAAGAATTTTGCAACCCAAATCAGTTAACTGATCCCCCTTTGCATTAAGGCCTTCTGTGTCATTGTGCCACACTTTACTTCTTGACTCTGTTTTCATGCTTTCTTTCTTTCTCAGAGGGGGAGTGGAAATACAAGAGGCCAATTTAGTGTCACTTCAACCGTGCCTCGACTTTTGTTTGCACCTTTTCTTAGCCCCATTGCATGCGTGTGTTCAGAGATTTCACATCAGGGCATGACAGAAGTGAAGTTTTCCTCTGCGTGGGGTGAAATGAGAACTGTGAATGGAATAGCTATAGCTCATGTCAGATATGATAAACTAGCCCTGCCCGGTCTATTTCGGGTAGGATGACTACATAATGTCTTGTTTTACGCACATTATTTCTCTGTTATATCTCTCTTGTGTTTTTTAGTTTTTGCTTTAATCATGAGTGTAGATACTGGAGGGCGGGGCCCTTGTGATTGACAGCTCCACCGTGTGTTTCGTTTGCATTCCCATAGCGACTGGAGTGATGAAGCAATGAACATGTAGTTTCTTGCATTTCGCTGGTAATGGAGAAAAAGTGAACTGATATTAAAATATAACCTGACATTCATCTTTTCTTTTGTTCTCATTCCATTGTTGAATGTTCCTCATGTGCTTTGGTTTTGCCATGTGACAGCTTAGGAAGTTATATGAAACCCGTCCTTTTTGTTTTACTTCCTTGTTATATTCATCACATAAATATCCTTGCATTAATGTGCATGCAGAACCGAACAAATGCAGATTAAAACTATAATACAGTTAGTTTTTTTTTTTTGGACATATTTTATTTTTTATTTTAATATTTCAATCATTTCAACACATTTGCATGTTTACTATTCTTTATGTTGGTAAATGTTCACATCAAATGCAGGTAAACAAAATATTTCATTTTTTTTTTTTTGGTATTTTATTTTAACATTCATTTTACATTTTTATGATTTCATAATTATTTGTATTTCATCAAATCACAAAGCCCCTGCAGGTATAGCACAAACCCAAGTTTGGAAAACCCTGCTTTATGGCATGAAATATAGAGTGCTTTAGTTAACCAACAACAACATTATCAAAATTATACAAGTTTCAAGTCCAAATCCTAACCAAATTATAGGGAAATTGTGATTGTCATATTTTGCATCATTATCTGCATGTCTCAGCAGCTTTGTTTTGGAGAGGATGTTGCTTTAAGCTTTCGTAATGCCAACCCATTGCATGACAAATTTGGCTCCATACGGGAAATACACGTTTGTATCTCTGCAACACTTAAAACTAAGCATCAAAACTTGCTCTGTATGATTGCCATAATACGTTGATCAGTTTGGTGACTATGATGAACATCTCCTCAGTTAATTTTTGTTCATTGTTCCCCTTTTAAATTTGTCCAATCTATGCCAAAATCAAAACTCATGAAATTCACCAAATTAATGTTAGGTGTTCAGTACAGTTCTCCAAAAATATGTTGTTGGCAAAGCCACCAAATGGCAAATGAGATTGGAAAAATATTTTTTATATTGACACAAAACTTTGTACTGACTATATTCACCTTATTTCTAACATGGCTAATCTAATTACAGATGTGTCCAGTTGGAGGCAGTTATGTATTGTTTTTCTGTGCAAAACCAGTCTGTAATGCTTAGTTATATTGACAGTTATCATGATATTTCAATATATCATAATTATAAACAGTGTTTGAGCATAAACAGTTTTAATGTTTACTGTACTTTGTTATTCTTCTGCTACCTATAACAGATGAAGAATCAGACGTCTCGCACATTCAAACAAAAACATTTCAACGTTGCAAAATAAGTTGATTATACTTTCTACAATGTCCTAATATCTAAATACAAGTCATCTGCTATAAAGTTTCAAATGTGAAAATCTACTCTTGGCCTTTGAATACTTTCCCTGTATCCAACACTAGGGGTGCTGAGACCAAAAAACTTTTTTTATTTAACATTATAACAGCTGTGCTGTTGCTGTTTGTCCAACTCATCTCCTATGATGTATCATGTAATTCTTAATGAATCAATGGCACAAACCACTATAGCTTTTCCATTATTATTATGTTTATATTAATCCATATGTGAAGATAAGATCATGCAAGTTCTCGATGAAAAGGTGCATAAGTGTGTGTTTGGAATAACTTGCGTACAGGCAGTGGGTGTGTGAACTATGAATGCATGTGATTGTTGAGCACTGTGAATGTGGGGTTTTGTGCTTTTTATTTGGTGAAGAGTCTCCAGACAGGCAAGCATGCGACCTGCGCTCTGATGGTGGTCTCTCCTGTCCTGATGCATGCTAGAGGTACAGAAAACCGCATGGTACAGGCTACGCTTTTATTCTGTTATGTGCAAACTTCAAATATGGAAAGCTAACAAATGCTTCAGTAACAGATAAAAGCAAAATGTTGTTTTGTTTAAAGGGAAAGCACACCCAAAAATGAGACATCAGACGCTCACCCTTGTGATGTTCAGAACTGTTTGACTTTCTTTCCTCTGTGAAACACTAAACTCTTCATGAAGCTGGTTACTATTATAATAATATTATAAAAATATATATAAAACAAATTAAAACAACCATAAAATTGGATTATGGCTTAAATTTGAGTCTGTTCCTCCTCACATGTATGACTTCAAAAACTTGGAATATAGTGAAATTAGTATGCACTACTTTTGAGCTTTCCATTACACTTTAAATTCAATGTATAAAAATTATGTACGTCTTTTGTATTCCAGAGAAAAAAATAAAATAAAAATCAGTTGGTTCAGGATGAAATTATTACTTTTTTTCTGAATTTTTGGATGCACTGTCCCTTTAAGAGCTCAAACTGATTTGAGTGTTTGAAGATGATTTGTGATGTTCATATTTCATTTCATGATGGAATCAATAGGTACTTCAAGCAGATTTCTGTCTGTTCAAAGAACGTGAAGCTATTCAGTCTTATTTTGATTTATTATTTATGATCCATTATTGTCTTATTTTTATGATTCTTTTATGCCACTGCCAGAAGAAAAACCTCTTCCCCCATGTTTCCTTCACTTGCTTTAATTACTACATGCTGAACTTTATTTGGTTTGTTTGGATGGTTGGTTGAAACACAGCCAGTTTTGGTTCTCATAAGTCATCCACTGTGAATAATTGTTTTCACAAAATAGATTTAGTAACATTTAGATCACGACGTAAACCTGTATATGTTGATTTAGTACGTAATTACAGTGATCTCTTCTTCATGTGGTCTGAAATTGTTTAAATCTTGTTCATAGGTGGACATTGAGCTGTTAGCTTTCTTTTGCCAAAGCATTTTTAGCCAACCATTGTAGAATTTGAACTGACTGATTCACCACACTTGTGTAAATCATGTCTGGTGTTTTGTTTGTATTTAAAGTAGATAAATGATGAACAGATTTGTATGTGTTTCTGAATGTGTTTATATTGCCATAAAAATTGCATCCGCTACAAGAGCGTTTTGAGTTTATTTACTCACACTGTTTAATATGAATGTTCTTTAACAGGACACTCCATTATCATCATCTTGGTCATTCTAAACCATGTATATTATAGACTATTACTGCCAACTGTTTTTAAAAAAAGTAATGCATTAGGTGACAATGAAGTTAGGGACTTTTCACACTGCACTTATCCCCATGTTATCATCGTTCCCCATATTTAATCCTGTTTCACACTTGTAGTTTAGAAGTGGGTTAGGGCTGCTTTATCCCAGGTCGTGAAACATTGCTCTGGAACAGGATTAGCAGCACTTTTGTGGTGTCAATGGATGCGGTGTTACAATATCACAGCTAGGTGCTAGCAACCGACAGCCAAACAGCCAATTTAACTCATATTCACATGCTTTAGCTTGGACCATTATACAAAAACTGTATGAAAATTGACCTTTCAGTGTATGAGCGGAAATGTCAAAATGTGATAGAAAGCACCTGAATTGGAGAAAAGAAGATATTGTTTTATTCTTCATTTTATATTTCGAATCAGAAAGATTTGATATTACATTTTGCAATAATTGGAGAATGCTCTGCTAGAGCCCTTTGGGCTCCGCAACTATGAAAGTGAAAAAGGTCAGTTTATTAATACTCAAGATTCATACACTACATGTATGAGTAGCCTACATAGTGCATAAGTACATAGTGTATAAATAGTGGAGTGTGTCACTTGGCATGCAGTTAATGAAACCCAAAAAAATTAGGAATCAAATATTTTTTATTGTATAATAAGTTCTACTGGATAAACTGAAATGTAAACTAGAGTTGCATACTTAAACCATGCAAGAAATGTACATAGCATAAGCAGGGCTAGTATGCTAGTCTAAAAAATAGTCAATGATAGTTAGCACATTACTGCCTCCTGATGGCTAAAAGGCCAAACTCATGGTAAACTTCAGTGAGTGAAGTGACAGTAAAGCAAACATCCATCCATCAAGAGCCACGGATGAACATTGTGATTTTAGATCTACTAGGAAGAGCAAATGGAGATTTTATTCTCGCAGGGGAAAGCATGCTGTAGTTTGTTTAGCTGCATTCTGGCGTTGGTTTCATCTTCTAAAGCTGCTCATTGGTTGCTCCTTTTCACAATCACATTGTCTCTGTTAAACTATTCAACAATGTGAGATGCTTCCAGATAGTTTGTACACTCATTTTTCTTTTGTGTAGCAAACTGGTCACATTAATAAAGAACGATTAGCGATGCACTGAGAACTGGACCATAAAATACCAAATTATCTCACACAAGAGAGGGGATCCATTGTGTTGGTGGTGGTCCTCATTTATAGGAGACAGGCTTAGAGGAGCAGCCTACCCAGTAACCCACGACAACCATAGACACTCAGTGGGAGGAGCCTGTGGGCTACCATTCATGTGATTGGCTGCTGGCAGGTGTTCTGAGGTTGCATATGCTGAAGTGGAGGGGTTGTGTGTAATTTACATGTGTGTGCACAAGGCTATAGGAGAAATCTAAAGCTTAATTCATTATTTGTAAGAAAAATAGCATTATATTGTAATTCCTCCCATAATATTTAAGTATGAAAATGCAAGAGAAATCATTTAGCATTTTTAAAAGAGCATCTTCATTGATAAGGCCTGATGCATTTTAGGGACATTTTAGGGAGTTGAGATGCCACAATTTATTCACACTGATGCTTAAGTCACACATAACATTTAATAAAGGCACAGTCAATTATATAATCATCATCAGTAATGTAAATAAATGTTATTATTGGTTCTGAATTAATATATTATATTGTTGTGTTGTTTCATATTCCATTATCTGGAAATATCAGCCTCTTAAAGAAAGAAAGAAAGAAAGCTGTTGGTCAAACCATAATGAATAATGAAAAACAATAAATCAACACAACATATTTCCTAAAACCTGTGATTTTATTTATGCAAATAAAATCATTAAGGATAGATAGATAAATAAATAAATAAATAAATAAATAAATAATTTATTATACTTTATTATTTTATTATTAAGGATAAACCAGGTCATGAGTCATTTCTAAGGAAGTGGAAATGTTGAAATGTTGAAATTTGATTTGATATGAATTTTAATTGAACTGAATTAATAAATAAATACATCTGCTGGTCTAACCATATTGAATAAAGGGGGGGGGGGCAGCAATATTAAAACTCGTCCAATTTTATTTCATTTTACTTCTGATTTAAATCATATGAATTGTTTATTTAAATAGCAAAATTATTTGTATATTGGCTAATATACAAAAATGTATATTATTTAAAAGAGAGACCTCAGAGTACTGTCAACAGTCATATAAATACCTTTTTTTATTGTCATATCATACAGAAAATACAGAAACTCTTGTTATTGCTTTTGTGATTCGCCAAAATATTAATCAAAATAATTTTGTAATAGTACTATAAAAACAGATGTAAAATAGAAATCAACAGAAACGTAATCGTTTCCCTAACATTTTATCTAATGAATCTTGTCCTGCATGTGTGTGTGTGTGTGTGCGTGTGCGCGTGTGTGGATCAGGGTGGGGTGTTGCGCATGCACGGTGGCTTTGGCCGTGTAAATCTCCGTCGGTGTCTGTCTGGAGCGTCCTGTCGCTTCGCCGGAACAAGATAGAAGAGCCCGTCACCTGAACAAGTCATCGTCCACCTTCAGAATCTCTGCAGGATTGTCTGGAAACCTTCGTCCATCGCGTCCGGTTTGTTTTGTGCCGACGGCGGCGGGTGACATTGAGCTGCGGGGCGTCGCTTCTCCAAACGCGCATCGGGAATCATTACGCGTGCGGATCTCCAGCCATCAGCGCAGAGATGTCCGGATACCAGGGCAAGAAGAACATCCCTCGCATCACTGTGAGTACAAATCAACAAAAAGATGGGCTTAAAACGCGCGCGATTAAAGCGACAAAGAATAAGAGGGCATGAAATGACAGCGACTCCACAGATACAGAGAATGAGAATCGAGTTAAATGCAGTTCGGTTTTGTGCTTTTATAGTGGTCCAGTTATGTCAATACCATTCCATCAGATGTTGTATTACTGTCACCTCTGGTTTCTGTGTGTGATGTGCTCAGGCTCACTTTAATGTGTTTCTTTGTGGGTCACCCTTTGGAGCTCTATAGGTCACACTGGATTCATTAGTTTTTTGGGAAAAGCTATCAAGAATGCATGCATTATAAAACATGCCTCATTTAAACAGAAAATTATGCATTATTCCTGGAATAACCATAACATGCCTATTGTGATTGCATATTAGAATTTATTAAATTCAGTATAGTCTTATACTGCTACAATGTTATGTTCTAAATGAACGGAGCATCTTTGTGACTGGTGATTTGTATGAAGTTAGGATGGTGTATGATTTAAGTGCATTTTTTTATTTCACAATTGTATGGGAAGCTGATAAAAATGCATGGATTATTTTAGATCCTAGTGTTATAACGTAATGCATAGCCTTAGATAAAATAAACATCATTCTTAGGTATTACATTATCTCCAGTGAATTTGAAGCAATGCATCTTTGCAGTTCCTTGGAAATCTTTGTGAACTGTGGTTTTGCGTTTACTGGAAACATCCACTATGTTTCCGTTTCTATCAGAACAACTTCACAGACAGCTGTTAAACAAGCATGTATGAGTTTAAGATCCTAGGAATACCCTAAAGCAAAGCCTTAAAAAAAAAAATCCTATTCATTTTTGCACAATATCTTGCCTCTAGTGAATATGAAGCAATGCATCACTGCAGTTCTTTGGAAATCTTTGTGAATGTGGTTTTGCATGCATTGAAACATTCACCATCATAAGTAGGCCTATGCTTCATTTGATATACAAACAAGCTGTTAAGCAGGTATGCTTTATTTTAAGATCCTAGGGATATACCGTAATGCATAGCCTCAAATAAAGTAAACATATTTTTTAGCTATCCTTACAAGATATGTATCTTATTTCAAATGAATTTCAAGCAATGCATTATTGCAGTTCTTTGGAAACCTTTGTGAATTATCGCTTTTGCATGAACTGAAAACATTCCTCTTCAAAATGTCATTTTATTGAAAAACTAGCTCACGGAAAGCATGCATGCATGCTTTTGGATGTATCATAACTTAAATTAAATCAAACCAATAATTATAAACTATTCCAGCAGAACCTGTTTTAGATTTAGCAGCATGAATGTGTCTTACAAGATATATCACCAGCCATGCATGCATCAACAACATTCACCTTCAAAAGTGCATTTCATTAATGTAAAAAGCAGCTTCAGTTTAGCTGCCAGTACAATGGCCTCCGCACCCACCCTGCTTTGAGCTGCTGGTTTGATAGCCATGCTAAATGCAGAGAAATGAATGAAAATCCTCTTTTGAAAGTAGGTCAGTGAATGTAAAGGTATGTGGTGATACATGCCTGTAAAATGTCTTCAGTCCACCAGTGAATTTTATAATCCAAAGACAGCGTGCACTGCATTGATATTCACTCGGATTGTTTTAGAGGCGGCACAGATCAGTTAGTGTAGAGTCCTGTAGGAACGGGCAGATCTGGGACAGGAGGGAGAAAGATGAAAACTCTCCCTTTGCCGTTAGATCTTTCCTTTAGCTCTTGGATGTCAGCTAAGCTTCAGCCATCTTAAGGGACGGTGATAAGACTGGCAGTGGGTGGCAAACACAGATACTGTACTGCACACTCAAAGATGTTAAAGGAATAGTTCATGTTACAGTATGTCATTGTTTTAAACCTGCATGCAGTGAAAAACAGGAGAGCATTTGAATATTCATGCAGTTGTCTTTTATACAAGGACATGGTCTGTCAAGCTCCGAAATTAACAAAAAAGCATCATTAAATATTATGTAACTAGTCCATAAGACTTATGTACTATATATTACAGTTCTTCTGAACACATGACAGCTTATGTGAGGAACAGACCCAAATGTAATTTTAGCAAATCTTTAAAATCATTTGCATTCATGTTTGGAAGTTGTCATGAGCAGCTGTGCATCAAAAGCAGAAATGTGAATGAAAATTGTATGGAAAAGAGCTGGATGAAGATTCTTACAATTCTCTTTGGATCTTTATAAGGAAATGCCTATGGGAAAATGCATGCTATATTAGAGAAGAGTTAACTTTACAGATGGATAAAGTTAAACTTATTGCGCGTGATATATCGTGAGTGAAGCCAGACATTCAATAAGACAACCATGTTGGAAAAATATGAAAAATAAAATGTCTTGTAATGTGCACTGATTTTTTTCTGCATTCCTATTTATTTCAGTGGTAGTTGCCATCTGTAGATGATGTCATTTCAGAGGCTGGAGCAAGTTGTTACATGTTGATGACAGATTTCAGACAGTGGAAAGATCTTCTTTAGGATAATGTGTAGATTTAAAGCTTGATGTATGAAATATTAGCTGGAAAATCTAATTTCAAATGGAAAATCTTATTGAAACCTTAGACTAAATATAAAAAAAAATACATAAGTTTGCATATTTGTTTTGTTGATACATCAGGATTTATGGCTCATACTGTATGAAAATAACACCTGAATTTGATTCAGAAGCCCATACTGAGCAAAAATATGCAATTTGGTGCAGATGCTGATATTTAAATGGACAAAAAAAGTAAAATAAAAGGCGGGTAATTCTGTAAATCAATGAGATATTAATATGTAATTTAAAAAAAAATCATATAATTATCAGTTTTCACTCTATACCTACCAATAACAGATATTAATAAGATTATATTTAAATGCTTAATTTTATGATCAAGGCTCTGTAGTTTCAAAACCTATAATGAAATGCTATACATGACAAAATGAAAAAATCTTCCTCAAAAGCTTATAGGAACGTATTTGACACATTTACGTGATCCTTGTGGATAATCAACTAAACCTAAGTTACTTTAGTCCAGTAAATGTTCATCTTCAAATATTACAAACAACATGAAATGTATTTTTATGTTCATTTTATAAAAAGATTTCACAGCGAAAAGAACCATGAGGTGGATGTTTGCACAATTATCCTTAAAGGGTTTTTTTTTTCGTAAACTATCAATCAGTCAACAGCAGGCATGAAGTACATTGTATAAAACAGATTTTTCAGCAAAGTTTTCATCATGTTGATCATTTCATGGCCTTAGAAATTCATGTATAAAATATGATATTGTAGTCTTTACAGGGTTAAAGAAGTACCTAAGATACAGTTTGATGCAATGTTGGTTTTAACTAGAAATGTGACTCTGGTGTTTATATCTGTACGTCTGACTTGTTTTTTAAATTTTTTTATTTTAGGATTGTTTGACAATGTCGTGACAAACGGCCTGGGCACTCCATCCTTTCTGTCTGAAACACACATACACCCCCATAGCCCACTTTCTAGCCTTGTTTCTGCAGCAATCACATTCCCGCAGTCATCGTCCGCAGCGTATCGAATGGCTGAGAGGTCTGCCGGTTTTATGTCGTTCACTCAGGCTCTCATTGATTTGATAAAAGTGCAGCCGTTCGTTCCCTTTGACCCCTGTGTGAATTTGCTTCAGTAATGAAACTCTTCTTAAATTACTGAGATGTGTGTCAGTAACCTATGATGTGAAACTTTTATTGCTCATTCTTGTCTTCCATAAAAATTATATAACATTCTTAAATCAACATACATTTACTTGAGAAGTTGAAAATTAAAAACTAAATTAACTTAACTAAATTAAATTAACTAAAAAAGAGAAAGAAAAAATTATTTGAGTTTTTTTTTTTCCTTAAAATGGAGGGGTTCTGCCAATGGGGTAAGACAAAAAAAAATCTTACTTTCTCTTTGAATTATGATTATTTTTCTTACCCCAAAAATTTTTTAATTGATTTAAGCAAAAACTAACAAAATTTTGAAACAGTTTTTAGAAGCCAAGTCTTCATATCTTAAGCCATTTTGTTATGTATCTCGATTCAAGAATGTTTAGATATTTGTATTGGAAATCAAAACACAAAAATATTAAGAAAGAACAATTTTTTTCAGTGTAAACATTCTTGGATCAAAGTACATTTATTTTAAAAAGCAGAAAATTTACTTAAAGGGGTGGTTGGTTGTGATTTCCATTTTTTAACGTTATATAGTGTGTACTGTTGTTGCTTGAGCATAATCTGTATCTGCAAAGTTATGAAGCTGCAAACGGTGATATCATTTTCTAAAATTATGTCAGTTTAATGCTTACAATGCTTCAAATGGCTCGTATAGGGACTACAACGGGTTACATCCCAGGTTTGTGATGTCACAATTCACAAACCCTGAAATGTATATAAGCCCCGCCCTCAAGAGCATGCAACAGAGGAGGCCAAGTTGAAGGCCATGTTGTGCTGCTTTAAAGAAGAGGAAGCGCTCCTTCCAGGCAACCAAAACTGGAAAACAACACAGTTTACAGTGTATAATTCCTTACAAAAATATAGATATAAGATAAGATTTTATAGATATAAAATAAGAAAAGTTCATTTGGACTTTCCGTCATGTTTGAGTTTATATTGAGATCTTTAGGTTTTGATTGCAGACATCTTGTTGAATATGAGCAAAGTCTGAGATGTTAATATCTTCTGAAAACCCTAAAACCCTATATATTTTTTTTTGGAAACAGTGTCCTTAAACAGTTTGCTCTCCATTTAGTCTCATAACCATCTAGAAAAACATGAGAAATGGAGATCTCCTTTATGATTTTTTAATTTTTTATTTCTGAGTGTAAATGACTAAAATAATGTGTCTTTTATCACATGTGAGTGTAGCAGTGCCACTGGCGTGTGCTTCAAAAGTGTGGTTAGAAAAATCACTGAAGGAAATTGCAGAGTTAAAGCATGTAATATGTCTTCAATGTCACTGCCAATAAACTTGGTTTCTACACCTAATGTGCTTTTGATTGTTGGCAGACAAACTGCTCGCTGTAATTTGACATTAATTTGGTTAAAACTATGACATTTATACGACCTCAGTTGTCGCAATAAAGATCATTTTTCATCTTTGACAGCGCACTGACCCTGTGGATTACACTGATTGCTAGTTCAGAACCCGAAAACCTCATTCTGATTTGAAGTTGAACTCACGATTAACCCTCTGGCGCAGAAAGATTGAACATTTCCAGCTAGTGCAAGCAGTTGAGCTCATGTTCTGGAAGCAAAAAAAGTCTTAATTGTGGATTTCTTTATTTCAAGCACCCAGCTTTTCACTTCACAAGACATTAACTGATGGACTGGACTGGAGTGGTGTGTATTATTGTCATGCTTTGATCAGCTGTTTGGACTCTCATTCTGACGGCACCCATTCACTGCAGAGGACCAATTGCTGAGACAGTGGTGCAATGCTAAATTTTTTTCAAATCTGATTTGATGACCATACAAACTATTCCTTTAAACCAGAATTGTTAGCTGTAAATATGTAGAAGAAAGCAATGCTAATGCTTGATGTAGCGTCTAATGTGGCAGCTGCACTGTTATGAATTGCAAACTTGCATATTTCAAAAGCAATGACTTTGTAGCTAAAAGTATCTCCATGCATTTAACTGCACAAAGTAAAAATACTCTAAATATCACTTCAGCCACAGAAGTATGAAATTAATTCAATAAAATACTGTACGGTATAGATGTGGATTTGCAGTTCAAAACCAAAATAAACACAAATGTGGGAAGAGAAATTGAGACTGGTGAACCAGCTTTGACCTGATTAAATCATTTGTCTGTGGGCATTTATGTAGCATGACTAAGAGATCTGTAAAATGTCTAGTCTTTTTTTTTTTTTTTTTTTTGAAAGCCACATCAAAGTAAACATACCAGAATAGACTACAACCTTTAAAATACTCAGTGCAGTCATGTAAATGCACATGTATTTATATGTTTTTTGTGTTTGGATTGCATTCTTACACACGTTTAAATGCATTTATGTTATTCACGTGAATCCTTGAAACACAAACCTGGTCAGCCACCGAAACGAGAAGAATCTGAGCGTTTGACCCACTTACTGGAGCACACTTACTTTCGGAAAGTGCACGCAGGATGGGAGTGCACTCTGTCCAAGGGCCATTATGACTGTCGATTGGAGTAGCTTGAGTTAGTGTGTGTGTGTCTTTAGGATAAAAGTATGCACCAGATTCACTGTAAGTGGGTCACAGGGATTTGTTCTGGTATGGATGGACTCTCTGGAGGCCATCATTAGCAGCCCCTCACGTACACACTACATGTGCATCTGAGGAAAAAGTCAATTATGAAGTGCTGTATTTGTCTCTTTAATCTAAACATAGGCACTTTTAGCTGTCGGAAATACATTTAGCCATAACAGACGTTTAGTTTAACATTTCATGTACAAACACTGTAACGCATGATCTAGAGGAGGGACATTTGCTGTTACGTAATGACCCATTAAGCCCATTCACAGGCTTTACAATGGATTAAAGGAATATTCTGGGTTCAATACGAGTTCAGCTCTAACAACAGCATTTGTTGTATAATGTTGATTACCATAGAAAAATATTGAAACTTTTTTGCATGTCGAGAAATACAATGAGAGCATACAGTGCCAGCATCCTGAGGATTTATGTGGTCATAGTCAATACTTCATGCTGCTCATATTTTTTGTTATTCTTCCATGCAAAATATGTGTAATTTGAGTTGTAAAATCACTATTTATGTAGGTGCTGCTCTTTCAGATGGGTGTCAGAGTATGTAGCTTTTATTATCCGGTTATTTTTTTGGTCCTCAAACACCATGAACATGCAGACATCAGGAAGATTGTGTTCCTTTGTCGATTCAAAACTACCAGCCCAAACTTACATCAGTTTCCATTTCTGGTATCATGTGCAGTCCTCATGCAAAATTTAGCAGGATTGGGGTTTATGTCATCTTGAAGTTGTAATATTGGACAGGCAAAGGTTAGTAAACGATTCTATCACACTAGTCTCATGCTAACTAGTGGCCATTTTTTGGACCCATATTTTCATTATATTGCATGTGCATTACGGTAACTGCGATTTACTTTTTTTAATTAGAGATGAGTAGTAATATTTTGTGTCATAGTTGACATGTATGTCCTCATGTCCAGGATAATTGCATGATCTGATTCTTTCCTGATTCTTTTCCAAGCCACATTGGGGTTAACCTCTATACAGTTTACATTAGCTACCTGATATTTGTGGAGGAAAAGATTTTGGGGTATTTTCACTGTTTTCAGGAAATGTTGGTCTTAAAACATTTTTTGTTATCTCTGTTCTAACAAACAATGGATAGTATTTTCTATCAAACTCCACAAAATATGTGCATACTAGATAATCATAAAGTTGACATGTGAAATTAAAACTAGAATAAAAACTTTTTTTTTTACTATCATCAGTGCTTGTCTCTTAAAATAAAATACTTTAATTCAGATATGATTTTTAAAGCATCTTAAACTTAAATTTGTGGTCTTGAATCTTAATTTTCAAATTGTGCCACACATACAGTCAGGAGAGCTTAAATTGCTGCCATTTGTGTGGTCAAATCTTACCAAAGATCAACCCATCTATATACTAAACTAAATGTCTGTTTGTGCTCAAGTGATCTACTTTATTAACTAAAAACAAATAACTTGATATTTCACCTATAGCCAAAGCTTTGATTCTTTCTAGGAAAGTCAGAGTTCACTGTTAGCCAATCATGGTGTTATATTTTGTACACAGGCTTATCCAGATCAAATTTGGGATGCATAATGAAGGCCGATTAGCATCCAGGACCTTAACTATCCGTTTTGTAAGATTTGAGATGTTGTCTACCTTCTTCAATCCTCTAGTTGGTCGGTATTCCTGAATATGGCTTAAGACGTTAAAGAACTGCTGAATAAGCCAAAAGCTCAGCAGCAAAGCAGATGTAAAGGTCTGTTTTAATGAGCCTTTGGGCTGTAATGCTGCCAGCATTTGTCTGGACTCAGCGTTAGTAATGGATTTGTGTAGAGGAGCGAACAACCAACAACAGTAGAGACTACAGAGCACATGTCCGTCACGGCTGAATAAAAAGAGTTCATCTTGATCTCTGACATTGATCTCGAGCTCGCTCTAAACATCACAGATAAGCTCGAGAGCTGCAGTTCTTCCACTGTGACTAACACAGTTAACATGGTTTGGATGTTTGCGAGATGTTTTTCAGCTAACAGCATGAGCGATCGCCAGCTGTGATGATAAATGCAGTCTGGAGTTACTGTGTTTCATAGTAACAGAATGAACAGAAAGGCTTTGTCTCAGAGATGAATTAGGCCTGATTTCCATTCAGATGTTTAAGCCATTTCATGATCATTCTTTCCCAAGCCATATTTGCCACTTTAAAGGTTAATATCTATGTAAAAGCATGATTGTTAGCCGATGTGGTTGGTTAAAACTTGATTTAGTTGTCTGGGGGATATTTCTAATGTGTATTCAGGGGTTTAAACATTTTGCTCTCTTTCTCTCTCTCTCTCTCTCTCTCTCTCTCTCTCAATAGTGTTTTAAACATTATTTTTCCTTTTTTACAAAATATGCTATAGAGAGTTGAACAATATATCCACAGAAGTTTGTTAGACTTGAAAAATCTTTTCATTTGTATCTTTGTTCAATAACATTTTTCCTCCTATTGCTTGTAATTAATGTTTTTTATCTATCATTAATGTATCATTACGATGCTATTTTAATTGTTATAAACTTTTTTCTTTATTTTTTTATTTTTCATTTTAATTTTAGTTAAGTTTTTATTTATGATTTTGTTGTGTTTTTGATGCACCTATATAGTTTTTATTCATTTTTATTTTTATTTTATTCATTTTAGTTATTTTAGTACATCGAGTTAAACTAAAAGAATATGAGAAATGTTGCCTTTTTTTATATATTTCAGAGATTAATTGAATAATTGCACATTTTATATAATTGTATTTAAATATATACTTGGGGTGAGGAGCTAAACTAAACTTATGACTATGTGTTTTGAAAAATAACAAGGAGCTATTTTAAATATTTATTAATAAACTATTGCTTTCTGAGTCCGTGTCAGCTGCAAAGAAAAAGTGGATGCTGACTTGTCATCTCAGAAGTACAGTGGACATGCCTTTAGATGAACACAGGGTATTTGTTCTGTGTTTGAATTGGTTTATTTTAGAGTAGACGTTTCAAGCTTTTTATAAATTATTTCTGATGTCTGTGAGGCAAGTATATGTTTTTTGCCTGGCTTTATTACACAGAGACAGAGACGGCAGAAAGCACATCCTGATTGTGTTCTTTATTTTACATAAGCGCAACGTCTTGTTGATGCTTTGAATGTATTCAAATAAAAGTAGACCCTTGACAGTTTCGAATAATGTACTAATCTTATCTGCATGAGCAAAAATTATGGCGTATTTTGTTTCCATTGTTATCCATTATAGATGCTACTTCTTATTTTTTTTTTCATTTGAGGTCAATGAATGAAATATATTTGGAATTTCTTGTTAATGTTCTACAATTACCTCAAGGACCAGCTGTTAACAATTTTTTCCTCTAACTTCCAAAATTAATAAAATTAATAGTGACAAAATGTGTTTTTGTTTTTTGTAATGGTTTTAAATTTATTTTAAAACTAGATTGTAAAACCCTTATTTAAAAAATAAAAATAAAAAATAATAATATTTTGTTGCATCAAAATATTTTGTGATATAAGTTTGTGGTCATAATAAGGAGTTAAATACAGCATTGGGGTTCCGTTCATGTGTGCTTATTTCTTAAAATAAAATAATTTAGATATGATCGTAAAGCATCTTGAACTTAATTGTGAACTTAAGTCCTAATTCATGGGATTTCCTCTGTATCTGTTTAAGTTTGTAATAGTCATTCCAACAAAATCTTGTTCTCCACCCCTTCATAGCTACTCATTAGCAGACAAACAGCTACCAAATAGGACTTCCATGACAATTATCCCATCAGGTCCTTAATTACAGAGCACAGGGCAACTGAGATCTTATTAAACCCACCCACCATTCCCATCATGCACTTGGATAAGGGTGTATGTCCTTCACACCACCACAACAGGGTTAAAGTGTCAATGCTATGGCATTAAACCAGTTTATTTTTTATTGCAGTGATGTGAAATTAAACATGCACCATGTTTGTATGCTTGCGTGTCTGAACAGGAGAGAAGCATGCAGGCCGCAGTCGATGGCGGTGTCCTGAAATGACATTTGGGCTCATGATGGCATGTCAGAATCAATTTAGCATGATAAGAATCACTGTGTTTCTCTGATGTGCCTCAGCGATCTTTATGCTTCACCTCTGATTGAACTTGATGTCCAGTGCTTGTCGGTCATGTTTTAGTGTACTGTCTGGTTTAGAACAGGATTGTAACTGTGCATTATGTCTCCAATCTACAATTGCATCCCATTTGGTTATTTCCTAAAGTGACTTTGTCATGCAAAGACATCAAATTAGTTCACTTTAATGTAAACAACAGTGGTGACTTTTTATCTCAACACACACCTTGCAGGGTTTTTTGGTATCATAATTGCATGTGTGTGTTTGTGCAAAAAGCAAGAGTCACTATAGTACAATTACAGCAAAATAAATACTGTATATACACACAAACACAATAAATATATATATGAAATCATATATAAAATAACATTAATATTAATGAATGACACAATGTATGTATTTTATATATATTGTATGTATATTGAAATTGTGTGTGTGCAAAATGCAGGAGTTTTGTAATTTTGTATTTATATTTTTATGTGTTTGTAAATTTTTGTTTAATTGTTCATACTGTGCAAAACAAAGTGTATCTGTACTTAAACTGATAGCATGTGATATCTTTTGAGTTACAGTCAGTTATATATAAATGCTGGGAATTAAGGCATTTTTGTATGATTGTCTTGTCTCTGTCTCCCAGAGTGACCGACTTCTAATCAAAGGAGCGAAGATAGTGAATGATGATCAGTCTTTCCATGCAGACATCTATATGGAGGATGGAGTCATCAAGCAAGTGTTTTTGTTGTTGTTCTTGTTATTTGACATCATTATTTTTCTTGTCATTATATCTTATATTCATGAATAATGACCGATAGTAGAGATGACCACTGTTGTCTCTTTTTCTGTCTCCAGGCAAATCGGTGAAAACCTCATAGTTCCTGGTGGTGTGAAGACCATTGATGCCCACGGCAGGATGCTGATACCCGGTGGCATCGATGTTCACACCCGCTTCCAGATGCCCGACCGGGGCATGACAGCTGCTGATGATTTCTACCAGGGCACACGAGCTGCTCTCGCTGGTGGCACCACTATGATCAGTACGTCTACAACATAAAGAATTAAAAAAATATATATATATATATACTGCTGTATGTTTGATGTCGTGGGCCTATAATTCTGCTGGAGGTCCTGGACATCTTGTTTAAACACATGGCATCATGGATTCTATCAAATACCAACAGATAAAAAAAAAAAAAAGTAATTGTCTCTTATTAGAAATCTTATAATGGACCATGTTTGGATCTTCCAACTGTATAATAATAACCCAAACACAAACCTCAAAAACAACACAGAAATGGGTCACTGAGCTCAAATCCAAGCTTCTGCTACAGCCATTCCAGTCCTCCTAATGATATTTCCCCCATTTTACATTATTTTTATCCAGTGAAAGGATAATTTTTTGCGAAAAAAAAAAAAAAATCAAAAGGATTAACAATGCAGATGAATTTTCACAGCCTTCTTTGATATATTTACCAAGGGGGCTGATATTTGTGGCCACGAATGTATATATGTATATTTATTAAATATATATATCTGTGTGTGTGTGTGTGTGTGTGTGTGGTGGTAATAAATACATTTTAATTCAATTAAATTTATTTAAAAGTGTAAAATAATTAAGTATAATAATAATTATTATTATTATAGTAATAATAATACAAATTAAAAAATGTTGTACATGACATTTCATGTGTCCAGTTCCTGTCCTTAAGGAAAGAAGAAAACAAAATAATACACACACAATAATAAAATGTTTGTGTTTATATGCTTTCAATGACAAATTAAAGGATAACTAAATTACTAAAACTTAAGCTAAAATAAAATAAAAAAACAAAAAAATTTAAAAATACAAATTCTAAATATGAATAAATGCTGTACCAGTATATGAATGATACTAAAATATGACGTTCGTACTATCACAACTATCATAATATCATTCTCTATGATCATTTAGCTTAAAAACTGGGGCAAATGGCATGTTTAATATCTTTACATTTCCTTCAACAGAATCATACAGTTTTACTATATTTTGATGTGTTTGTGTGTTTGCAGTCGATCATGTGGTCCCAGAGCCAGGCGTGAGTCTGATCGCTGCTTTTAACCAGTGGAGAGAGTGGGCCGATCACAAGTCCTGCTGCGATTACTCTCTGCATGTGGACATCACAGAGTGGCACAAGGGCATGCAGGAGGAGCTGGAGGCGCTGGTCAAAGATCACGGTATGCTCCTCTGCACTTTACACACTTTTGCATGTGTGCAACAACAATAATGGAAGCTTACAAGTAGATTAGATCAACTGACAGCATTCGTGGCAATGTTGCTTAACAGAGAAGATCCTTTTTTTTACTTTACTTTTTTCCCTATTTAAAAAATTCACATGTATCAAAAAGTACTGCTGGAGGATTTAAACATTATGTGTTAACATAAGATTAGAGTGATAATAAATGCTCATCTCATGTGGGTAAATATGGTGACTTTCACATACTATGTGCAAGCGAGAGAAATTGAAATACTGCAATTACATCAGTGATTATTAACCTATAACAGTGTTCTCAAGTGGAAAGTTTCGCTTTAGGCACTTCATCTTTGAGAATAAATAGAACAAACCATTATAATGAATGTTATAGAATTTAGAACAAAAAAGTATAACCAATAATTCTAAGGATTTAAAAATGCAGAGTGAATGAATAATTCAGGATTAACAAAAAGTAAAACGAGTCAAATGCAGTTCAATGATAAGAGTCGAGGGCAAGAAATGCTTAATAGTCACAAAAATGATGTCACAATGCAGCAGTTTTATCAATGGAGTTCATACACCAAGAACAGTATTCCCATGTGAAAGTGATGATTTAGGCACTTTATTGCAAAAATTACACACATTTTCAAGGGAAGAATCATTGCAGGTGCTTAAACAAGAATATAACCTGCACATTTCTGCTTTTAAGTCCATGAACTCATTACTTTAACCTTCCCTGTTTCAGCAGCTCCAGATCTCTGTATGCACGTCCATGTCTGATGTCTTACATCCTGATTTTTTTTTTTCTCCCAGGTGTCAACTCTTTCCTTGTCTACTTGGCCTACAAGGACATTTTCCAGCTAAACGACTCCCAGGTATGCATGGTTTCTCATGCGTATTTGTTTAATTATCCTGTTAAAGATGGATTATTAGACACTGAATGAGCAGTACTAGTGTTTTTGGTGCATTGAGAGTGCAGTGCCGATGAGTTTTCATGATTTGAGCGTGCAGGGCTGAAGGTCACAGGGGAACAGACATGTTTGCTCTGATGTTCAGCACATTTCCTGTAGCTGTAGATCCAGAGCAGATGATAAAACAAACTGCACCGCACTGAATAAACACAGAAACTACACCCAGTGCTGTGTTTCTCCTTTCTGTTGTAGATGTATGAGGTGTTCAGTGTGATCAGGGACTTGGGAGCCATCGCCCAGGTGCACGCAGAGAACGGAGACATCATTGCTGAAGTGAGCTCACCTTTTCTACCTTAAAAATAAATTAATTCAGTCATTAATATAAACGGATATATATATATACACTCACATACAGGAGCAGAAGAGGATTCTGGGATTGGGTATCACTGGTCCAGAAGGACATGTTCTGAGTCGCCCAGAAGAGGTAAAACACTTCACATGCACATCAAACTACACCAAATACATTCACACTGCAAAATCACAGCTGTGTACCACATGGAAGGGCTTTTTAGCACGTCATCCTACATCCAGACCCTTCCAAAATACCCTTCAGACATGCTGCACTAAAACACATTTATGGTTTATTTCCCTTTAGCGATCAGGGGATTTCAGACTTTCCACTTTCCCACTGTTTTTACAGCCAGACTCATTGATCATTGGTATCGCAGACACATCAGCCTTCCAGAAACCTTTAGCCACACATAATGTGCAGGAAGTGCCGAGCAGGACTTTATAGCGGCTGTGTCTGTAATTTCAGCTGAAGGTCAGTGAGTGTCGGACGTTGTTTTATAGGTGGAGGCCGAGGCTGTCAACCGGGCTGTGACCGTCGCCAATCAGACCAACTGCCCACTTTACATCACCAAAGTGATGAGCAAGAGCGCTGCTGATGTCATCGCACAGGCCAGGAAAAAAGGTACAACAGATGTTTGATATAAAAGTCCAATGTGTTGATCAACTTCCCAATAAATCACCCAAACTAGGCCGGAAAATGGCACATGGGTTTCATTTGCAAATGATCAAAAGAATCCTGTCTAGACTGATTTTCTTACACAGTATTTTTGTCTTGATTTCCAGTACCAAATAAACATTATTAAATCAAAATATATTTACTTGAGAAACAAAATGGCCTGAGATTTTAAATCTTGTTTTCTGAAGAAAAATTATAATAATTAAGTGAGTTTATGTTTAAAACGAAAAATATCTGTCAGTGGGTTAAAAGAAAAGAAAGGAAAAGAAAATTAAGTAAACACTTTACTTAAAGTGTTTATGTATAATGCATTATAAAAGTAGTTTTAATGCATTAATTATGCCTTGTAATGCACCTTATAATGCATCATACTATCTTAATGTAATCACAGTTAATACACTTAAAACACTTATGCATTTTATATTCAGTTATAATTATTTATGATAAGATATAATGTATTAAAATGCACATTATGAATAGTTATGGTTGCACTTTATTTTACAGTACGTGTACTTATATGTACTTACAATGTATTTATCTAAGAAAGTTCTGTAATACAAGGTAAATACATGGGGTAGGGTTGGTTTAAGGGTAGGTACATACATAGTTATTGTAATTATTATAATAAGTACATAGAATCTACATGAGGACCAGGACTGTAAAATAAAGTGCTACCAAGAAAATTATTAGCAGTTTATGTTATATAACTAGTGACTAGTGAAGTACCATCGTACTGTGCTAATACAGTTGTAGCCTATATAATATATTCAAAATATACAAAAACTGACCAACAATCAATTTGCTAAAATATGTTTCTTCTGTAAATGTATATTTCTACCAAATATTTTTTTTAGGCGATTTGTTGTCTATTTTTGAAAATACTTTTTCAAATTTATTTTTATTTTTTTACAAGCATTTTAAAATAAATATTTTATATTTCAATTCAAGAAAATTCATCCACACGTCACATTTACAGAGGTCATATGACATTGCTAAAAGGAACATTATTTGGTGTATTTGGTGTAATGCAATGTGTTTGTGCGGTTTAAGGTTTAAAAAACACATGCTTTTCCATATACTGTGTATTATTGTTTCTCCTCTATGCCCCGCCTTCTGAAGCATGTCGATTTTTACAAAGCTCATTGTTCTGAAAAGCTAGGTGTGTTCTGATTGGCCAGATATCCAGTGCGTTGTGATTGGCCGAATACCTCAAGCATGTGATGGAAAAATTATGACCCTTTAACATACTGTTATGCCATGTGTCCCGGCTCGATGAGACAGAACCAACTAAACCCATTATAAACAAGGCATTTGTTACATCCAGTGGAAACATAATTACTGATTATAATGACTTATCCTGTCTTTTAACTTGTTGCATTGCATCACGCCGCGTAAACATAAAACCATATCTGCATTTGTGATCAGAGAAATGACAAACAACAAGCTCTACTCTACACTGCTCAAAACTTGCGTTTGAATCATCAGTGGCAAATCCTGTAAATATGAAAACATACTTACAGACTGAGAGTCAGCATTATTTTTTAGAACACAAGCATTGCAGGTTACTCTCCCAGGTTCAGGAAACAGTCCTTGACCAAAGAGTAAGGAAAACTTGAAATCGCATCATATGACTCCTTTAAGTTTGAAGAATGAAGTAGCTGTCCTGGAAGCGGCCTCGTGGAGCTGACCCAGTGCTTTCCCTCGGCAGGTACCGTGGTGTACGGGGAGCCCATCTCAGCCAGCCTGGGGACCGACGGCACTCACTACTGGAGCAAGAACTGGGCCAAAGCTGCAGCCTACATCACATCTCCACCCCTCAGCCCCGACCCCACCACCCCGGACTATCTCAACTCCCTGCTGGCCTGGTGTGTGTCCGCAGCTGCTCTAGTGCATTATGGGACATAGACTGCAGGGGGGTATTTAGACCACAGTGAATGTGTTTAGAGCAGGGTTTAGCCATTAGCCACCTACTGTTTATCATGCCATGCTGACTTTAAAGGGAAGAACATTTATGGGTGATCACTAGAGGGCGCCATTACATAAAGAAGAGCGTCTCTCTACTTATTCTTATGACAAACTAAGAGACAATACAAATGATGATGAAAGAACCCTTTACTAGGTTAAAATAGTACAAATAAGAAGAAATTCTATGGTTATTATAGTTAAAACTAAAATCATAAAAAAATTATAATAATTTTTACTTGAAATATAATAAATGCTAACCGATGTAAAAAAATAAAAATAAGGGGAAAAATCTTATGTAGTAACTGATCTTTTTTTTTTTTTTTATCATACTTTATCAACTTTTTGAAGTTACTAATTAATGTAAAATATTTATGTGGAGCTACAAATTAATTTTAAGAAGGAATATTTAATGTAGTTTCGTAGTTAATACTATGCAGTGCTAAAACTGCAAGTATAATAATGATAGAATAAATAGCTAAATGTCTTTAAATTAATTTTTAATCAACCTTTTAACTTTTGCAATTAATTTTAACTGTTTATGTAGTATTAAAAATAAATTGGCTAAGAAATATAAGATAATTAGCCAAATATTTTTAGATAAAGTTCAGATTAGAACTTCCAAAAGCATTTAATGTCAGCTAGCAATATACTGTGATACCTCATGGTTGCTTGATGGTACACATGTTATTCATTTACATGTTATTGAATTTTTTTTTTTAGTAAGCCATGGTATTATATTGTCAAAAAGAATAACAACAACTTACTGCCATGTGTAAAAGCATTACTGTTTGTGTGTGTTTTGTGTGCAGTGGTGATCTGCAGGTGACTGGCAGTGCTCACTGCACCTTCAGTACTTCCCAGAGGGCCGTGGGCAAGGATAATTTCACCCTCATCCCGGAGGGAACTAACGGTACTGAGGAGAGAATGTCCATCATCTGGGACAAGTGTGTGGTGAGAGCTGATTCATCTGTTCATTAATATTATTACAGACACGAGGAGTATATGCATCTGTTACTTTGTAAGCATTAACTCATGCATTTGTTTCTTTTTTATCTTTATCTTTGTTATTATTTTATTGTACCCAAAAATGATTTATTATTAAATAGTTTCATATTTAAAATCTGACTAGATGAGCCACAATGCATTGTTTTGATTATTATTGTTAAAACTTTTATATTTAACATTTTAATTATTTTTATTTATTTTTTTACTTTTAAAGGGTTTATCTTCATTAGAGTATCGTAGTTAAAATGAGTATATAATAATGAATAGTTGCATCTGTACTGTCTGATTAGATGCTCTATGTCACATTATTTTGATTATATATATATATTTCATGATGTGCACAACACACTATAACTATACTGTGGTAACAATCAATGTAACTCTCATTGCTGTATCATGTCCACAAAAGTTTCTGACCCCGTCTTTAAGATGAATGTTCTGCTTCACAGGTGACGGGAAAGATGGATGAAAATCAGTTTGTGGCCGTGACGAGCACCAACGCAGCCAAGATCTTTAACCTGTACCCCCGGAAGGGCCGCATCGCTGTGGGCTCTGATGCCGACCTGGTGCTCTGGGACCCCGACACCACCAAAATCATCTCTGCTAAGAGCCACCACTTGGTGAGAAGAGTTTGTTCACTTTTGAAGTAATGTTTGTCAGCTGAGAAGGAAGCTCTGGGGCCTGAGTGTTAGACTAGTGCATCAGGTTTGGACCAGCTCTGACACTGACCCATGATCCTCTGCTCTGAGCTGTTTTGGTATTCTGCTGACTCACTCGCTCTGTCCGCTCCTGTTTGTCAGTGAGGCTGATGCTGCGATCTGTGCTGATTTAATTTGACCGGAAAGAGATGCTGATGCCGTCAAATATAGAAAGAGTCAATTATCTGAGATGAACTCTGGGATATGTTAATGTACATTATCATTCAAAGGTTCGAGATTTATTCATTTAGTTATTTTGAAAGAAATTAATACTTTAATTCAGCAAGGATGCATAAAAAGACAATCTTAAAGAAGAGCTCATAAAATAAAAAGTTTCAGTTTTCACAAAATTATGAAGCAGCAGGACTGTTTTCAACATTGATAATAATCTGAAATGTTTCTTGAGCAGAAAATCAGTCTATCAGAATGATTTCTGAAGATCATGTGACACTGAAGACTGGAGGAATGATGCTGAAAAATCACCTTTTATCACAGCAATAAATTACATTTTAAAATATATGCATTTCTTTTTATAATTATAAGAATATTTGCACAATATTACGGATTATTTTTAATCAAATAAATGCAGCCCTGGTGTGCATGAGAGAATTCTTTCAGAACATTACAAGATCAAAATTTGATCATTAGTGAATCTGTTTTTTCCACAATATTTTAGGTTTATTTACTAATTTAGGATGTGCTACAGATTGTTTTAGAGCTTCAAAAGCTTGGCTAGACAGACTTTCATGCAGTGTAGTGGTTAAACTTGAGATCTCTCCTCATTCTGTCCTTCTCAGGCGGTGGAGTACAACATCTTCGAGGGGGTCGAGGTGCGTGGAGCTCCTCTGGTGGTGATCAGCCAGGGCAAGATCGTCCTGGAGGATGCGAACCTCCACACCACTGAGGGTTCTGGACGCTACATCAGCCGTAAACCCTTCCCAGACTACGTCTACAAGAGGATAAAGGCCCGCAGCAGGGTATATATGCGTTATACACAGATGCATGTAGACTCTTTTTTTGAATCATAAATTATTTAAAAATTGTCTAATCGAGGTATCTCTCATCACAGCTTGCTGAGCTGCGTGGAGTCCCACGAGGACTATATGATGGCCCGGTGTGTGAGGTCACTGTGACACCTAAGGTCATGACCCCTGTAACCTCCAGTAAGACTTCTCCAGTCAAACACACTCCTCAACCGGTTCGCAACCTACATCAGTCTGGATTCAGCCTGTCTGGTGAGTATACAACTAAATGTCCTATACTTACTCTTGCAACAAACATAGTTGTTTATATATATATATATATATATAAGAAAAGTGTTTTTAGCTGATTCTTGAAGATGGCTATGGACGCAGCTGCTTCGGTTGAGTCCTCCACCAGGAGGGAACATTTATAAGTCATTTTTTTCTTTCACCATTTCACAGGGGCTCAAATTGACGATAACATCCCTCGTCGTACAACTCAGCGCATTGTGGCGCCTCCAGGTGGAAGGGCCAACATTACCAGCCTGGGATAAAATCAATCACTCATTACAGATAGAAAAGGATGGGGTGGGATGGGGGTTGAAGAAACTTGGGCTTTTCACCCATCCCATCAAGCACACCTCTACTTCCTCCTACACTTCTGTCCATCCATCCTCCCCTAACACCCATCCTTTTAACTCTAGTGTCACTCTAGTGATTTTTGAGTGTTTTTCTTAGATGAATAAGTTTCAGGATTACTTGGCATAGAACTGGGATACAGTACTTACTGGAAAGTATGACTAAACAGCATATTAGCATTCTACTAATTCTTCAGTATGAATAATGTGCATAGTGTGAGTTTTCTGTATGCAATGACCTACTGTACTGTGCAGTATGAAACAGAGCATATTGCACTGTGTACTGTATCCCATAATGCAATGCAACTTTCCATTTCTCATGCAACAAATTAACTGGAAATAATAACTTTTTCTTTGGTCAGACTGTCTAAAATAGATTTTTTTATATGCAGTTAGATTAAAATGCAAAATAACTATTTATTTCTGCCTTGATAAATGTGTTGAAACATGCAACGCATGCTTGTTTTTGGCCAAGTGTTCCTGAATCTTATCCAGCTAACCAAGTAATCCACTTTCAAAGAACAGGAACTACCCAGCTAACAAAAATATATTCTTAGACCGTTTTGCTAAAGTTATTTTTCGCTGAACATTCAAAGTATCCAGTTAAAAAGAAAAAAGGTATTGTTTTGTTTATGTGAACGTAAGAGAAAACAAGAATGTTCTGTTTCATCATTTTGCAAACATTCTGGAAATGTTCTACTTTTAAATATTCAAATAATTAGTCATTTTAAATGTAAAAATTCTTAAACTGATGGTTAAAAATGTTAGACAGAGGTAGAACTAAAATGTTTCAGAAAAACGTTCCATGATAAAAAAAAAATTGAGTTAACGATTCAGAATGTTGAGACCAGTTACCTCTGAACGTTCTAATTAATGTAACTGGAAGAATATTTGTTCGGAACTTTGAGAAAACCTTGGCAGAACTATCTTATAACGTTTTGTTAGCTAGGTAGTAGGCTACTCTCCATCATTTGCCTCCACACTTTAATGTTTTTATTTGTTTGCATTCTGGAAATGAACAGCACAAAACTCCCGCCTGTATGGTTATGATTTAAACGTGCTGTCGCTATTTTAATTTGTGGTTTTTCCTTGTAGGAAGAGTCGATGAGATATTTATTGTATAGGATTCAAACCACATTTGTATTTTACATTTTGCAAAAGTGTCAACTCTTCCACAAACGCCTGATGTATTACAAGTTTTTAGAATGTTGTTTTATAATGGACATAATAGTTTTATTCTTTTTATGTTTTATTTTCCTATGTATGTCATTGTTTCGGTTTCAGGTTGGTGTTTCAACGCTCCCTGAAATCCCTCACATTTGTCTTCCTCACATTTTTTGCACTTCGTTATTTTCTCTCAGTATTATTTAACTGCAGTTTTGGAGATGTTTAGAGCAAAAAAAAAAACAAAAAAAAAAAGACTAACAGTGGTGTTTTTGGCTGTGGTGCGCAGTCCTGTGGGGTTTTAGTGTTATTTGAATCACAAATTTTCCGCTGTAAATGTCAAACTGTCCATTCCTACTTTGTCCCACGGTTGCACGAAAGGGGTCTCACAAAAAACAATACAGTACTGTTTAGAGAATAAAGAAAAACTCTCTGCGCGAGCAGCAGATTGAGAGGGAGGTGCTCTTTTCACCCTTTCATTTCGGTTTAGGAGGAACGCTGTTACTATAGCAATGGTCCCGATCACTCTGTGTGGATGCTGATGAGTTACGACAACCGTGCCGTGCTGGAGGCCACCCCAATAACCTCCTCACACCAGGGGTTTTATTTGTGAGGTGGATCACTGCACGGGTTAGACCATTCCCTGTGACGTCACAGTCGCTCCACGGGGCAGCTACTCACCTCCTCCCGTTCCGTCCCGTCCCATAACAGAACCGACCTTTACCGTGAGGACATTTTGAAGGTTGCAGTGGCTGTCTGTCAAGCGGATCGTCCGGCATGTGTAAGGTTGATCAGTATTATTCTGAATTTAACGTTGGGTCACAATGCTTTTCTTGCATTGCAGTTCTGCTTTGTTTTTATAAATTGACTTGCCTGCCTATTCACCAAGTGATACAGTTCTTGATTAATGTCTGTGAGTGTTGTTATGACGAGCTGAACATTTCTCATGGAAGATATGTACACAATTCATCATTATTCATGTCTTTGATTGTTACAATAAAATGCGGTTGTGAACAAAAGCCTGTAGAGCTTGTCCAGTGTCAAAACACATTCATCATAAACACATTATTTCCATCCTTGTTAAGTATTTTGCCCCTTAATTTTTTTTCATTGAAGATATGAGGTGGTAATATGATGATATTGTAATGTATAATAATCCCATTTGTATTAAGACACTTTAAGGGATAGTTTCCCCAGAATATGACTGTCATTTAAGGTCCACTGATTTCCATTAGGCTAATGGAAAAAAATACTGTGTAAGTCAATGGGGACTAGCAACTTATTGGTTGCCCACATTCTAACAAAAATATCTTTGTTGTGTGTGTGTTTAACAGAAAAAAGAAACACACGTTACAACATGAATAAATTACTCTTTTTTTCTGGGGGGGGGGGCCTTTATAGGCTACATATTCTGTACATATATATCTCATATAAAAATCTAAAGTTGTCAGATTTTTTTTTTTGTCAAGTCAAGACACCTTTATATATAGCTTTTAACAATACAGATTGTGACAAAGCAACTGAACAGCATTAAATAGGAAAATAGTGTGTCAATAATGCACAAAGGCAGTTCGTCATTGAATTAAGTGATGTCATCATTCAGCTCAGTTCAGTTTAAACAGTATTTGTGCAATCAAGTCGATGATATCACTGGAAATTAAGTGTCCCCAACTAAGCAAACCAGAGGCGACAGTGGCAAGGAACCAAAGGGGTTTAGTTCTCCTCTGACAAGACAAAACCAGCAGTTCAATTCCAGGCTGCAACAAAGTCAGATTGTGCAGAGGACTCATCTGTTTCCTGTAGTCTTGTCCAGGTGGCCGTCTAGGAGACAAGGTCTATACAGGGGATCTGTATCTGGGGATCATCTAATGTTGTGTTCAATAGTGTTGATTGTAGAACTAAGATCGCACTAATAGAGAGATACAACCACGATCAGGTGATAACAGCAGGTCAGTTGTAACTCTAAGGAGAGCAGTCTCAGTACTATGATACGGTCTAAATCCTGACTGGAAATCCTCACAGATACAATTTTTCTCTAATAATAAATATACAGGTGAGGATATTGCCTTTTCTAGTATCTTGGAAAGAAAAGCAAGATTCGAGATCGGTCTGTAATTGACTTTTTCTTTGGGGTCTAGTTGTGTTTTTTTTTGTTTTTTTTTTAGGCTTAATAACAGCCGGTTTGAATGTTTTGGGGACATATCCTAATGACAATGAAGAATTAATAACAGTCAGAAGAGGTTCTATGACTTCTGGAAGCACCTCTTTTAGGAGCTTAGATGGTATAGGGTCTAACATACATGTTGTTGGTTTAGATGATTTAACAAGTTTATACAATTCTTCCTCTCTGTAGTAGAGAATGAGTGGAACTGTTCCTCAGGGGGTCTATAGTGCACTGTCTGATGTGATACTGTAGCTGACGGCTGAATGGTTACAATTTTATCTCTAATAGTATCGATATTAGAAGTAGTTCATAAAGTAATTACTGCTGTGCTGTTGGGAAATGTCAACACATTTTAATGTTAATTTAGCCACTATATTTAATTAATTCCTGGGGTTATGTTTGTTTTCTTCTAAAAGAGAAGTAATCAGATCTAGCAGTTTTTAATTCTTTTCTGTAGGATAGGGTACTTTCCCGCCAAGCAATATGAAATACCTCTAGTTTTGTTTTCCTCCAGTAACAGTTGCACTCCATTTTCCGGGCTGCTCTTTTAGGGTGCGAGTGTGCTCATTATACTACGTGTCAGACTGTTTTCCTTAATCTTCCTTAAGCGTAAAGGAGCACCATTATCTAAAACTGTAAACAACAACAGCGTTGATTTATGTCCGAGTCATTCATGGGTAAGCTTGTACTTTTCCTTTGACTTGGCTATGAATTACAGGTAAGTTAAAAATTTTGTAAATAATGTTACATTTCTTACAGAGACCGATTGTTTCACTTCATAAGTCTTTAACATACTGTGGAGGATTAATTTTGGTGTCTTTGTATCATCCTTTTTTTTCTTTTTCTTTTTTATCTCTAAGGATACCCATTGACTTGCATTTTATGAATCACCAGAGAGACCATGGTTTGTATTCAACTACTGTACAAAAAAAAGTCACCTACATGTTGGTTGGCCGGAGGGTGAGTAAATAAACAGAGAATAAATTTTTTGGGGTGAACTATAACTTGAAAAGGGCTTGTAAATGTAAAAGGCTATATTCCCCCATACAAAAGCATCCAGTATATCTGTCTTAATTGTTGTTTTGAAATGAGACTTCTTTTATACCCTTAAGAGAGAAAAAAAAGTTTATTCAAGTGTGCTATTAGTAAACTTCTTTTAAACTAAAAAAATAGGAAAGCATGCTTTAGTTTACTTTTTATGTACTCCTCAGAAATATACTTAAAATTACATTGAAGTATACAGTACTTGACTTATACTTACAAAAAGTCTAAATATTTGAGCTATACTCCTAGAATCTGTGTTTTCATCATTACACAGTAGAGGGCGCTAGTATACATCTTCTGCACAGAATTTCCAAAAAAAAAAAAAAAACATAAGTGAAGAGGAAAAAAGAAACACCAGATACTAACACATGTAACACGATCATCTGACATAAAACAACATCAAAACTGTAACGTTATAGAATAAAATGTCAACCGATGAAGAGATAATAATTACAGTCAAGCTTTGGGATGTTGATCGACTCCATCTAAGTTTTGATTATCATTCTGAATTCAATTCATAGTCTTTTTTTTTTCAGCTTTTTGTTCAAACTGTTATTTCTTTATATTTATTTATTTATTTATTTTTGATTAAAAAAAATAATGCCCGAAGGTAGAATAAAATATTTTTGTTTACAAGCAGATACTCTGTTCTTTCTTTGAAAGGTTTGTATGTTCAGATATTTATATAACAAAATATATAGACATTAAAACCTAAATAGGGACATAGTATTCTTAAAGTATTATGTAAAGTTCACTTAAAGCAAACTTATGAGTATACTTGCAGTATAAAACTACTAGTTTACTGAGACTATACTTCAAAGTGTACAAAGTATTTAATTAGTAAACTATCCGTATACCTATAAGTTCACTTTTAGTATAATTGTAGTACAAACTACAGACATAGAGGTAAACTAGTAGTGTACTCAAAGTTTGCTTAAAAGTATACTTTTATATACTAGAAAGTGGGCCAATTTAGTCCCAATGATTTTTGAAACAGTACACTTACAAGTATACTACTAGAACACTGATATTTGTATACTTGCTACATAAAATATACTTAAGAATATACTTGAACTTTACTTAAGTATAGACCGTTTCTTTGGGCGTACGGGCCTGGCCCTAAGTTAACTTCCGGTCTGTGTTGTTTATATCGGCCTGGCTGCGGTACCTTGTACCTCTACAAACGCAGTTAAAGTCAAGGTTATGAGTAGACTGAAGTTGGGTTCAGGTGGTTGTGCTGTGGGATATGTTTCCCATACATTTATTTATTTTTGGAGACTCGCAAGGATTTTTAAACTGATTAATTTAAAAAAAGCTTTGTTGAATAAACATGAGTAACGTGAGTTACGTACTGCACGTATAATATTATTAATTCCTTATATTTATATGTTTAAATATCAAAACGAGGCACGGGTGTTTTTATCAGGGTTCTAAATTAACACCCGCCAACCTGCCAAATGCAGGTTAAAATTCATTTTTGCGGGTGTTAATTAAAACTTACTACCCTGTTTGGCTCGTGATGCATGACATGAGGCTCTGTTCTCAGTCGTTTATCCCCCTGGCACCCCTTCTTTCATTTCCCATGAACACTGTGCTGTAATGCTACGTGATGACGTTTCATATGACCATTGGCTGCAGGCAGTTTGCAGTGAAACCAGCGCGAAAAAACTTGGAAACGAATAGAGCGTCCATCAGAAAAAACAAAGAAGAAGAACGAATGGAGCCAGAGCAGGGAGCATAGACTGAAAGAGGAGGGAGTTAGCTATTAAAGGAAAAAATTAAGATTAAACTAAATGCGGCGGTGGTTGGGTCTCATCCGAAAAGAGGAACGAGGCAGGGGATGAGGATATTGATAGAGAAACAAAGAAAATAAAATTTAATGCCAAATGGCTGACGGGTCATGAATGGCTTGTGTTTGATGACAAGAATGTCGTAATGCTTTGTCAGGATTGCCGCATGCCCTGATATTTGTGCTTTTTTTCAGTTTCTTGTAAATATCTAAATGGATAAAGTCTAATATCACTGTAATCAGCACAAACTGGGCTATAATAATATGTGAAATGCATGCATGTACATGATTGTATTTTTGAGAAAAAAAATGTTATGCATGGTTAGTGAAAAACTAAAAATGTTAAATCACTTGAATAAGGCCATAAAACACATACGTAACATTGGTTCCCGGGACTGTTGAGAACTGGAGCTTGTAGCCTAGAATTTTTCTTTCTAAATTATGTGAAAATCATCTTGTTTACTCACTCACAGAAAACAATATATTGATTTAAATTTTCTAAGACACTTTTTGTTGGTAAAAGTCATATGTGAGTAGGCGTCAACTATCATGAATATCATTGTGATTTACACCAGAGAAGACAAAGGCCTGCATAATGAGCTGCATAATGAACCTCTCAGTCATCTGTGCCACTCTGAGGGAGGAGTTACAAGAAAGAATGTGAGAAAAAAATAAAAGTATATAATTTTATGTTTGTAGTTTATTAAGAATATATTTAATTATCCCACAACATAATTTAATATCCACTTCGGGGAGCAGTTAAACAGTTTATTAGGAACAATCAAAGCTTACTCTCTGTCGCACAGTAGAGAAATTACCATATGGACAGGAGGAGAAGCTCGCAGACAATCTTTTACTGTCTATGAGGCTATCGGGGAACATGGAGGCATAAAGTCAAGGGAGATAATTAATCAGAATACTTACCAAAATGTGCTCTTGTTCACGCTCGCCTTCTCTGCAAGATTCGGTGGGTGATTAATTTGAGTCATATGAGTTAGATCGGGACTTAATGTTTTTGTGTTATGTCACAATTTTTGTAATTTTTTTGTTATTTGAAAATTATTGTTGTGTAAATTGTATTAACTGATTAAAATAAAGGGAAAAAAAGTTCGGGACTTCAGATCGGGTTCGCGAATCATTTGAGTCAGATCGCAACTTCAAAGCGGGTCCGCGAATCATTTGAATCATATGAGTCAGATCGGGACTTCAGAGCGGGTTCGCGAATCATTTGAGTCAGATCGCGACTTCAGAGCGGGTCCGCGAATCATTTGAATCATATGAGTCAGATCGCGACTTCAGAGCGGGTTCGTGAATCATTTGAGTCAGATCGCGACTTCAAAGCGGGTCCGCGAATCATTTGAGTCATATGAGTCAGATCGGGACTTCAGAGCGGGTTCGCGAATCATTTGAGTCAGATCGCGACTTCAGAGCGGGTCCGCGAATCATTTGAGTCAGATCGAGACTTCATAGCGGATCCGCGAATCATTTGAGTCACATGAGTCAAATCGGGACTTCAGATTGGGTCCACCAATCATTTGTGTCATGATTCAAACCGGGACTTCAGGGCGGATTCGCGAATCATTTGAGTCAGATCGCGACTTCAGAGCGGGTCCGCGAATCATTTGAGTCATATGAATCTTTTTTTTACTGTTTATAATTCAAAGTTTACATTTCTGAGAATGCGTTCACGTGTGTTTTACTGGAATGTTAAAAGAGGGTTTATTTTTATCATGTCTTTATTCATCTCGTTATTGACTTATACCCAGTTGTCTTAAACACAAAGATATTTGGAAGAATGTTTGTAACCAAGCAGATCTCACAATCTCACAAATCATTAACTGCCATAATTAATCATGATCGTTAAGATGAGGAGATCTGCTTAGTTACAAGCATTCTTTCAAATATCTGTGTGTCAAGCAGAACATAGAAAGTTATACAGGTTTGTAGTAACATGAGGGTGAGAAAATTATGACTATTTTTCATTTTTGGGTGAACTATCCCACATATAACACATTACAGCTGTTTGGCTCATTTCTTGTATAACCTCCACCCTCAGTTCTTCTTGGAGCATGCTTCAGGTGTTCTGCCATCGCTGCATTCACTTCACAGCATCTGAAGGGAAGAGAATATATTTATTTTTAAAATAAAAAATAAAAAAAATAAAAAGATAAATGACATGCACTTATTTTCAAAATATCTTTATGGTCTACAGCAAAAAAAAAAAAAAACTTGGAACAAGGTGAATGAATCATGAATGAAACATTAGAAAAAGGTAATCAACATGCATTAGATTTAATTTTTATTGTATAAAAGATTGTGTGCTTTAATGTGATGATGCCCTTGAGAAAGACCCTTAACTAGGTGTGTAACTGTGAGAAAGTGAACAGGACATTTCTGATAAAACAGGTGGGCTGTGATGTCCCCTGAATAATTAATTATAGCGTACCAATAAAAATGACATCAATATAAGTAACTTTTAGCTTTCTAACATTAGCTAATTTTAGCCTTACTCAGTGAATTTCAGTTGACAATCAGTGAATTTTCAGTTGACATCATTCCTCTCGGTTCCTTCTTGTCAAACAAGTAAAACTCAAGCATGTTAATCAAATAATACAAAATGTACTTACCCAACAGTAGATTTTATATAATATATATCCATACATCTCCCTCCTCCATTCCTCAGCTCTCCTCGTGGTTGCCTGCTCAATGTTCCGAAAGAAAGCGAGATCTTTAAAGACTCCATTTGTCCATTATTATTTCTAAAGAAAGACGAAAATGTATAATAGGCTCCATTACCTTACGTTATGGTCCCGTGGAAGCAGTTTTTGTAAAAAATAGGCTAACAATTGCGTCATAACCTGCGACTCTCTGTCGCACAGTAGAGAAATTACCGTATGGACAGGAGGAGAAGCTCGCAGACAATCTTTTACTGTCTATGAGGCTATCGGGGGAACATGGAGGCATAAAGTCAAGGGAGATAATTAATCAGAATACTTACCAAAATTTGCTCCTGTTCACGCTCGCCTTCTATGCAAGATTCGGTGGGTGATTCATTTGAGTCATATGAGTCAGATCGGGACATCAATGCGGGCGCGCGAATCATTTGAGATAGATCGGGACTTAATGTTTTTGTGTTATGTCTCTATTTTTGTTATTTTTTGTTAATTGAAAATTATTGTTGTGTAAATTGTATTAACTGTTTAAAATAAAGGGAGAAAAAAGTTAGATCGGGACTTCAGAGCGGGTTCGCGAATCAGATCGCGACATAAGCGGGTTCGTGAATCATTTGAGTCAGATGAGTCAGATCGCGACTTCAGAGCGGGTCCGCGAATCATTTGAGTCAGATCGCGACTTCAAAGCGGGTCCGCGAATCATTTGAGTCATATGAGTCAGATCTGGACTTCAGAGCGGGTTCGGGAATCATTTGAGTCAGATCTCGACTTCAAAGCGGGTCCGCGAATCATTTGAGTCATATGAGTCAGATCGGGACTTCAGAGCGGGTCAGCGAATCATTTGAGTCAGATCGCGACTTCAGAGCGGGTTCGTGAATCATTTGAGTCAGATCGCGACTTCAAAGCGGGTCCGCGAATCATTTGAGTCATATGAGTCAGATCGGGACTTCAGAGCGGGTTCGCGAATCATTTGAGTCAGATCGCGACTTCAGAGCGGGTCCGCGAATCATATGAATCATATGAGTCTTATCGGGACTTCAGATCGGGTTCGCGAATCATTTGAGTCAGATCGAGACTTCATAGCGGATCCGCGAATCATTTGAGTCACATGAGTCAAATCGGGACTTCAGATTGGGTCCACCAATCATTTGTGTCATGAGTCAAACCGGGACTTCAGGGCGGATTCGCGAATCATTTGAGTCAGATCGCGACTTCAGAGCGGGTCCGCGAATCATTTGAGTCATATGAATCTTTTTTTTACTGTTTATAATTCAAAGTTTACATTTCTGAGAATGCGTTCACGTGTGTTTTACTGGAATGTTAAAAGAGGGTTTATTTTTATCATGTCTTTATTCATCTCGTTATTGACTTATACCCAGTTGTCTTAAACACAAAGATATTTGGAAGAATGTTTGTAACCAAGCAGATCTCACAATCTCACAAATCATTAACTGCCATAATTAATCATGATCGTTAAGATGAGGAGATCTGCTTAGTTACAAGCATTCTTTCAAATATCTGTGTGTCAAGCAGAACATAGAAAGTTATACAGGTTTGTAGTGAACATGAGGGTGAGAAAATTATGACTATTTTTCATTTTTGGGTGAACTATCCCACATATAACACATTACAGCTGTTTGGCTCATTTCTTGTATAACCTCCACCCTCAGTTCTTCTTGGAGCATGCTTCAGGTGTTCTGCCATCGCTGCATTCACTTCACAGCATCTGAAGGGAAGAGAATATATTTATTTTTAAAATAAAAAATAAAAAAAATAAAAAGATAAATGACATGCACTTATTTTCAAATTATCTGTATGGTCTACAGCAAAAAAAAAAAAAAAACTTGGAACAAGGTGAATGAATCATGAATGAAACATTAGAAAAAGGTAATCAACATGCATTAGATTTAATTTTTATTGTATAAAAGATTGTGTGCTTTAATGTGATGATGCCCTTGAGAAAGACCCTTAACTAGGTGTGTAACTGTGAGAAAGTGAACAGGACATTTCTGATAAAACAGGTGGGCTGTGATGTCCCCTGAATAATTAATTATAGCGTACCAATAAAAATGACATCAATATAAGTAACTTTTAGCTTTCTAACATTAGCTAATTTTAGCCTTACTCAGTGAATTTCAGTTGACAATCAGTGAATTTTCAGTTGACATCATTCCTCTCGGTTCCTTCTTGTCAAACAAGTAAAACTCAAGCATGTTAATCAAATAATACAAAATGTACTTACCCAACAGTAGATTTTATATAATATATATCCATACATCTCCCTCCTCCAGTCCTCAGCTCTCCTCGTGGTTGCCTGCTCAATGTTCCGAAAGAAAGCGAGATCTTTAAAGACTCCATTTGTCCATTAATTATTTCTAAAGAAAGACGAAAATGTATAATAGGCTCCATTACCTTACGTTATGGTCCCGTGGAAGCAGTTTTTGTAAAAAATAGGCTAACAATTGCGTCATAACCTGCGACTCTCTGTCGCACAGTAGAGAAATTACCGTATGGACAGGAGGAGAAGCTCGCAGACAATCTTTTACTGTCTATGAGGCTATCGGGGGAACATGGAGGCATAAAGTCAAGGGAGATAATTAATCAGAATACTTACCAAAATTTGCTCCTGTTCACGCTCGCCTTCTCTGCAAGATTCGGTGGGTGATTCATTTGAGTCATATGAGTCAGATCGGGACATCAATGCGGGCTCGCGAATCATTTGAGATAGATCGGGACTTAATGTTTTTGTGTTTTGTCTCTATTTTTGTTATTTTTTTGTTAATTGAAAATTATTGTTGTGTAAATTGTATTAACTGTTTAAAATAAAGGGAGAAAAAAGTTAGATCGGGACTTCAGAGCGGGTTCGCGAATCAGATCGCGACATAAGCGGGTTCGTGAATCATTTGAGTCAGATCGCGACTTCAGAGCGGGTCCGCGAATCATTTGAGTCAGATCGCGACTTCAAAGCGGGTCCGCGAATCATTTGAGTCATATGAGTCAGATCTGGACTTCAGAGCGGGTTCGGGAATCATTTGAGTCAGATCGCGACTTCAAAGCGGGTCCGCGAATCATTTGAGTCATATGAGTCAGATCGGGACTTCAGAGCGGGTCAGCGAATCATTTGAGTCAGATCGCGACTTCAGAGCGGGTTCGTGAATCATTTGAGTCAGATCGCGACTTCAAAGCGGGTCCGCGAATCATTTGAGTCATATGAGTCAGATCTGGACTTCAGAGCGGGTTCGCGAATCATTTGAGTCAGATCGCGACTTCAAAGCGGGTCCGCGAATCATTTGAATCATATGAGTCAGATCGGGACGTCAGAGCGGGTTCGTGAATCATTTGAGTCAGATCGCGACTTCAAAGCGGGTCCGCGAATCATTTGAGTCATATGAGTCAGATCTGGACTTCAGAGCGGGTTCGGGAATCATTTGAGTCAGATCGCGACTTCAAAGCGGGTCCGCGAATCATTTGAGTCATATGAGTCAGATCTGGACTTCAGAGCGGGTTCGGGAATCATTTGAGTCAGATCGCGACTTCAAAGCGGGTCCGCGAATCATTTGAGTCATATGAGTCAGATCGGGACTTCAGAGCGGGTCCGCGAATCATTTGAGTCATATGAGTCAGATCGGGACTTCAGAGCGGGTCCGCGAATCATTTGAATCATATGAGTCAGATCGGGACTTCAGAGCGGGTCCTCGAATCATTTGAGTCATGAGTCAAATCGCGACTTCAGAGCGGGTCCGCGAATCATTTGAGTCATATGAATCTTTCTTTTACTGTTTATAATTCAAAGTTTACATTTCTGAGAATGCGTTCACGTGTGTTCTACTGGAATGTTAAAAGAGGGTTTCTTTTTATCATGTCTTTATTAATCTTGTCATTGACTTACCCAGTTGTCTTATAAACACAAAGATATTTGGAAGAATGTTTGTTATCAAGCAGATCTCACAATCTCACAACTCATTAAGCGCCATTGTAGGAAAAATGATCATGATCGTTAAGATGACGAGATCTGCTTAGTTACAAACATTATTCCAAATATCTTTGTGTCAAGCAGAACATAGAAAGTTACACAGGTTTGTAATGACATGAGGGTGAGAAAATTATGACTATTTTCATTTTTGGGTGAACTATCCCCTGGGGAGATTCTAGGATTTTTTCAACTGGGGGGCACAAGAGGGGCCACGATTAATACAGAGGGGCCAATCTTGTGTTGTTTGAACTGTATATCCAAATCATTTCAAGAGTTCAGTAACCTTTACAATCAGTAATAAACAGTGATACCCTATTAAGTTTTAATAGCAGTTATTCATTGCTCTAAATCAAAACAATCAAATACAATTTTTATTAACTTTTCACTTTACAAAAGTGAAAGAAAAACTTTAATAAATAAAAAAATCCAATGTATGAATAGTGTACAACTCACAAATAATAATAATAATAGAATTTATTTATAATAGCCTTGTATAATATATATATATATATATATATATATATATATATATATATATATATATATATATATATATATATATATATATATATATATATATATAATAGCCTTATTTATATAAATGCAGAATAACATTAATAATTCATAGAACTAAATACACAATTAATGAATTAATATAACTAATATAAATTTAATATAATAAATTGTTTTTGTTTATTATCCACATCCCATTCAATTTGCATAGCAGCAGTTGTAGTAAATTTCCATTGATTTATAAACAAAATCTACTTATGTCAAGGGTAATTAATCTTGAGCATATTGATTTAAAATATCATATATCCATACTTTGTTAGTGTAAGAGCCAATTTTACGTTTCAATAATTTGTATGGTATTGTTTCTTGGAGTGTTGATTTCAAGCATAAACTGAATATATCATATTTGTATCTTTCTTTCTGAGGTAGTTCTGTTTTTTCCTGTATTTATTTTATATATATTTATATATATATTTCAGTACTGTTTCCTATGTTTTCTGATGTACAGGCTAATTTCTGTTCTGTTTCTTTAATGGTTATGTCCACTTGGGCGGAAGATTGAACTGGGTAGTTGTTCGTGTATAGGGAATAAGGGAGAAAAAGTTTTCTTACCGTTTTCGTCTGTCATTAAAAAATAACTCTTGTTTAAACGTTCAAGGTAACAGCAGTTAAAGGTTTAACAGGTGAAACCATAGGAAAGGCTACAGGAACCATCAGGATTTTGTATAGTTTTGTAATTTTGTGTTTGGATTAAACTTTTTTGATTGACTTCTGTGACGAGTAAGAAAACTTCTCTTTTTCGTTTGAAGCGAGCAATATTTTTGTTTTTAACGAGAAGATTATCCAGTGATTCACGCAACATCAAAGACCATAACGTTACTTGGATATTAACAGACTATCGCGGGATTCTCGGCTGAGATTCTCCGATGCCATTTGGATTACATACACTACGGATTTTGCTGATCGGACTTTAGTGAGCTTTCACAACTTTTTCGGACGTTTTGGGGATATTATTGTACTTTGAATATTGCTGAACTTTGCTGCGTCATGGTCCCGCCATGTTTGCGTTTCCACACAGCATCGAAGAGGGCGATCTCATCTGCTTTCGTGATGAACGCAATGCGCGCTTTGAACACGAACATTGATTACTATGGAAACAGAGGAATTGAACGCGGCCTCTAAAAGAGTAGCGAAGATGACTGTTAAAGCACAAGAGGAAAGGCTTCATCACTTGTTGGGAACTAGAAGAGCCAAGCTGGGACATTTAACAAGGCAAATGAGAGAAATTGAAGCTCTGCTTGAGGACTCTGGTAATGTTGACACTGTGTATGATTGCATAAATGGTGAGTTTGCACAGTTCTTTGCTGCATTCCAAGACATTAATTATTCAACCAGAGAACTTATGTCAGATGATGAGGCATATTTAGATCAGTTACATTGGTTCGAACCGAAGTCTCAAGCAGTTAAGCACTTTGTAGACAAGGTTAAAGACTGGGTTGAAAAAGTAAAACTCCAATCCGAGGAGGCAGAGCAATGTGATGCAGAGGTTGAATGTAATGACAGTGCCTCAATGGTTATCTCTTCTTCACAACTGCCTCTCTTTCCAAAAAAATCTCGTAGTCAGGTGGCTTCAGGTGTTTCATCTACAGCATCTGAAACTGAAAGGGCAGAGCTGTTGGCACGAGCTAATGCGTTATTACAGAAACAATAGCTTGAGAGAGAGGAAACTGAGCTCAAAGCAAAGAGGGAAAATTTAGAGCTCCAAACTGCTATTGCTGCGGCTGAAGCCAAACTTCAGGTTTTGTCCATGTATGAACCAGCTCGTAGTGTTTCTGATGCATCTGGTAATGCAGCTAGGGCTGCCACTATTGCAGAAACCCTTAAAGCTACACCTAATCAAGTAGTACGGCCAAAAACATTTTCTCGTGAGCTAGTACCTGATACTGATGCAGTTCCAAGAGACAGTGATGTGCATCATGATTTTGTTAAATCACAACCAACAAGGTCAGATGTGAGAATTCCTTCACATGTTGATACAGGAAGCTTGTTCAACATAATGCAACATCAAAATGATGTTTCACAATTTGTTTTCACAATTTCGAAAAAGAAAATTCAAAAGAAATTCAGCTTTCTACATGGACTATTGTAGTTTCATGGAGGACATGCTACTCAAAGGTCATGCTGAGAAAATCCTTGCAAATGAAATTGAAGGAACCCTTGGCAGAATCTGGTACATCCCACACCACGGGGTGTATCACCCACAAAAACACAAACTTCGAGTGGTGTTTGACTGCGCAGCTACCTACCAAGGAAAATCACTCAACTCGCAACTGTTGCAAGAACCCAACTTTAATAATTCTCTTATTGGTGTTCTGGCGAGATTCAGACATAGGCCGAATGCCCTTGCAGCAGACGTAGAAGGGATGTTTCATCAGGTCAGAGTTCCTGCTAAAGATAAAGATCTGTTAAGATTCCTTTGGTGGCCTAAAGGGGACACTGCACAGGAAGTGGAGGAATACAGAATGAGTGTCCACTTATTTGGTGCTACATCCTCCCCAAGTTGTGCAATCTACGCTTTGCAAAGGTGTGCAAAGGACAACAGTGCACAGCATAGATCAGAGGTAATTCAGACAGTCCTTAGGAATTTCTATGTAGATGACTGTTTGACGTCTGTGGCTACTGAACAGCAGGGTATTGCTCTAATGCATGACTTAAGGGAGATGTGTGCTTCAGGAGGGTTTAATTTGACCAAGTGGATGTTCAACAGTCGCACTGTACTTGCATCCATAAGTGAGGAGAGCAAAGCTAAGACAGTGAAGGATTTGGACCTGGAGAAAGACAAGTTACCATTGGAAAGAGCTCTAGGGGTTCAGTGGTGTGTTGAGACAGACACTTTGCAGTTCAAAGTAACACTACAGGAAAAGCCTCTTACAAGGAGAGGTATATTATCCGTGGTCAGCTCCATTTATGATCCCCTTGGAATACTTTCTCCAGTTATTCTTCCTGCAAAGCAAATAGTGCAGGAGCTTTGTAGAACAAAACATGACTGGGATGACAAGATTCCAGAAACTCTCAGACATCAGTGGAATCTGTGGCTGGCTAGTCTTCAGAACTTGAATGACTTTCAGGTTGAAAGATGCATGAAGCCACTTAACTTTGGTGAAATCACCTCAGCGCAGCTGCATCATTTTGCAGATGCCAGTGAGCTGGGTTTTGGCACAGTGTCATACTTGCTCATGGAGAATCACAGAGGTAACCAACATTGTGCATTTGCTATGGGTAAAGCAAGGGTTGCTCCAGTAAAAACAGTTAACGTGCCACGTCTTGAGCTTACTGCAGCTACAATGGCTGCTAGAATGGACAATATGCTGAAATCTGAATTGGACTTGATTCTTCAGGAGTCTGTATTTTGGACCGACAGTACTTCAGTCCTGAAATATCTCAACAACGAAAGCACACGGTTCCGTACATTTGTGGCCAACAGGGTAACTGCAATCAGAGAGCTCTCAAGGGCGTCGCAATGGAGGTATGTGAATTCTTCTTCCAACCCGGCCGACATTGCCTCAGGAGGACTTACTGTAGATGCTTTCCTTAAAGCAAATTCATGGCTCACAGGTCCATCCTTTCTGACAAAGCCAGAATCAGAGTGGCCAAAAATGCCTAGTCACACTCTTAAGTTATCTGTTAATGATTTGGAAGTTAACCCTCTGGGGACGGATTAGGCGGTACCGCCCAAAATGGCATACTTTTACAAATGTGTAGTTATCTCAAAAACTATTAATGCTAGAGAGATGCGGGTTTTTTTGCCGTCTTCCTCAGATTCCGCTGAAAACAGCGGTGTCCAGTTTGTATATAAACACTTCCCTTATTGCGCAATACCACTGCGTAAACAGGCCAATGAAAACGATTGTGCTAGGCAGATTCAACACGCAACAGCCAATGGAAAAATTGCCGCTGGGAGGAGTCTTTTTCTAACCCAATCAGAGGAAGGTTATGTCTTCTAGCGATTCAGAGGACTCTGTAGCTCTGCTGTAGCCTTGTAAAAGCTGGCTGGACTTAAGTAAAAGACATGTAATCAATAAGCGTTCAGAGAATCAGCATCAGGGTGGAGAAAGCAGAACGCGATCGGAGTATTAGCGAGCACAAAGAGCTAAATTCGAGCGATCGGAGAATCAGCATCACGTGGAGAAAGCAGAAAGTGATCGGAGTGTTGGCGAGCACAAAGAGATAAATTCGAGAGAGATACAGCATTATTACAGAATTGTTTTATCAAAATGGCAAGCAGTAAAAGATTTACGGCAGAACAAGCTCTGGAACAATTACTGGAAAGGCCTGGAGAGGCGTTTCTTTGCTCACTGGCATGCCTAGGACTGTTTTTTTTTAAAAGTTAATTATTTAATTGTTCTTTACACATTTGATTAAACAATAACACATTTCTGTCAAGCAAAAAGTTTGAAAAAATATATTTTCTTTGTTCAAAAACTGTTCTATATTGTGTGTTTTTCAGTAATAAATGACAAAAATCTAATTTTCGTTTTTGAAATTCTCTAGTTTATTGTAAAATTTTTCACTCATACTTCCTTTATATAAACATATTGCATGCATGCTTATGGTAGCTTAGGGTCTTCTGAATCCATAGATACCAAACACAGGGTGTTTCATCTCCTTTACATATGATTTATAAGCCCAAATATAAAAATAGAGAAAACAGACCAAAAAGGGCTTAGTCCCAAAAATAAAAAAAACGCCTAGGACTGTTTGTAAATAAAGTTAATTATTTAATTGATCTTTACACATTTGATTGAACATTAACCCATTTCTGTCAAGCAAAGAGTTTGAAAAATATATTTTTGGGTCAAAAACTTTTAACTATTGTTGTGTGAGGTAGGATTTTCAGTAATAACTGACAAAAATCTCATTTTCGTCTTTGAAATTCTCTAGTTTATTGTACAATTTTTCAGTCATACTTCCTTTATAGACATATTGCATGCATGCTTATGGTAGCTTAGGGTCTTCTGAATCCATTGATACCAAATACATGGTGGTCCATCCTCATTACATATGGTTTATAAGCCGAAATGTAAAAATAGAGAAAACGGACCAAAAAGGGCTTAGTCCCCTAAGGGTTAAGGAAGTCTGCGTAAATGCAGTGATTGCAGACAATTCTGACTATACTTCTCAGTTCTTTTCACACTACTCCGATTGGTACCATTTGAAAAGAGCCATTGCATGGTTCCTCAAGTTTAAAAGCACTCTGAAGAAGACACTAATGGAAAAAAGAAATGAGCTGTGCCACAGTCTAAGAGACAATCTAGCAGTGAATTCAACTTTTTTGAACAAAACTTCAAAACTTCAAATCTTCACTGTCAGGGGTTACATTGACTGTAAGTGACCTTGAAAAAGCTGAGGAAGAGATCATTCACTACAGCCAAACAATCATGTTTCCAGAGGAAATCAAAGCCCTCCAGCAAGGTAAAACTGTAAAACACAGCAGCACTCTCTACAAGTTGTTGTGGTGTATTTTGCCGGTTCTCCAAAGAATCGAACTCAGTCAGGGATTTCTCTCTCAGAAGAAAATACTTTATTTTAAGCAAAACAAAGTCGAGAGCTCGTTGCAAGGAGATCTCTCGAAATGTTATTTCGTTTCTCCTTATATACACTATATGGGGCGGTTCCACATGGTAAAACTTTTCCTTTAGATTACGCTTTACCTAAGTCCCTAGGGAGGGGAGGTCCTTAATGTATGTCTAACCATATGTTATTCATTAGCCCTGTACATTCCTGCACGTAAGCATATTCCTTTCTATCCATTTCCTATAGGATTATAATGGAAAAACAACTAGCAACAAAAATGGCTAGATTCACATTGATTATTCTGGATTGATTAAAATCTTACTAATAAAAATCTTCCACACATTCTCCCCTTTGAGACTTAATAAGTCTCACATTTGATTATTCTTATCCAGAGTGCTACTCCATAATCCAGTCATATTAGTTACACTACCTAGTGACTAAATAAGTCACATTGTATTATCACCAGTGACTAGATTATGAAATTCCACTCTGAGGGATTACTGGACCAAACATCTCTCTCCTTTTTTAACATGGAGTGAGTAAAGGATCCAGTCTCCCTAACCCCTCTTTAATAGTAGACATTGTTAAAAACATGAATGTGCAATTGGTTCAGCATTTGCCTGGTTATCACAGTTTTGTATAAAAGGCGTAAAAATACATACACATACAAATACAAATCACATCACACATTGAATATCACAAGATTATAAGAGTTGAACTTCAGTTTAGATACCTTATGTATCAATTTCCCATTATTTTGATATCTTTGAATTTAATTTGCTTAACTGTGGCTTTGACTAGTGACCTCAATATAGGAAGTATACAGTAAAATAGTAAATATCCTGTCATTAATGCCATTCCTAAAAACTTTCCCTATTTAATTATAAACTATGCTCCACATGCTCCTAACTGTAAATCAAACCAGTCTTACATTTTATTATCTTTTCCAACATTTTCTTTATCTATCATTCTTAGCCTTTTCAATTTGATCAGTTCTTCATTAAATGCTCCCTTCTATAAATACAGCATTTCCCCCCAAACATAACACATACTTTTCCTTCTTCAATTCACAAATCTTGAGCTTTTCTATTTTGCTCCTTTCATTCTATTTGTTGCATCAAATTGCTCTATTTTCCCTTCAAATCTTCCTACATCCATATTTCCCTTCTCATAACCTTCAAATTCTTCATCTACCATTACTTAAAATTCTCTTTCCACCTTTTCTTTTCTATTTGTTGGCTCATATCTGCACCCAAGTATTTTGATCTCAGTAGCAGTCCCATCATTCTCTCATTCCATCTTCACCAGGGAGACTCTTTGCGAGTCGTTGCAATGGTCTTTCCCTCGTTGGCAAGGGTGGGTCGTTACTAGCACGCCCTTCATCCCTCACTTCATGCTGTGTAGAGTTGTTGAAGCTGGTTGGAGTATTTTAAGGTTAGAGATGTGAACTCAGGTGTCACTCTGTAACCGTTTTGCTGATTCATGCAAGGCTCTCTTGAGATCATTTCTGCACCCTCACTGGTTCTGTTTGATGGAGCGAAGCATTCCTTGTTCTTACTGGAACTGCTGTCACCTGTAAATGGAAAACTTAAGAATTTTTTGTTAGTGTTATCAAGCATGCTAATTTGTTCCCCTTGCTAGTCGTCCTTCTTGGTGTGACCTGTGGAAATGTAATGTGGGTTGAGGGCTGTCTTGGCCCTTTTTTGAGTTTTCACAATTCCAGTGCTGTCTTTACTATTTTTTAATTCCTTTTAATTTTATTCTCAACAATTTGCTTATTTAGTTATCTTTTTATTTTGTAAACTGAGTTCCACTATATCACTGGATAATTTATCTAGGTCTATCTTGCTCGGTACCATAGGCCTTTTGACCTGGAAAACACTCAACCCACTGCATTTATTTTAACAGTCAGAAAGATAATATTTCATCCTTTTGACACAATCAGCTCCATCATGATATGCTGAAAAGAAAGTTAGATGTGGGGTGGACAGAGCAAGCTTGCTTTGCTCTGCCTTCCCATGTTATACGCTGCGCATGTGTGGCACTGTTTTTCTTTCTGCCACAACAAAGACCTAGGTACTGACCAGGAAACTTAACCAAATATATCCATGGTCATTATTTTTCTGGGCATAAGTTTGCCCTGTGGGCCCACATTCATATTTGTATACAGCTGTTTGGGCAAATTGATTGAATTGCCTCAGTGTCTCGTCAGACACTCTCTTTCATGCCATACGACACCATCATTCATACTTTTTCACACACTTTCACTCCCCTTTTTTTTTTTTTTTTTTTTTTTTTTTTTTTTTTGCCAAAAACTTTTCTTTTCTTTCTTTCCTTCCTTTTTCAAAATCTCATAGATTAATTTGTTTAGAATATTAGGTCTAGGCATTGGGCATTTGAGAGAGCCAATTATCATTTCTCAAATGTCATGGGTTGGTCTAATTTAAAGTTTAGTCAAATACTTTTTTGTTATTGCTCATGAGCAACTTTGAGAAGAGGATTGGAGATCTCTGTAAATCTTGGATCCATGACCATCTACATTTCCATTTTGTTATCCCCAGTGATGACAGTATATGTGATTACATGATTTTGGATCTCTGGAATAATTTTTTATTCAATATTATTTTATTCAGTTTTACCTTAGAAAATTACCTTAAAACAAAATGGAGTGAACAATATTTCAATTTTTTCAACCATATATATATTTTCCTATTGTTCATCAGGATACCCTTTTTTATTTATTAATTTATTATCTTCTTTCCCAAAGAGCTCAGCATTGTTGTCAAGTATTCAGTTGTGCCCTTTCCCCTAGTTGGTTAATGAAACAGCCTTACTATGCCAAATCCAGCTCCATGTTTATCTGATTGGTGAGTCAAGTACTCACTTCTGTCTGTCAAAATTAATTTTTCTTTAAGACATGAGGCTGGACTGGAACCTATTGAAAAGCAGATTGAGAGAGTTAGTTAAAACACAGAATTTAAGGAAGTGCTGTGAGACCAGTGAATAATCAAGATTAAAACATAGTAAATAAAATAATTAAATAAAATAATTTAAATTTGAAGCAGTCTCTATAGTGTTCATTGAATATACAGCACCTGTGCACTTAAGGGATGGAAGTCCTTCTGATGACATCATCAGGCCTGGGCTGTTGTACTGGGTCATCAGTCTGTGATGGCAATCAAAGTCCTGATGTTATGGTGTACGGTCTCCGTTGTTTTTCTTCTTCTTCTCAGTCTGGCTTCTGGTTGCTTTCTGCCAGAGTTTTGCATTTCATAATGTTCTTTTCAACCTCAGGAAAAGTCTCAAGTGAAAGATTCACCTTTTCCTGCTTTAATTTCAGTCTTCTCCTTGCTGAAGTGTGTTCTTCTCTTTCAAGAGGGGAGGGGAACATCCATCAGCCCCTCCCTCTTCTTCTCTCTGCAGCTGTGTTTGCTGCTTTGCCATTCCTCGACAGACTCCATTTCATTGCTTTCCTTTGTCAAGGCACTGTTCCGGAAGTCATCTGAAATTTGAACACTCAGAGACTGCATTAATCAAATGTACCTATGTAACTTCTGACCAAATTGTGTCTGAGCAGTCAGCTCTTTTTCTAATTTTCACTTTTCAACCTCTTCTTTCAGTGGTCCCTTAATAAAAACAAAATCATCTGGTTGAAAACAGCAGTTCTCTTATTCTTTGTTAGTGAAGCAAGTTCTTCATTGCAGGAAAATAGCAAGCATTTTTCTTCTTTGCAAAATGCAGAAATCAGCTACCTTTATTATCTAAGTATACTGCAATAAAATAAAATAAACCTTTTTTTATAACAGCATGACATGCATATGGTAAAATAAGGACTTCAATCATCATTTTTCTTCTAAATTTGCATACATGATTCAGAATAATCTAGTGTTTGTGAATTAATGTTTCCTAACCAACATATTATTGTAAATAAAATAATTAAATCTAATTCTTTAAGCAACTAATTCCCTTCCTATTATGAAATACCTATAGCTTTTGAATCCAAATGTCTATTAACTTGGTCACCCAATCTTGCTTTCATTCCACATTGCACAAGTTATTTCTTTTATTTTTTACATTTACACAAGCTCAATCTCTGAAACTCTGTAATGGATTAACTTTCATACTGTCCCAGGGATAACAAGATACAAATTTTAGATGTCTTCACATATTAAATATAAAGTTTTAAGCACGTGCATCTTTTAAATTCATCTATTAATATAAGTTATTAAATAATAAATGCATATCTTATTTTAATTAATTTATTATTATATCTATATTCCACCATATCTGCCATCTCTATATTAGTCCATTTCTTGGAACATTTGTATTTATTTTTCTCTAAAACAACCTTCCTTCAGTTAACTTTATTGTTTTAGGGCTCCTGCATTCCTTTCTCAACACCAGTCTCTGTAACCTGATCACTCCCAAGTGATGGTCCAGGAGGGGAGAGCACCTCTTGCTCCCCCCATGTAATACAACTTTACTGTGGAAACGTCCTCCTTTGTTCTCACTCCCACTACACTGGGCTCAGAAAATTTTCTCCCCTTTGCCCCAGACATCCTAAATGCAAAAATCTATTATAGATCTTGGTTCAAACTTTATTGATGCTATTTTCCTAACCTCATTCACACTTTCTGCACTCTTTATTGAGCCAGAGTGCTTATTCTTGCATACTTTTTCCCTTCATTTAAGGGATAATCAGTCATTAATTGTCCTTTTATTATCAAGGCTCATCATACATTCATCCCTCTCAAGTGGATACTAGTTGCGTCCAACTCCACCCAGCCACCCTGAAGTGACGGTCCAAGAATGGTGCGCAACTTTTACCCACCCAACACAGAATTTATTTGTTCACCCATTCATTTGTCCGGACACAAATACATCCACATAACAAAACACAGCTCACCTAGAGCTCCTTAAGGGCCCACCTATTTCTGTCCTTCGAGAATTTCACTTATACATTCTCAAAGCGGTATCCGTGGGACTTTTCCTCGCGATTCCTTAATCTGCTTATCCGTTTATCACTGTCCTACCTAGGCCCAGCTATCCAATAAACACAGACACACAGCATGCCATGTCTTTCTGCCTACACCATATTTGTCTTAAATCGAGGTTTGCCTTCCAAGGCCTTCCTATTAATAACCCAAATATGTGCATGCAGTTATTTCTTCTGGAGTAAAACCCCTTTTTCAATTTAGATATCATATTATTTTTCTAAATTTGGAAGAGCAGATTTTAAGTGTCCTTACCACTCAGAGCTGACCAGTCAACAACACACACTCATTATATAAGCAAAAATGCTTACCTTATTCTATGGTGGCCACCACTGTGTGTGTGTTGCTCATCAGTCAGCTCAAGAGCAGTCGTCCACTCTGCTCCTTTCCAGTCCCATCTGGGGTGCCAAATCTGTGGTGTATTTTGCCGGTTCTCCAAAGAATCGAACTCAGTCAGGGATTTCTCTCTCAGAAGAAAAGACTTTATTTTAAGCAAAACAAAGTCGAGAGCTCGTTGCAAGGAGATCTCTCGAAATGTTATTTCGTTTCTCCTTATATACACTATATGGGGCGGTTCCACATGGTAAAACTTTTCCTTTAGATTACACTTTACCTAAGTCCCTAGGGAGGGGAGGTCCTTAATGTATGTCTAACCATATGTTATTCATTAGCCCTGTACATTCCTGCACGTAAGCATATTCCTTTCTATCCATTTCCTATAGGATTATAATGGAAAAACAACTAGCAACAAAAATGGCTAGATTCACATTGATTATTCTGGATTGATTAAAATCTTACTAATAAAAATCTTCCACATTGTCACCAGTTTTGCAAGACAAAATTCTAAGAGTAGATGGCAGACTAAGCAGGTCATCTATGCCTGAGGAGGCCAAGCATCCTGCTATTTTAGCAAAGGACCATCCTGTTTCACATCTGATCTTAAGATCAATTCATGCAGATGTGGGTCACAGCGGCCGTAATCACATGTTGTCAAAGTTACGGAAAAAATACTGCATTCCAAAAGCACAAACGGCCATCAGAAAAATCCTATCTCAATGCACAATTTGTAAACGCCAGCGCGGCACTACAGGCAAACAATTCATGGCTGACCTTCCCCGTGACAGGCTTTTGCCAGATGAACCCCCATTCACAAATGTAGGCATTGATTATTTTGGCCCATTTGAAATCAAAAGAGGAAGGACATTGATTAAAAGATATGGGGTAATCTTTACTTGCCTGACGTTAAGAGCTGTTCACATTGAGGTCGCCAGCTCTTTGGATACAGACTCGTGCATTCATGCACTAAGGAGATTTGTTTCTAGAAGGGGTCAGGTTAAAACAATCAGGTCTGACAATGGGACAAATTTCATTGGGGCAGAAAGGGAGTTGCAAAAGGCCATACAAAGTTATATAATGACAGGATTCAAACCACAATGCTTGCAAAAGGTGTACAGTGGATTTTCAATGCTCCAACTGCATCCCACCATGGAGGTGTTTGGGAACGTCAAATACGGACTGTCAGAAAAATTCTCAACTCCATTGTAAAACAGCAGTCTCTTGATGAAGAAAGTCTTCAAACGCTCTTATGTGAGGTGGAAGCAATAATCAATAGTCGTCCCATCACTACGGTGTCCAATGACCCAAACGATTTGGAGGCCCTTACTCCAAATCATTTGCTGCTGTTGAAAGTAAAGCCGTCCATGTCTCCTGGGGTTTTTGACAAAGCAGACCTGTATTCCAGACGTAGGTGGCGCCAAGTTCAGTATATGGCTGACATATTTTGGAAGCGCTCGATCAAAGAATACTTACCAGACCTGCAAGAAAGACAAAAGTGGCAAAGCCTAGTACAAAATCTCAAGCCTGGGGACGTTGTATTGGTTGCTGATGATTCCGCACCACGAAACTCTTGGGTAATGGGACGTGTGCTACAAACATTCAAAGACAACAAAGGTCTTGTGCGGCAGGCCCAAGTGAAAACAAGCACAAACATTATTTTACGTCCTGTTACTAAGCTTTGTTTACTTTTAGAGACAGACTTATAGTCTCATATCTGTTATGGGTTTATCACCTAAATTCAGGTTAACATCTTATTGAAAAAAAAATTTGGAGATTCAGTTTAAACTATTTGGTATCTTTCTTTTATGTAATTTGTTTGGCTCTTTAGTATAAATAGGTTGTTAATTGTTTCGTTGAACACAAAGACAATTAGGGGCTGGTGTGTAAGAGCCAATTTTACGTTTCAATAATTTGTATGGTATTGTTTCTTGGAGTGTTGATTTCAAGCATAAACTGAATATATCATATTTGTATCTTTCTTTCTGAGGTAGTTCTGTTTTTTCCTGTATTTATTTTATATATATTTATAAATATATTTCAGTACTGTTTCCTATGTTTTCTGATGTACAGGCTAATTTCTGTTCTGTTTCTTTAATGGTTACGTCCACTTGGGCGGAAGATTGAACTGGGTAGTTGTTCGTGTATAGGGAATAAGGGAGAAACAGTTTTCTTACTGTTTTCGTCTGTCATTAAAAAATAACTCTTGTTTAAACGTTCAAGGTAACAGCAGTTAAAGGGTTAACAGGTGAAACCATAGGAAAGGCTACAGGAACCATCAGGATTTTGTATAGTTTTGTAATTTTGTGTTTGGATTAAACTATTTTGATTGACTTCTGTGACGAGTAAGAAGCTTTTTTCCTGTTCCAGTGAAGTTAACATAGGACTTTGCACCTACAGTTAGATAGCTACTTGTTCAAAAAGGTAGCTTTAGTTTAACATGTAAAATATGTGGATCCTATAGAAACAGTTTAGAATAGCTTAATTAGTCCAGTGTTATTTTAGTATTAGTTATTTATTTTGCTATTTAATCATGCATTAAATATTTATGTATGATTTTTTTTTTTATTTGAGAATGTTTCTGGATGTCATCAAATGACGTTTTGTCAATAACTTCTGTGAAAACACAGTACACGCCGAATTTGAGACTCATTTTATTTACTTTGATCGACAAAAAAATTCAATAAAACTACAATATATTTGTATAGCAAGTAAACATCAAGTTATAGAAATTACATACAATTCATTTTAGAGAGAGAGCTTTCCAGGGTGCAGACAGCAATCGCGGAGCACCATGGTGATTTAGAACACCAACTGAATTTATGAGAAATCTACAGACGCAAATAGACTAAAGGTGTAGTAAAATAAAGAGCTATGTGTATTTTGGACTTTTTTTTTCACCACAAGTCTGAAAGAAGACATGTTATTGAAGACAAACAGCCCCAAATCTAAAAAATGACCATTAAAAAAACGATGTTTTTGCATGTGTCTCACCCATAGACTGTAAAAAAAAAAAAAAGTCAAGTGTGGAACGTTAAACATCATACGATTTGTTTCGTCACCTCACTTAAGTGAAAAAAAGTCGACAATCGACTGCATGATTCAATAATGACTTTATTACAACTGCAATTATACTTTTTTTAAACTATTGATTTAAATTGCGTTGTTGCCTATATCGGTGCGTTCAGCCTAGAAGCATAGTAAATATAATGATTAGCATCTTGGTCTGCTCTAGGAGATAACATCGTCAACGAACCTGGTCTAACAACGAAAGACGTTAACGTTAGTACCAAACACTTCTTGCACTGCAACAACTCGCTAATCCAAAAACATAAGCTATATAAAATAGATAAAGTTATCGTGTGCTTTACTTCGTTGGAAAACAGCAGCTCGTTATTCTTGGTCCTCGTTGAGAAGCATCGCGACGCAATCAGGAGTTATTTACTAAACTGAAAGATTATGATTTGAATTTGTGAGTGACAGACAAGTAGAAGGGTGGGGGCACACTGGGGGGCCAATCAGTTTTCAGGAGGGGCCAGTGCCCCCATGGCCCCTCCCCTGGCTACGCCACTGACTATCCCACATATAACACATTACAGCTGTTTGGCTCATTTCTTGTGTAACCTCCACCCTCAGTTCTTCCTGGAGCATGCTTCAGGTGTTCTGCCATCGCTGCATTCACTTCACAGCATCTGAAGGGAAGAGAATATATTTATTTTTAAAATAAAAAAAATAAAATAAAAAGATAAATGACATGCACTTATTTTCAAAATTTCTTTATGGTCTACAGCAAAAAAAAAAAAAACTTGGAACAAGATGAATGAATCATGAATGAAACATTAGAAAAAGGTAATCAACATGCATTAGATTTTATTTTTATTGTATAAAAGATTGTGTGCTTTAATGTGATGGTGCCCTTGAGAAAGACCCTTAACTAGGTGTGTAACTGTGAGAAAGTGAACAGGACATTTCTGATAAGACAGGTGGGCTGTGATGTCCCCTGAATAATTAAAGCGTACCAATAAAAATTACATCAATATAAGTAACTTTTAGCCTTTTAACATTAGCTAATTTTAGCCTTACTCGGTGAATTTCAGTTGACAATCAGTGAATTTTCAGTTGACATCATTCCTCTCGGTTCCTTCTTGTCAAACAAGTAAAACTCAAGCATGTTAATCAAATAATACAAAATGTACTTACCCAACAGTAGATTTTATATAATATATATCCATACATCTCCCTCCTCGAGTCCTCAACTCTCCTCGTGGTTGCCTGCTCAATGTTCCGAAAGAAAGCGAGATCTTTAAAGACTCCATTTGTCCATTAATTATTTCTAAAGAAACACGAAAATGTATAATAGGCTCCATTACCTTACATTATGGTCCCATAGAAGCAGTTTTTGTAAAAAATAGGCTAACGATTGCGTCATAACCTGCGACTCTCTGTCGCACAGTAGAGAAAATACCGTATGGACAGAAGGAGAAGCTCGCAGGCAATCTTTTACTGTCTATGAGGCTATCGGGGGAACATGGAGGCATAAAGTCAAGGGAGATAATTAATCAGAATACTTACCAAAATTTGCTCCTTTTCACCCTCGCCTTCTCTGCAAGATTCGGTGGGTGATTCATTTGAGTCATATGAGTCAGATCGGGACATCAGAGCGGGCTCGTGAATCATTTGAGTTAGATCCGGACTTAATGTTTTTGTGTTATGTCTCTATTTTATTTATTTATTTATTTATTTATTTATTTTTGTTATTTGAAAATTATTGTTGTGTTAATTGTATTAACTGTTTAAAATAAAGGAAAAAAAAGTTAGATCGGAACTTCAGAACGAGTTCGCGAATCAGATCGCGACATCAGAGCGGGTCCGCGAATCATTTGAGTCAGATGAGTCAGATCGGGACTTCAGAGCGGGTTCACGAATCATTTGAGTCAGATCGCGACTTCAGAGCGGGTCCGCGAATCATTTGAGTCATATGAGTCAGATCAGGACGTCAGAGCGGGTTCGCGAATCATTTGAGTCAGATCGCGACTTCAAAGCGGGTTCGCGAATCATTTGAATTATATGAGTCAGATCGGGACTTCAGAGCGGGTTTGCGAATCATTTGAGTCAGATCGCGACTTCAGAGCGGGTCCGCGAATCATTTGAATCATATGAGTCAGATCGGGACTTCAGAGCGGATTCGCGAATCATTTGAGTCAGATCGGGACTTCAGAGCGGGTTCGCGAATCATTTGAGTCATATGAATCTTTCTTTTACTGTTTATAATTCAAAGTTTACATTTCTGAGAATGCGTTCACGTGTGTTCTACTGGAATTTTAAAAGAGGGTTTCTTTTTATCATGTCTTTATTAATCTTGTCATTGACTTACCCATTTGTCTTATAAACACAAAGATATATGGAAGAATGTTTGTAACCAAGCAGATCTCACAATATCACAAATCATTAACTGCCATTGTAGGAAAAATTATCATGATCGCTAAGATGACGAGATCTGCTTAGTTACAAACATTCTTCCAAATATCTTTGTGTCAAGCAGAACATAGAAAGTTACACAGGATTGTAGTGACATGAGGGTGAGAAAATTATGACTATTTTCATTTTTGGGTGAACTATTTTCATTTTCATTTCTTGTGTAACCTCCACCATCAGCTCTTCTTGGAGCGTGCTTCAGGTGTTCTGCCATCACTGCATTCACTTCACAGCATCTGAAGGGAAGAGAATATATTTATTTTTAAAATAAAAAAAAATAAAAATAAAAAGATAAATGACATGCAAAAGATAAACAACATTAGAAAAAGGTAATCAACATGCATTAGATAAAATTTTTATGGTATAAAAGATTGTGTGCTTTAATGTGATGATGCCCTTGAGAAAGACCCTTAACTAGGTGTGTAACTGTGAGAAAGTGAACAGGACATTTCTGATAAGACAGGTGGGCTGTGAGGTCCCCTGAATAAAGCGTACCAATAAAAATGACATCAATATAAGTAACTTTTAGCCTTCTAACATTAGCTAATTTTAGCCTTACTCAGTGAATTTCAGAAGAATGTTTGTAACCAATCAGATCTCACAATCTCACAAATCATTAACTGCATTGTAGGAAAAATTATCATGATTGTTAACATGACGAGATCTGCTAGTTACAAACATTCTCCCAACTATCTTTGTGTCAAGCAGAACATAGAAAGTTATACAGGTTTGTAGTGAACATGAGAGTGAGAAAATTAAGACTATTTTCATTTTTGGGTGAACTATCCCACATATAACACATTACAGCTGTTTGGCTCATTTCTTGTGTAACCTCCACCCTCAGCTCTTCTTTGAGCGTGCTTCAGGTGTTCTGCCATCGCTGCATTCACTTCACAGCATCTGAAGGGAAGAGAATATATTTATTTTAAAAATAAAAAAAATAAAAATAAAAAGATGAATGACATGCACTTATTTTCAAAATATCTTTATGGTCTACAGCAAAAAAGAAAAAAAAACTTGGAACAAGATGAATGAATCATGAATGAAACATTAGAAAAGGTAATCAACATGCATTAGATTTAATTTTTATTGTTTAAAGATTGTGTGGTTTAATGTGATGATGCCCTTGAGAAAGACCCTTAACTAGGTGTGTAACTGTGAGAAAGTGAACAGGACATTTCTGATAAGACAGGTGGGCTATGATGTCCCCTGAATAATTAATTAAAGCATACCAATAAAAATGACATCAATATAAGCAGGGTTCGAAATGACTTAGGACTCTTGGGGGGTCCCCTAAAATTTAATTATTAAAGGTTCTGAAGACTACCTTGCTACACTATATAAAATAGGCAAAATGATATTGACCAATGTTGAAGGTAGGATAATGGTCTTGGGATGTTTTTCATGGTTTGGGTTAGGCCCAGTATTGTAGTGGTCTCTGGAAAAGTGGCTATAATCTAACAGGTAACCCTCTAACTCTGGAGACATTACATGACTTTAGATAAATCTAATCCCTGACATGACAAAGTGAATAACAGGTCATTCTGTCCTTGAGCAAGGAAGTTAACTCTAAATCTCTGTACTCATTATGGCAGCACCATGCACCTTTAAGGGGTCTGATGAAATACAAATGGCATTTTTCATACCTTATGTTACATTAAATTGAATATGTCAAACAAATGGCCGCTGGATTGAATAATAATAATCTCTAAAATAATGAATTCAAATTAAATGCATATTCAGCAGTAAAATTAATATTACCAACAGCAACGTCTATAAAAAGGTTAACATTTGTTCTTTCAGTCAAAAAAAAAATATATGCGATGTGCACTAACTCTTCTCACAGGCCAGATGAAGATGACTGGCGGACCGCCAATTGAATAGGCCTGTTCTAACATGACTAAAAGCCATTAAAGTGACAATAATCCAATAGTTACCACATTATTCAAAATCAACATGTTAGGTGACCAGGCACATATTTTACTTATTTTCCTTAACTAGTTCTCAAAATAAAAAAAATAAAAATACATATATTACTTTGGAATACCATTTATTATTATAGTATGAGTGTTAAAAACACCCCTTCAAGTTATTATCTTATTACCAAACATATTGTTTAAATCCTTTCTTGCAGTCTTTTCAGTTCAGAACAGTATCTATACAGTTTTGCAAACACAATAAGCTAAATATGTAGTTTAGTTTTAACCCCAATAAACACACCTGAACAAGCTAATCAATGTCTTCAGGATCACTAAGGCTACAATCAGGTGAGTTTTTTTTCAGGGTTGGAGCTAAACCCTACAAGACAATGGCCCTCCTGGACCAACGTTGCCCACCCCGTACTAAAGTCCAGGTACTGTAGTCTGGACCTTTAAAGGAGTATAGTCTAACATCAACACATTATGGACCACAGTTGTCTGTCCTCTCTCTTATTCTTTGCCTCCTTTCATTCCTTCTTTGCAGTAGATGGACAGTGCCCCTCTTTAAGCCAGGACAGCACAAAAGGCTTAGGTTCAAACATCTCCAATGGGGGTGCATTAATGTCGATGAACAAGACAGCTGAGAGACTTCTGACCCTTAGGCGATTTCTTGTCTTACTGGCTTTATCATTCATGGCGGAAAACCCTCGTTCACACCCTGCTGACGTTACTAGATATGTTTGGCTTGCAACTATCAATCTTCTTAAGGTCTTCCCACTTTGATCCTCTTGTAGTTTCCAAGAACGGAAATCTTCAACAGCCTCTCTGGTTGGTTTACCCAGATCCTGTGCAAGTTCATGTATCTCCTTCTCCCCATACAAGACCAGTTCATCCCTTGTTTTAGGCCAGTTGTGAGGGTCTAATGGTTTTAATGACTTTGTGAGTTCAGAATCTGGAAGACGACTTGACAGGATGTCGATCACTGCCTGAAAGAACTGAACTTGATTTACCTTCTCTGTGCTTTCCTTCAGGGCTACTCCCTTAAAGGTTCCCTCCATCAAAGATTCTTTTGCTTCTCTCATTGACATTCCCCCATGTGTCTTCATGGCATCCAAAACCTCCATTGTCAGTCTAATGTCCCGGCTGGCATCTGTTAGGGAGGTAAATATCCAGTGGATGGTAAATATTTTCCCGATTTTTAGCAGGCTGATATGGACCGCAGAGGCAGCTTCAGACAGGAGCCGTGCATTCTTGGTAGATTGGTGATACATTGTGTACAACTTTGATATAAAATGTTCAAAGTGGTTACATCCTGTCACACATTTTAGGGAATCGTGAACTGCCAGCTTCAGTTTATGTGCAAGGCAATGCACACTCTTAAGTGAAGGGAAATCTTTCTTTAACCTTACAAAGAGGCCACTGTCTTTCCCTGTCATTACTGCTGCCCCATCTGTGCACTGTTAATTATTTGACTGTAAATTTACAATAAATTGCAGGTTAATAATTGCATGACTTTCACAGTAAGTTACGGTAACATTTTTACAGTAAATTATTGTGAAATGACAGCTGTATACTGTGACTTCACAGTAATTCTGACATCGCATTACTGTGATTTAGCGGTAAGCTGCTGTAGAATTAATGTATTTAACTGTGAAATTACAGTTGGTGTCTATGTATTACTGTAATTTAACAGTAAGCAGCTGTAGAATTCATGTATTTAACTGTGAAATTAGTGTCTATTATTGTAATTTAGCAGCAAGCAGATGTAGAATTAATGTATTTAACTGTGAAATTAGTCTATCTATTACTGTAATTTAGCAGTAAGCAGCTGTAGAATTACTGTACATAACTGTGAATGTCTATCTATTACTGTGATTTAACATAAATGATGGACCAAACAAAACTGATAAAAACAGTGACATAACTTTTATTTTTTAGAAGTAAAATACAATTTAATTACATGAATAAAACACTGGGCAACAGGGATTGACACTGGGTAACAGGAATGTGTGTCAAAAGAGAAAGAAGGAGACAGAGAAGAGAGAGTGAGGGAGAGAGATGTAAGAAAAGACAAAAAGGTGGGAATAGAGAGGGTCGCAGGTGTCTCTCTCCTTCCCTCGCAGCTGGCACCTGCATAGTGTGGGTTCTATCCACTATATACAAAAGATAAGAAAGACAAAAAGTTTAAGTTACTCTGTGGTGGACTGACTCCCTGTAAGTATGGTGCTCGCATTGTAACACTAATCCTAAAATGTCTACAATTTAAGTAATTTCAACTATTAAAAAAAATGTGAATAGTACTCTCAATTAATATTAAATCAACAAACCAGGACTCTAATCACTCCTGTTACTTTTACCCAGTCCTATTATTTTTCACGTGAGTAACAGGACTGAAAGTAACATGATTGAGGTTAAAAGGTTAGTTCACCCAAAAATGAAAATTCTGTCAGTAATTACAGAGCACAAATTAAGATATTTTTGATGAAATCTGAGAGCTGGATCACTCCTCCATCGGCTTCTAAGGGTTTGAAACTTGCTGGCCCAGAAAAATGTATTAGAGACATCTTTAATATAGTCCAAGTGACTCCAGTAGCTCAATCTTAAGTTTATAAAGCGACGAGAATACTTTGTGCGTAAAAAAAAAAACAAAAAACAACTTTATTCCACAATTCATTTCCTTCTCTGTGGGCCTTGAGTTTTTTCATGTAGTAAAACAGCGTAGCGCTTCTGTGTTATACGTCACACGTAGGCTCACTATTGGCCGACGCTGGTCATGTGTGTGATGCATGTGACGTATAACACAGAAGCGCTACGCTGTTATACTACATGAATTCACCCGAGGCCCAGAGAGAAGGAAATGAATAGTGGAATAAAGTCATTATTTTTGGGGGGGTTTTGCGCACAAAAAGTATTCTCGTTGCTTGGTAAACGTAAGATTGAGCCACTGTAGTCACTTGGACTATATTAATGATGTTTTTAATACATTTTCTGGGCCAGCAAGTTTCAATCCCTTAGAAGCCTATGGAGGAGTGAGACAGCTCTCAGATTTAATCAAAAATATTTTAATTTGTGTTCCGAAGATGAGAGAAGGTCTTACGGGGTTGGAACAACATGAGGGTGAGTAATTACTGACAGAATTTTCATTTTTGGGTGAACTAACCCTTTAAGCAAAAATTGCATGCTAAATTGCATAGTAATTCAACACAGTAGCAAGTAATGTAAATTTACACTTAAAACTATTGTAAAGTACTGTAAATTTTACGTTTTTTAGACGTCAAGGCATGTTAAAATCAAATAAACGTAAAAACAATTAATTTTACACATTTATTTTGCAGTCTGTCTAAACTCTACATTGAATCAGGAGACACTATAGAACACATTAAAGGGATAGTTCACCCCAAAAATCTTTGGAACACAAATTAAGATATTTTAAGGAATCCGAGAGCTTTCTGTATCCTCCATGGACAGCAATTATTTTACTTTCAAGGCCCGGAAAGATTGTTAAAATAGTCCATATGTATACAGTGGTTAAACCTTAATGTTATGAAGCGACGAGAATACTTTTACTGCGCAGAAACAAAACAAAACAAAATAGAATACCGACTTTATTCAACATTTTTCCTTTCTGTGCCAGTATCCGATGCTGTTCACGTGATGTGTTCTTGATCATGCATGTGATTGCATTGGGCACAAAAAGTATTCTCGTCACATCATAACATTGAGGTTGAACCACTGTAGTCACATGGACTATTTTAACGATGGTTTTACTACCTTTCTCGGACTTGAAAATGGTTATAACATAGTAGTCTATAGGTGGGATCAGAAAGCTCTCATATTGCTTAAAATTTTCTTAATTTGAGTAGAACAAAATTCTTGTGTTTGGAACATCGTGAGGGGATGTAATTAATGACAGATTTTTAAATTTTGGGTGAACTAACCCTTTAATAGCTTCAGTAAACTTCTTACTGCATAACTACATCTAGCTTAAAGGAACACGCCGACTTTTTGGGACTTTAGCTTATTCACCGTATCCCCCAGAGTTAGATAAGTCCATACATACCCTTCTCATCTCCTTGAGTGCCTCTGTTTGACGCACCCACCGCTAGCCTAGCTTAGCACAAAGACTGGAGGTAAACAGCTCCAGCTAGCATACTGCTCTCAATAAGTGACAAAATAACGCCAACATTTTCCTATTTACATGTTGTGATTTGTATAGTCACAGTGTGTACAAATAACAAGGTCATATGAGACACAACCATCTTCTAACTGTATACATACTGGGAACTATATTCTCAGAAGGCGAAGCACTGCTACTTCTTTGGAGTGATTTACTCCAATTCTGAGCAAACTCTCTGCTCCTCACCACAGGGCTTCTCAGGTGCTGTGAGAAAATCACTCCCCAAGTAGCAGTGCTTCGCCTTCTGAGAATATAGTTCCCAGTATGTATACGGTTAGAAGATGGTTAGAGTCACTGTGACTATACAAATCACAACATGTAAATAGGAAAATGTTGGCGTTATTTTGTCACTTATTGGGAGCAGTATGCTAGCTGGAGCCGTTTACCTCCAGTCTTTGTGCTAAGCTAGGCTAGCGGTGGGTGCCTCAGACAGACTTACGGCAAGCACGGAGATGAGAAGGGTATGTATAGACTTATCTAACTCTGGGGGATACGGGGAATAAGATAAAGTCACAAAAAGTCAGCATGTTCCTTTAACACAGATACTGTGTTTCATTAGTCCGTTCTTAAATTGGAACACAGCTTACATTAGATTGACATCCATTCGAAGTCAATGAGCTTCCTGATAAGAGTGCAGACTTGCTGGTTCATGTGACCTCTCTGCCTCTTAGATTTTGTTCCCGTCTCTGGGTTGATGCCCAAGAAGCACCTACAAACAAAAAGACAGAAGAAACCTGTTAGTTTAATTCGTGTGATGAAAAAGGTGTCAGTTCCCAGTCACCAGCTTCAGTGGGTCACTGCTTTTGCAGTACAGAGTCAAACTAAAGTTAGCTCAGTTTAAACAAAGGTGTAATTCAGGTGTAAGTACTGTAATTCAGAAAAAAAAATGCATGGAACTGAACTGAAAAACATTTCCATCACAAACACAGTCAAGAATAGACCTTCACCAAAGTAGAGGTGTGTGATTTACCTAGGCAAAGCATTCGCACACAACAATTTACATAATTTACATGTTCCGTTTGCAGAGGATGGAGTAAGAGCCTGTTGCCTGTCCATCTCCCTATGGCTGTTTCTACTTGTACTCTTCCTCCTAGAATTATTACCCGTTCACAGATGATGTGATAAACATTTCATTTCTTATATCTTTTTCACAATAAAGCACCCAGTTTTCTAGTTGTTTCTGACGTTTTTAAGCTTTGTCTCTGGTCTAATCTGGTCTGGTCTCCAGCACAGACACACAAATTAAGGCCCCGTCCACACTACTGCGTTTTCGTTTAGAAACGGAGAATTAAAACGAATATCTCCGTCCACACCAGCGTTTTAGCTGCGTATAATGCTGTGTTCACACCAAACGCGAATAGAGCGTCTGGCGCGAATGATTTCAACGTTAAGTCAATGCAAAGGCGCGTTTACGCGCGTCTGGAGGTCTCGCGGCGCGAATGGGGCGTTAAGCGCGGCGCGGAAGACGCGAATTGACGCGCGAATAGAGGGCTTCGCGCGAAACGCGCGTTAAGCGCGAATGGTGCTTTTTGTGCATTTAGCGTTTGACGCGAATTCGCGTCTGCCGCCCGAGTTGAAAAATTTGAACTTTGGCGTCAATTCGCGCCGCGTTAACCAATCAGGAGCCTGCTAGGAGTCACTCATTCAACAGTATGTTCCTGCAGCCTCCGGTTGTGCAGGAATAACGTTACCCTTCTCCACTCATTCAACAAGGAGGAACGACAGATGTTGTCAGTGAGCAGTCAACCGGAGCTATATGACAAAAGTTCATATTTCTATAGAGACAGGGATAAAAATGACCTATATATATATATATATATATATATATATATATATATATATATATATATATATATATATATAAAACATATTAATAGATAAATTGAATATAGGCCAAAGATAAGAAACGTTTCATTTTACCCCAAACGAATTATATTTTATCTTGAACCACTAAAGACACATCAGAGCCAGCGGCAAATGTCAGAAGATCTAGCCGAGGTAAGGCTACTCTCGGCGGATACATGATGACGGAGCTCCCGCTGATCGCATGGAGCTCATCTCCGAGATCGGCGAAACACATTTTTTAAATAGACGCTGTCATTATAAATAAACCGCATATTTGAGTTTAAAACAACTACATTCTCGCCTGAAATACTTTTAAAACTACATTTCATGACACAATAACAGTAATATTTTGAAAATTATCCGAATAAAAATGGCGGTTGAAAATGCTGCGTGAACTCAGCTGGATGAAGCCCCCCATTCATTTTTCTGTTGACGAGAAAGACAACGGTTGCTCCGTTTCACACACACAGCAGGGAAGAAAATTATAAAGTTACTAATTTGAGATGAATTTAATCCACCTTTGCCCAAATCCACAAACACCATAATTTATCTAGTTGATAATAACTGTCATAATACCCACATTAAGGCCACATCTTACCTTATACCTTTATTTATCGTCGGTCAATGTAGAAAATCCTGTGATAAAAGAGAGAACGCTGTTAGAGTAACTAAGATAAGCTTTAAGTAAAGCTAAAGTTAAATGTTCGACGGTGTATCTAATCAGACATCTCACAGTTAACTTAATACGGTATAATTAACACTACAACCAACGTCTTTTCATTCAAATTTGGCGCTTAAACATCCATGCGAGTCTGCTCCAGCTAAGTTACAAAAACATGACAACAGAACCTACAACTAACGCTAATTTGGTTCATACTTTTAAATTACATGCACTATCATATAAAAAACATCAAATTGATAAAGTTTGACATTTAAACACTTACCGCTGTCTGAATCCACCGAATGAGACCACGTAGATCAGAGAGCTCTGATGACGCTCTGATGATGCTGCCGCAGTTGCCACTCAAAAAAGACGGCATTCACAGTAGTTTCTTGTAAAAGACCCGCGCCTGCATTATTTTCACAGTAAAAGTCTAAATACGGTATTATATTGTGAATTATCACAGTTAAAGCCTGTGAAGTGGTAATAATGTAATTAACTGTGAAATATTACAGTTATATCTTGTGAAATCCTGGAAAATTTTTACAGTGTGGCAATGCTGATGAGATGATTCTTTAAATACACATCATCCAGTTTTGCCATTCTCAGACTGTTCTTAAGTGCCTTATATACATTTTCTGCTGTTGTTCCCTCATCAAGTTCAACAAGGTCAAGGAATATGTTCTCCACATCCCCTCTACCTTTGACATCTGCTCTTATATAAATGACCAGATAACTAATGCCATATGCGCTGCTTTCATCTACTGTTATACTAAGGAGAGACCCGTTGTTCTTTATTTTAGATATCATTGTTTTTTTTTCATCTTAACAGCCACATGCTGTATAATGTTAATGCATGCGTGATCTGACCTGTGCAATTGGCCCATTTTGCACCATTTGTTTCCTGCAAAGAAACCAAGCAGCTCATTTTTGTAAATGCCAGCCTCTCCTTCGCCACAAAATATGCAGTTCTTAAAGCATTGGCAGTTTCTTCAAATAGAGAAGCAGTAACTGTTGCAGCCATGTTCGGAAGGACTTCTTTCTCTCGCTGTTTCTTTATAATTAAAAGTGCTTGGCTGTACTTCGTTGAGCTGGTCTGTGCTTGGATGCACTGTGCTGGGCTTGGCTGCACTGTGCTGAGCTGGTCTGTGCTTGGCTGTGCTTGACTTGGCTGGGCTGTGCTTGACTGTACTGCGTTGAGCTAGTCTGTGCTTGGATGCACTGCGCTGGGCTTGGCTGCACTGTGCTGAACTGGTCTGTGCTTGGCTGTGCTGTGCTGTGCTGGGCTGTGCTTGACTTGGCTGGACAATGCTGGGCTGTGCTTGGCTGTACTGCGCTGAGCTGGGCCGCGCTGAACTGAGCTCGGCTGTACTTGGCTGGGCTGGGAATTACTTGACTGCCCTAATCTGAGCTGTATTTGGCTGGGCTGGGCTGAGCTGCAGTGAGCTGGCTTTTTTAACTGCATTCTAAAGTGCAGAAATATTGTTTTAATTACTGTTATTATGGTAAAACATAATTATATAATAATATTAGGGCTGTCGCTTTTATTCGATATTCGAATATGCATCCGAACATGACGTGAAATATCCGTAATCAAACTATAAATAAAATGCCATGTGTGGCAGATTTTTTACAGTCTATGATTAGACTGTTTGTTTTTTATTTTATTCTTTGCCATGTTATCCAGTAGAGGGCACTCTAGACGTATTGTAGCATACAATATCCAGATCAAGTTGATAGACTGGTGTTTCTTGCAAACAATATTAATAAATTAATTAGGCTAGGAACGTATATATTAGAATATATTCTAATACATTTCATGATATTTGATATCTGTTCGAATTAGATTTTTCTCAAAAGTGACAGCCCTTTTGGCTATATTAAAATAATTTTAATGAAGACACCTGTGAATAATAAGTGTTGCCCAATATATCTCAGGGATGCAAACACATGTATGGTCAAAAAAGAGATAGGTAATTAAAACCCTCGCCCCGCTGCAAATATCTAGATACTTAGATTGCCACCAACCCCTGCCATCCCCGGCCCACCCCTATAGGCACATAGAGTAAAATGAAATTCTGAAAAACCATCTATTACTTCATCTTGCTTTACTACTCCTTCCTCTTCTTCCTGAAAACAATTTCACCTGATGATTTGAGTAGCTCTTTTTGTAAAGTTCTAGGATGATTTGGGTAATTTTGTAGGGTAGGCCTAGTGCCTCTGCATAGAAAATAATAAACAAAGTACAGGCATATATAAATGCAATAGAACGAAAAACCATGAAATAAAGCAGTGCTTTTGGTTTTTCAGGTAAATTAACAGTATTAAGTAACAGACATTGAATAATCAAATGTAAAATAATACCGCCTTCACTGTATACATTAAATATGATTCATATAATTAATACAGTTTATCTTTTAGCTACAAACGTGTTTTTTTTTCACTTTATCTTATGTTGTTTGATTAACTGACACAAACAGCTGTAGGCATATTGGGTTGCTGACACAAACAGCTGTAGGCATATTGGGTTGCTGTCCCTTTAAGACAAATGCATGCATCTAATACAGGTGAACCCCTGCCAAATTATTACCCCCCTAGTATTGGTAGGTAATAGCTTCCCCCTAGTAAAAGCTGCATTGATCGCTGCCTCGCGCTAGGGAAAATAAATGAATTACCATCATAAAATACAAAACGTAACTAAAACCTATAATTTTCACAGTCATTTTATTGTTAGTAAAAATATATATTTGTAAAAATATATATTTGTCGGGGACCCCCCAAAATAAAAAAAAATTCTTATAATTCAATGTTCCGAAAGATAGCGAGATCTTTAAAGACTCCATTTGTCCATTAATTATTTCTAAAGAAACACGAAAATGTATAAAAGGCTCCATTACCTTGTATCTTACGTTATGGTCCCGTAGAAGAAGTTTTTGTAAAAAATAGGCTAACGAGTGTCATAACCTGTGACTCTCTGTTGCACAGTAGAGAAATTACAGTATGGACAGGAGGAGAAGCTCGCAGACAATCTTTTACTGTCTATGAGGCTATCGGGGGAACATGGAGGCATAAAGTCAAGGGAGATAATTCATCAGAATACTTACCAAAATTTGCTCCTGTTCACGCTCGCCTTCTCTGCAAGATTCGGTGGGTGATTCATTTGAGTCATATGAGTCAGATCGGGACATCAGAGCGTGCTTGCGAATCATTAGAGTTAGATCGGGACTTAATGTTTTTGTGTTATGTCTCTATTTTTGTTATTTTTTTGTTATTTGAAAATTATTGTTGTGTAAATTGTATTAACTGTTTAAAATAAAGGAGAAAAAAAAGTTAGATCGGGACTTCAGAGCGGGTTCGCGAATCAGATCGCAACCGTGAATCATTTGAGTCAGATGAGTCAGATCGCGACTTCAGAGCGGGTCCGCGAATCATTTGAGTCATATGAGTCAGATCAGGACTTCAGAGCGGGTTCGCGAATCATTTGAGTCATATCGCGACTTCAGAGCGGGTCCGCGAATCATTTGAATCATACGAGTCAGATCGGGACTTCAAAGCGGGTCCGCGAATCATTTGAGTCATATGAGTCAGATCGGGACTTCAGAGCGGGTTCGCGAATCATTTGAGTCAGATCGCGACTTCGGAGCGGGTCCGCGAATCATTTGAATCATACGAGTCAGATCGGGACTTCAGAGCGGGTCCGCGAATCATTTGAATCATACGAGTCAGATCGGGACTTCATAGCGGGTCCGCGAATCATTTGAATCATATGAGTCAGATCGGGACTTCAGAGCGGGTTCGCGAATCATTTGAGTCATATCGCGACTTCAGAGCGGGTCCGCGAATCATTTGAATCATACGAGTCATATGAGTCAGATCGGGACTTCAGAGCGGGTCCGCGAATCATTTGAGTCATATGAGTCAGATCGGGACTTCAGAGCGGGTTCGCGAATCATTTGAGTCATATCGCGACTTCAGAGCGGGTCCGCGAATCATTTGAGTCATATGAGTCAGATCGGGACTTCAGAGCGGGTTCGCGAATCATTTGAGTCAAATCGCGACTTCAAAGCGGGTCCGCGAATCATTTGAGTCATATGAGTCAGATCGGGACTTCAGAGCGGGTTCGCGAATCATTTGAGTCATATCGCGACTTCAGAGCGGGTCCGCGAATCATTTGAATCATACGAGTCAGATCGGGACTTCAAAGCGGGTCCGCGAATCATTTGAGTCATACGAGTCAGATCGGGACTTCAGAGCGGGTTCGCGAATCATTTGAATCATACGAGTCAGATCGGGACTTCAGAGCGGGTCCGCGAATCATTTGAATCATACGAGTCAGATCGGGACTTCAGAGCGGATTCGCGAACCATTTGAGTCAGATCGCGACTTCAGAGCGGGTTCGTGAATCATTTGAGTCATATGAATCTTTCTTTTACTGTTTATAATTCAAAGTTTACATTTCTGAGAATGCGTTCACGTGTGTTCTACTGGAATGTTAAAAGAGGTTTTCTTTTTATCATGTCTTTATTAATTTTGTCATTGACTTACCCAGTTGTCTTATAAACACAAAGATATATGGAAGAATGTTTGTAACCAAGCAGATCTCACAATCTCACAAATCATTAACTGCCATTGTAGGAAAAATTATCATGATTGTTAAGATGACGAGATCTGCTTAGTTACAAACATTCTTCCAAATATCTTTGTGTCAAGCACAACATAGAAAGTTATACAGGTTTGTAGTGACATGAGGGTGAAAAAATTATGACTATTTTTATTTTTGGGTGAACTATCCCACATATAACACATTACAGCTGTTTGGCTCATTTCTTGTGTAACCTCCACCATCAGCTCTTCCTGGAGCGTGCTTCAGGTGTTCTGCCATTGTAGAGGTTAAAAAGAGTAAAGATCAAAATGATCATACAAATGATGGAATCAAAGTGATTCGATTGTAAAAAACAGAAGGAAAAACAGGTTAAAATCAATATATGATTTAAGTGTACCTTTGGAGTGTCCACTAGAGGGAGATCTAAGGTTGCAAGTTGTGGCTGATGCGATGTGTGCTGTGTGTGTCACAGCCGATATAGACTGACGCAGAGACAACAGCACGAGTTCGTGTCTTCATTTATTAATTCCTATTTTCCCCCTTTATAAGGGTGTAAGACCATCGCTGCATTCACTTCACAGCATCTGAAGGGAAGAGAATATATTTATTTAAAAAAATAAAAAAATAAAAAGATAAATTACATTAACTTATTTTCAAAATATCTTTATGGTCTACAGCTAAAAAAAAACGTTAGCTAATTTTAGCCTTACTCAGTGAATTTCAGTTGACAATGTGGGCATCCTTCCTCTCGGTTCCTTCGTGTCAAACAAGTAAAACTCAAGCACGTTAATCAAATACATAATGTACTTACCCAACAGTAGATTTTATATAATATATATCCATATATATATATAATATATATCCTCGAGTCCTCAACTCTACTCGTGGTTGCCTGCTCAATGTTCCGAAAGAAAGCGAGATCTTTAAAGACTCCATTTGTCCATTAATTATTTCTAAAGAAACACGAAAATGTATAAAAGGATCCATTACCTTACAATATGAGTCAGATCGGGACATCAGAGCGGGCTCGCGAATCATTTGAGTCAGATCGGGACATCAGAGCGGGCTCGCGAATCATTTGAGTCAGATCGGGACATCAGAGCGGGCTCGCGAATCATTTGAGTCAGATCGGGACTTCACATCGCGTCTTTAGAGCGGATCGCGAATCATTTGAGTCAGATATAGTTATATAGTAAAATAAACTAAAATATTAAAATAAACTTGAAGTATACTACTTTTTCGTAAGGGTATGTATACTGACTTTTTTATTATCAGGTGTATGAAGTCTTATTATTGTAAACAGTTTTGTAATACCTCCACTGACTCCATTGAAACGCTGCAGTTTCAGTAGAGTAGGGGAGGTTATAAATATTTAAAGTTTGTCGCCAAGGTGGTCACAACATTCTTTTTTTTTTTTTTTTTTGGATCCCATTTAGCCTATGTACTTGTTCATCCTGGTAAATTAAGCGCAGGCGGCATCATACTAACAGTGCTTTCGAATCAAATGCAGTGCATTGCATTGTTTTGCTCTATAGAGAGTTTTGGATATTCTGTTTATACAGAAAATTCATATGCTGTGTGTATATAATGCAGAAATGGAGTAGTGTGCTGTTTTGAACAGCTAAGTGTTCAAAGTGTGTGTTATACTCACATTAGAACAGTAGGAGGAGTTGTTGGTCAAAGAAAAAGAGCTTCATATCTGGACCTGTGGATCATTACAATGCATTTGAAGAAATACAAAAACATACACCATAAACATCCATTTATAGAGTCTTTTGTATGTGCAGTATCATAGTACAAGAAGATTGACATATCCAAAAACCCTGGCTACTTAAAAAAACCCACTATTGTACATCTTTAAGAAACATAGTATATGTAAAAAAAAAAAGAAGTCACATGAGAAGTCATCTGAAAAGTGATGCAAATGTACATGTGCTCCTATTTAAAGTTCCTGTCGGGTGATGCTGAGCAGGAGCTGTCTTTCCCCGCAGCACCAGGACTACAACACTAATGACCCTGACAGCTTTTTAAATTCTCCTCCGCTGTCTTGAGGCAAGAGCCCGTTATAGATCATTACATGACTGGCTATTGTCTGATCTTCTGCATACATAATTCATTTTTAGCAGTGGAGGTGGGTGTATGCCAGAGTTAGAAATGAACTTCAAACACGGGGTCTGTATTTGCCCCCAGAACTGATTTTATATAGCCTTTTTTACCTTTAATGAGCACTGTTTGCTCCTGAACCATTCAAAAAGCACAGCATGTTGTCTAATACACATTGAATTAAAGTTAATTGAAGTCAGTTCTGAATCTGAACCAGATTGGCTGTTAATTATGAAATCAAATCAACATGAATACAAATCAAATACAGAAAATATCTCTAAATAATTAATATCATTCATTGTGGGATAGTGTTGTTTTCATGTTTTTAAGATACTAATTATTATTTTGAATTTAAATTATTTTGTTGTTGTTGATGAATGATTGATTGTTAGATTGATTGACTTATTGTCTATATATGGGGCTTTGAATTTTTTTTTTTTCTTAAATTCTCTCTTTCTTTCTTTTTTTATTATTTTTTTATTATTATGGTTTTATTATTTCTGGATTCCATTTTAATTGTATGATGAAATGTTAATTTTTAAGCATTTTTCTGAAATATCAAATGAAGACATAAAACATTAATAAAGACAAACAAAGTGTTTCTTGACAGAGATTTAATGTTAAAAGTTAAAAGTTTTAGCTACTGTATAATGTCAAAAGAATAGAAATGAGAAATGTTGCCTTGGAACTAGCTGTATTTAAGTAGTATTTTACTAGTATTTTATTTTACATAAAAATACTATATACTACATACTATTTTCTTTGGGGGGTAGGGTTTATGGAGGAGGGCTGGACTTTAACTGGGCGGGATATATATATATATATACCCCGCCACCATTGTTTTATGGCTGATATATTATCATGATGATAATCGTTTGACATTTACACATTTATCATTTGTTTCTGTAGACCACACGTCTGCAGAGAGAGTGATACAGATTTAGATTTCATTTCCACATGTTTCCACAAGCAATCTTTGGTCGATTTCTGACCCTGCTGTACTGTAACCACCTCATGTGTGGCCAAACAGTATAATTTTCAAGGATCAGTTATTGATTTCAAGAAATATTTCCCCGTTAATGTGCATGGAGGTATGGAGTGTAGATGTGTTGAGAAACTCACATTTTATATAAATAAAACACCCCATTTTCTGAGCCCATGATCACCAGCATAGATGTAAATGTTGTTCTGGAGTCTAAACACATGATCCCTCCAGCGACGGCTGGAATTTTTAGCAGACATTGTTATGTTGCCATGTTTCTGTGGGCGATGGCTTTCTCATGTGCACTATGTTTGGAGCGGCTCTCACGCAGGCCTGAATGAAGCGTATCTCAGTCCCGTGAGAACACTGTGTTATTCAGACCCAGGAAATGTGCAACCTTGGTGTGGCAGGCCAATGACAAATTCAAGACGGACTTGCATGAAAAAAAAAGTGTTCTGCCTTCAGATATGCAGATGGGTTAATATCAGACTATGTTTTCTAGGTCCCCCCTTGGGCTAAAATCTTGAGGAATAGTTCAGACAAAAAGAAACCCCTAATCTTTTATTTATTCAATGCAAATCATATAGATTATAATTAAAGTTAATTTGCACAACACACAGTAAAGTTGCTGTTTCATGAAGTAATGCATGAGGTGTCTTGGAAATTTTTTCTTACACAGAATTTAGAAGATTTACATTTACAATGTGTGGGTTGTATTTACTACTTTTATTATGTTTTTAATTTATTTATTTTTTCTTGAAATCACATATGAAGTCAACTGAGCAAACAAGCTTCAGTAAACATTTCTGGTATTATTGTGCATGATTCATCCATGCGAATTATATTAAATACAAAAAATAGCTTTTTCTTTTCACTAAATGTCCTGTTAAACTATGCAATATGTTGTAATAATGAAATGAAAATGGGCCTTGAATGGCATATATTGCTGACTTTAACAGCCTTTGGTCACTGTTGCAGAGAAATTATTGCAAATTTCTTGAAACGTTTTTTTCCCTAATTTAGTATGACCACACTGTAATAATAACAGTATTAATTTTAATATCACCAATAATATTAATTATTATTATATTCAAAATATTATTTCAATTATATTTCAATTATACAATTGTAAATAATAACCAATTATTTTACTGTAAAACAAAAAAATGTTTTATTAATTTTATTATTTTTTATAATAATAATAACAAGTGCCTGGTGTCTTGCAATGTTTTACTTTTTCTCACAGAAAGCCTTCAGAAGACTTGAAATACAGTGCTTGCTCATATTTTGTATTTATTTTGTAATTTTGTTCAACATAACATAACTCGTTCCTGATCTTATTGTGCGTAGTTCATTCATACATCATTTCCCATAGAAAAACTTGCTTTTTCTTAATGCTAAATGTCAGAAATACGTTGTTATAGAATTAAAGTCTCAAATGGTATTTATTGTTGACTTTGACAGCCTTCGGTCACTGTCGACTTTCATCAGTTGCAAAGAAATGACTGGAAATTCGACAAAACATCTTCACAAAGACAAGGAAGCAATTTGACCTTGAATACCATGAAGTCTTCAATGATTAATTTTTGTTCACACTATTCCTTTAAGACGTTAAGAGGTTTTACGTCAACATTAGCTGAACATTTAGTGTGATAAACCTACTCTGAGATTTAATGCTAAGTTCCACAATGATTTATTGTGATTGTGTTATTAGTAGCGTCCCGCTGCATTTGACCTTCTGTGCTATTGTAATATATTACTGCACTAAACCAAATTTACATTTCGAAGTAAAATGTTGGCCTGGTGCCATATAACAACACAGGGATAAAGAGGGAGACAGTGAATATGAGACTTGTACAATAAACGTCTACTTGAGAATAAGTGACACTGATGCGCCGTCAATGGTAAAATGCCACTCAATATGGAGGGTGGATGATGCCAGAAACAGAATACTTGAAATTGGACTGTGCTAAAAATTTTATGTATTTCTTTTGTATGTGTAGACATGCACTTTCTGGCCATGTTTAGATGTCAGTTTTCACCATGTTTCATATACGTGTAAAGACAAACAGTTTTATCTAATTAAGAAAACTAATTTGAGCGTCTCAACATGTGTTCAAATGTGTAATACACATTTACCCTCTAGATTTACCCATCCTTTCTGTATTTAATTATGGCCGTGTTTTACTGATATCTACTGTGCTAGAGTAAATGAATTATTTTATGATGTCAATTAAGACCTTTCTACCTGAGAAAGAACGTTGAACTAAACAACTTAAAAGGACTGTAAAATATACATAATGTACTGATGCATTATCCCTCATTAACAAAACTAGCATTTGACGTTCATATATGAGAAAACCACTGCACTATTTTTCATGACTTGTGATGCTTGTATAGTATACTTATATACCAACATACCATCGCGCACATACAGTATTCGTCTCAAGTACACTAATTCTATTGGCCTTAAACAAACAGTGTGTGTGGACACAGTCAAATTTCACATATTTCAGTTAAAGACTTTTGGCTCATTATGTGAAGTGAGTAGTGAAACACTGTGAACGGAGCTGATAAGATGTTGAAGATATAGGGGAAGGGTTTTGAACTAGTCGCAACAATACACTGTAATGAATTGCTGTAAAAATTACAGCATTATTTTACAGCCGCGGACTGTTTTTTAATAATACAGCATATTGCTGTAAACTGCAATGCATTCTGGGGTCACGTGTAGGTCTGACTCAAATTTACAGAATTTTGCTGTAAATTTCAAATCTTCGGAGCCGCATCGTCAACGGTCGAGGAGATTAACGTTAAAGACAAGAGGAGTGATTCACAACTGTGGTAAGTGACTTCAGTTTTTTATATTTCTTGTTTGGTAGTTTATAGTATATGAATGCATCTACATTCGCGGATTATATTGGTAACCCCAGATTCAAGCATCATCCGTCCGCGGGGCGCGAGGCAGAATTGCGCGGGGTTTCAGTAGCGCGGTCGCGGTAGGATTTCACACATCCCCCGGCGCTATAGCAGCCATGGACAGAAAATCTCTGGAATCCTTCGTTATGAATGACATGTTTCAGTGCTAATAGTTTATATTCACTGTAACTTAGTGTTTATCAGCACACTTCGTCGTGATTATTTTATGATGTAAAACAACTTTGCACATGCAGTCATCTGTTAACACGGGCGCCGAAATAAAACGCGTTTCTAAAGCCTCGCGGTCAGTCAGGGTCGCTCACGGAGGATGTGTGTGTCATATAAATTCTCAGTGGTGCTTTTCTAAGAGGTTAACGTAACCAGTGAGATGTAGATTTTTTTTGAGCATTTGCTAACTTCAGGTAACGTTAATGTGAAAACTTTAACAAATCTGTTTGATATAAAGTCTGCTTTGTATAGTTAGCCTAATTTATTACCTTAGGGCGACCAAATACGTTTTCCTTGAAATTATTAAATATGCTATTTATATATATGTGTCTATATTTATGTCGGCCGGCAAATCTTGTGTGTATTTTGGCACAGGGTGCACAAAGGCACCTTATCAGTGCGGTGACACTTGAACAAATGAACTGATCATGCGCGACACTGACCAATAAACAAACAAGTTGTTTTATTGCGTCTATGACTTGAATCTTATCATCAGTTGTAGTGATGGGAAGTTCGGATCATTTTACCGAATCGGACTTTTGAGTCTCGTTCAGCAAAATGAACGAATCTTTTTTCGAGTCATTTCAAATGAACGAACAACCAGAAGGTTCAGGAAGAAAAAAACAAAGTGCTTGCAGTCTGTTTCACATTAGGAGGCATTTTGCTGCATAATCGATCCACCACAAACCATATGCAACTATGGAAGCTCAACTTCCATTAAATGGACTGAAAACGCTCAAGTAACGTTATAGGTCTCAAAACGCTTGCTCTTCGCCAGTGGATACACACCATAGACAGTAAAAGAAATATGTGCATGTCACAGACTGTCTGGGCATGCACTTCCGCGTTTCAGAGATCCGCCTTTTACTTTCCGTCAACATTACATTAATTAACGTTTAGAAAATTTATTTTTGACATTTGTGAATCAGTTCAGAATCGTCTGCTTATGCATTGCGATACATTTAAGAATCACATTTTTATCCCACCCCTACTAAATATAGTATGTAATGTAAATGTAAAAATCTGAAATACAAAAAAAAAAAAAAAAATGGTATAGGTATTAATTACTATTGTGATATTGATTGTTTTAGGAGACACTTTGACAAGTGGGCACTGGATGCTGAGTATTGAAGGCGAGGTGGTGTGTGAGGGCACTCAGCCCAGTTTCCTGTCCGGCCTTGCCACTCTGTTTGCTGCTTATTACTAGTTTAATCTTGAGTATCAGGAGGAAGCAGTGTGTACCTTGGAGTTCATTCAAAGGTAATGGTTGAATTCTAACAACTTCAGAACCAGCATTTTATAGATAAGTTATATCAGAACATTCCTTTTAATAATGTTATGTTATATGTGTAATGTTGTGTTATTTCTGTTGATGCCTTTAAAACAATGTGTCTTAACTCGAGAAGAGAATATATTTGTCTCCCTATTTAACACCAGCAAGCTATTGAGTTAAATATTTTTTTTTTTTATTATTCGTGGACATCTCCAACTTTCTTGGAGGTCCTAAAACCGATCTTAATTACATATTGTCTGTTTCATGACCCTTTAGGTGCTTTGTGGGCATAAATCCAGAGAGAGGACCCAAAGCCAAGGGAAAAGTGCCATCGAAATAAAAACAGGACAAGTGATACAGAAGAAAATGTGTGGCAGTCAACCCACATGTTGCCACTCTTCTGTGCAAATTCCAATGGAATTTCAGAAATGTAAGGATACACACACACCAAGATTGCGTCTTCCTTTTATTGTTCTCTATCTGCCTTTGACTGTACCTCTCATCCCTCTGTCTCTCTCTGACTGTACCTCTCATCCCTGTATCTGTCTCTGACTGTATCTGTCCTCCCCCTATTTGTTTCTGAAAGTATTATTATGTTTTGTAATATATCTAATGTATTGTCCTCTTTACTCTTTTCAATATTTCTAGTCACACTTTGAATCCTGGGATGGAACTTCATCTGGAGCATAATTGTTATTTGGTTGATTTTTATCTGTTTGATGGAAAGTTTGTATGACTTCTGCAAGTGCGCGGCTCCTTCCGGTCAGTCATGCATCACTTTTTTTTGTATGACTTGTTTGGCAATATTGGTCTATTCCTTAATGATGATAGCTATCTGAAAATGTCTTTGTGGTTTTTAAAGGATTAGTTCACCCAAAAATGAAAATTAAGTCAATAATTACTTATGTCGTTTCACACCCGTAAGATCTTCGTTCATCCTCACAACACATAATAAGATGTGGCTCAGTGAAGCGTGCATTTCTAGCAAGATCATTTCTTTTTTTCAATGCCCAGAAAGCCTCTAAAACATTTAAAACAATTCATGTGACTACAGTTGTTCAACCTAAATATTATAAAGCGACGAGAATACTTTTTTTGCCAACCCCCCCCCCCACCCCCATCTCCCAAAACAACGATTTTTTTCAACTATATCTAGTGATGGGCGATCTCAAAACACTGCTTCATGAAGCTTAGAAGCTTTACGAATCTTTTGTTTCAAATCATTTGCTCAGAACGTGTATCAAACTGCAAAAGTCACACGAACCATTGAAATTTCAAAACACTTATGACGTAACGAAGCCTCATTTACTGAAATCATGTGACTTTGGCAGTTTGATATGCTCTGATTTGAACTGAAAGATTAATAAAGCTTTGAAGCTTCATGAAGCAGTGTCATCCATCACGAGATACTGTTGAATAGTCATTATTTAGTTTTTTGGCACACAAAAAGTATTTTCATTGCTTCATTACACTAAGGTTGAACCACTGTAGTCACATAAACTGTTTTAAATATGTTTTTAGTACCTTTCTGGGCATTGGAAAGGGAAATGATCTTGCTAGCAATGTAGGCATCACTGGGCCATCAGGTTTTATAAAAAATATCTTAATGTGTGTTGTGAAGATGAACAAAGGTTTTAAGGGTGTGGAATGACATGAGGGTGAGAAATGACAGAATTTTCACTTTTGGGTGAACTGTTTTAATATGACCATGTTGGTCATGTTTCGGTTATAACGCAGTTTGAATATTTCTTTGTGTCAAGGTCCATGATGGCCATTATGTTCCAAGTAATAAAAAAGAAATCATGCCAAAATTTCATATCCATTTAAAAAAAAATGAAATAATTTTAAAATAAATAAAAATGAGTTCAAAATAATATACTTTTTATGTCATTTTTTTATTTAAATTTGAAAGTGATATATAACATTTTGACCTGTTTTTTTTTTTAGATTTTAAAAATGTTATTTTTTTATATTTTTTTGGTGAATTAAGTTATGCATTATATAACACTTTATGCAGTTAAAGTTAAGTCAGCAATAGGGAAAATATATTGTATGCTATCATTTTACATACTTTAAATATAGCAAATACACATATGCTTTTTTTCAAAGAATTGCTTTGCACAGTAAACTACTTGAAAGTGTGCATTTGCTATTTAAATAATTGTTAAATGCCATATACAATGTATTAAAAATGCAGTATATAATATATTTTTTTGTAAAAATGCAGTATACAAAATATAAAAAAATTACTGTAAATTTTACAGTAAAATACTGGCAGCAGGGTTGCCAGCCAGTTACTGTAAATTTTACAGTAGTCTTACTGTAATTTAATTTACAGAATTTTACTGTAATTGAGAATACAGGAAAAATCTGTAAATTAAATTACAGTACGACTACTGTAAAATTTACAGTACCTGGCTGGCAACCCTGCTGCCAGTATTTTACTGTAAAATTTACAGTAATTTTTTAACCGTGTACTCCTATTAAAATAACCCTTCCCAGATGATTTGGTTTATGCTTCTGCTTTTTCTGAGCATTGCCATAAATCAAAAACAGCCCTTCTGAGATGCCACAATGTGTTTACACTCTTAAAAATAAAGGTGCTTTAAAAGGTTCTTCACAGCGATGCCATAGAAGAAACAATTTCTTTAAAGAAGCATCTCTTTCTTACCTTTGTATAATCTGAAGAACCTTCTTTCGCCACAAAGAAGCTTTTGTGAAACAGAAATGTTTCTTCAGATGTTAAAGGTTCTTTATGGAACCATTTAGACAAAAAGATTCTTCTATGGCATCGTGAAGCACATTTATTTTTAAGAGTGTAGAATATTAGTGCTGTTTGCTAAGATAAGCATCATGATTACTTTTGCCCAAAATCAGGGCTGTGGGTTTGAACAATCCCTTGAGTAATAACTTCAGGGAGTAATTGGCCCAGCATCTCTTGTGCAGCACACATAAATGACTCCTCAAATAGTGTGGACTACTGAGAAGTATGTTACATTTCCAGACTTAGTTGTGATTTTCAGACAATAAAGTAGGCTAACAATAAAATAAAACAGCAGGGACATATCTATCGACCGCAATATCAAAGAGACTTACAGATGGACTTTTTTAACTAAATAATCACCTAGCAATAAACCAGAGGACCTTAGCAACCACAGGATTTCTAAGCAACTCATATTGCCCCTTTGGGGCAATGCATTCTGGGATTGTCTTGGTGAGAAAAAAAAATTTGTTTAAATATGGTACTAAAACTAAATTACAGCTGTTTAGGTGCAGCAGTCTTTGTGATCATCTAAAGACAAAGAAAGTTAAATTATTACTACTTTATACAGTTGTACTGTAAAATAAAAAAAAGTTTTTAATTATAATATAATTATTTTATTCAAAATAAATTTTTTGTTATTTAGATTATAAAAGTAATAGTAAACGAATGAAACAGCATATTAATTATTATTAGTAAAAAGTATATTTATTATTATTATTTTATTATTATCATTAACAATTATATTTTACAAAATAATAGTAAAATGACAATATTCATATTAATGGACATTTTAATTTCTTTACTTTTAAACATCGAACCATAGAGCTTTTATTTTGGCATAAGACCAAGATTTTTGCTAAAAACTAATTTACTATTCTCATTACATATTTAGGAAGAAGGTTAGTGTCTCAAAAAAAAAATCCATATAAACTTGGAAAACTCTCATTAAAATTATAATTGGATATAGTCATAACTGTAACTGTAATCTCGCAGGATGAATGTTTCCGGAACATCCCCATCATCTCATTGTTTGTCTACTTTAACTGGCACACATGCAGAAGCCAAAACATTAAAAGTAAACACAGTTCTTATTTCTGTTCTCATCACGTTTCTCATACTTGATCGATACAACATGACACATTTCCATTAAACTGTTAATAGCCCATCAGTCACTAGGGGAATGTGTCCAGTGCTGGAATGTCATAGCAACCACCATAACATTCTCACATTCTCATGGTGAAGCTCAATCAGAACGATTCCCAAAACACTTATAATGCAGTGTGTTTTATTGGATATTTCCATATTGGAATCACATGTTTTTTTTTTTTGTTGTTGTTGTTTTTTTTTTCATCTGAGAAACAAACACAATAACAGAAGTGCCACTTGTTATAAGGCATTTAAGCAACATAAGTTGTTCATTTTTAGGCCATCATCACATATTCATTGCTATGGTCAAGTATCAGTACCACATGGAAATTTGTGCAGTTCCCAAAGAACACAAATTATGGGAAGGGTGATGGTTGGTCCCACGGTGAAACACATGGAAAACTCTCTCTGACATTCATGTGGAATCTTTTTTTTAAAACGGAAAATAAGAAGACCATGCAGGAATATCAGAAAGATACAATTACGATTGTTTCCCAGTTCAATATACAGTTTCTGTGCGTCGTCACAATCAGTCTTCAGGTGAAATGGACTCCTGAATCATACTCAAACATCTACTACAGTGCAATTTCTGAGCATTAAACAAACAAGATATGAACAGGTGAACGACAGTCAAAAATATAATATTAATTTCTTTTTATATATATTTAGAAACACTCATTAGACATGTTAAAACTGCTGTTGATAAAAAAAAATGCTGGTATATTATCACAAACCCATGCAGAATGATGATGCCCACCATAATTTCCAAACAAACGTCCTGGACATCCTCCTTTTAAAGGAATAGTTCACTCAAAAATCATATTTCCGTCATTATTTGTTCACACTCATGTCATTCCAAACCTAAAAACATAAAACAATAAGAGGTCATAGCAACCGAGTTTGTTTTTCCTCCTCAAGTATAAGCTGCATATTCTCCTATATCATACTTTATATTATCAGCCATAAATGCCTGGTGTATCAAAACACAAATTCAAACCTACTTTATTTATCTATACTTTATATTTGAAAAAAAAAAGATTTCTCCTACTCTTATTTGCTATCTCATTCTTTACAGGGTTAAAGTTAATACCCTTCCATCTATCGAAGCTGTGAAATCCTATTTGCATTTCAGTTCACCGACTGTCATTCCACGGATTTGGAAAGACACGAGAGTGAGTAAATAAAGACAGAGTTTTCATGCAAAGCTGAACCATGCTTCCTTTATTAAGCATCGTCAGTGTCGCAGCAGCTTTCCATGTTCCCATCGCTGATCGTTCAATCAAAAGCTCTCTTTTCTTCATCAGTTTGTGTTCTCCAGTCTGAGGCTCTGTCAAGTGGCATCACAGCCCGCATGAGTGGAGTGATTTCCCCAGCATGCTCATTCACACGGCGTCCCCGTCCTCACACAGCGAGAGCTGATGGATTTTGATGACGGGAAGCGAGTTGTGCGTGGGCGGCTCGGGCGGTGGAGAATCCAATCTCACGCAGCAGCATGTCCTCAGCAGGTTCTTACCACACATCCCAGCCACTTTGGCTCCCACGCTCACCCCAGCACTGACCCCGGTCGTCCCCGCTGACGACGTCCTGGAAGGGGCTTGCCATTCCCGGCCGTCCCGGGAGGACGGGCTGCGGGACAGAACAATGGAGGAGGATGGGCTCAGGTGGGACGGGTTGTCGCGGCTTGTCAGGCCGAGGATCTGGGACTGGCCGTGCCGGGGACTGTGGCTCTGGTAGAGAGCGTGGGACGGCGTAGATCTCGTGCGGAGGCAGCGGGCGCCCAACACGCTCAGGAAGGCTTTCTTAAACTCCTGACTGGAGCAGGGGTAGATGATGGGGTTGATGCAGCTGTTGAAGTATCCCAGCCAAAACGTGATCTTGAAGACGGTGTCCGAGGGTCTGTATGTCGGGAAGATGGAACCTAGATGTAGAAAAAGACAGATTATTTGAGAGATTACTCAAATATTAATCACACACAAACACATTAATAATATGTTTGTGTGTGTGTGTGTGTGGGCACATAAAATTGCAGCATATTTTAAGTTAAATTGTGGTTTTTGTATACACAATTTAACTTAATGTGTTCTGATTTTTTCCATATTTTTTAAATTCTATATTATATATTAACTATTTTTTTTTAATTAACAAAGTTATATTTTACATTATTTTATAAATATTTAAATTAGTGCTGTCAAACAATTAATCACATACCACAAAAATTTTGTTTATGTGTGTGTGTACTGTGTATAAATATTGTGTATATAAAAAAACACATACATACATGCATTTATTTCATAAAAATATGTTACGTTTATATATTAAATTTATTTATATATGATATAATATATATGAATATAAACATACATGTACAGTAAATACAGCAATAATAATATATGTTGTATGTGTGTGTCTTTATACATAATAAATACTCAGTACACACAAATATTATGTAAACAAAAACTTTTAATTTGGATGGGATTTATGTTTGACAGCACTAATTTAAATTAACTTTATATTTAAATTTTTATATACAAAGTGATTTAGATTAGAACACATTTTTTTATAAAATTATTTTAAAATCCAAAAAAACATATATAAAAAATAGAAAACTTTTTTTTTTTTTTTTTTACTGTGAAAAAATCTATAAAAATACTGTATAAAACAATATATAAAATGTATTTATTTTTCTTAATATATTGGTTGACCCCTTCACAAAGTATTTTCTACGGAGCCCCTAAAGGAACATGGTAGTGAGTGAAAAAACTGAGGTGGAAAAAAATATCTTTAATTCTTTCACAAAATATTTGCATTCTTTCACAACATTTTTGCATTCTCTCGCAAAACCAATTGAGTTCAGACAATCACTTCCTGTTTACTTTACAGCTTGCAGTGTACAGCAGTGTGCTCATACAGCCCCATACGTCCACAATGGAGCAGTTCATAAAGTTTTATTTTGAATTTGGACTCAAGTAGACCTATTAAGAAATACAGTCAGTGCTTGTTTAAAGGCACTGTTTTGGGTCAATGTTTTAAAACAGTGACATTGGAGGACCAAATTTGATTATAATTTCTGTTTATACTAAAAGCATTATTAATATTAAAAACATTATTAATAATGCTACTAAAGCAGAATGAACACAAAGTGCTAAACATTAAGCTTCTCCCCCACAGTAATGCTTAAGGTAGGCTAATGGATGAAGATGGTGATTTAAAAAGACCAAATCTGTTTAGCAAAAAATATATGCACAAGCAGATGAGCCCAGAATATGTGCAGAACACACAGTTTCTCACCGTAGACAAAACATTGCTTAATTGATTGACGCTTTGCTTTCCTTTCCTGTGCATAGTGTATATTTGTAGTAAAATATACAATTTGGGCTTTTTTGTCACTGTTATATTAAGCCAAGTTAAGTGCAATTTTCTATGGAAAAGATATGCTTATTGTGCAATTCAGCTCATATTTTGGGCTCATCTGTTTGCATGTACACTGAAGCCTATTTTTAATACGTTCTATAGAATATTTGGTCTTTTCATCATCTTCTTTAAGAGTTTTATGAACCACTGCAAGCTGTAATGTAACCAGGAAGTGTTTGCAAAAAAAAAAGTACAAATATTTTTTCCTCCCACCCCAATTTTTTTTTACACCACCATGTCTTTTTATGGTCTCCGTAATTTCCTCTCATACTGCACACACAAATAGTTTTTACTTTTTTTTTTATAAACAATTAATTTTAAAGTTAGTGAGATCACATTTGCAACCTATTTTACTTCTATAATCAGTCGGTAATGAAACTAAATATTTATCAATGTTTGAGAAAAATTGAAAATTGTGTGAATAATGTGCACTGAAGAATCATTCACAGTAAAATCTAAATGTTGCATTTGAAAACAAATAGGACTGGTATCAATATCAAATCAATAAACCGATTATAGCTAAAAATCTGTTTACATGAGATTATTGGAAATTTTATCCTGCAGTTCTGAAATGAGTTGTAAAATGACATGCACACAAAAAATAACCTCATAAAAGCAGATGAGTTTCATGCAAAATGAAAATAAAAGTTTCAGGTGTTTTTATTAAGATACACATAAAAATCAACAAGTCCAGGCTTTTGGGATTTCAAGATTTCATTCTCTCTGTGAAACGATTGAAGACTCATCTCTGTCATGCAGTGGGGATAATTAATGGGACCTGAAATTAATAGATAAGGAGCAGAAAATGAGAAAGGTTATGTCTGGAAAAAAGAAAAACGTGTGAATGTTTCTGAAAGCATTGTTCTCGCCGCTGCCTCGGTGTGACAGGACGGATAACTACGTCATGCATCACAATGCCGGCCAAGTCTTTTTATAGCATCTGATCTGATCTCACGCTGGCACGCTCCTCCGTTAATCATGTTTAATAGTTTTATTCAAATTGCCGTCATAAATCCGGCTCAATATGATCAGAGAAGGACCTTTCAGTGGAAGGGAATTGTTCAGTGTTATAAAGGACACAGGCACAGAAAGCCACATCGATATATTTAACAGTTCACACACCCACTGGTTTTTTTACGCTGGTAGTACCATTAAAATCATTCAAGTGTCCAGCAAAACCACCTGGCCTTGAGACGCAGCACCTGTCATCAGAACACAAAGCTGGGTTCGCCGTAACACACTTTAAGAGTGAGTCTAGACCTAGGGGCTTTTACACTCAAAGATGAACAGTCTCTAAACGCCACACTTTTTTTATTTTTCATTCAAAAATGGGACCAATGAGGACCATTAACATTTTTGGCTTTGTGACATTGTTTTAATTTCACATTTTGTACCACAAATTGTCATCATGACTGTAATACAAAACAGAAATATTTTACATGTATCTGTTTTGTACGTTTAATTTCATTCATTAATTCATTCATTTATTCATTCAAAAAAATCCACATTTTAACTATACAGTTTCTCATCATAACACATTGTGACTATATACAATAATAATACAAAATATTATTATTTTTATTTATTTATATGTAAAATTATTTGCAATTTTATATATATATATATATATATATATATATATATATATGTATGTATGTATGTATATGTGTGTATATATATATATATATATATATATATATATATATATATATATATATATATATATATATATATATATATATATATATATATATATATATATAAATCACTTTCTTCATTTTTATTTTGGTGTGAAATATAACCTAGAAATTCCTTTTGTTTTAGACAATATTTTTAATGACAATTACACAGATTTTTACCAGAAATTGTTTTCATATTAATTACACATAGTATTAATCATATTAATTAATCCATTAGTAATTAATTACATAGTAACATAGTAATAAAATTATTTAAAAATTTATTTGTCTGTCAAATTTATTTTGAATTTATTTTTAAAAAAAATATAAAAAAAAATATTTGTTTAAAATCAATTTATTTTGATTTTGGAGTAAACTATAACCTTGAAACAATTTATTTTGACATTATTTAAATTACAATGATTAAACACATTTTTAGCCAAAAAATTTAATCAAAGTAATCAATCATGACTAATGCCAAAATAATTATAACAATAGTTACATTTAATTTTCAGTACTGATATGAATGTACAATGTATTAATTTACATATTTGTTTGTATCAATTTCTTTACTTGCATCCTTGGAAATGCTTTATTTTTACATTATTTTCATGACAATTAAACACTAGCTATATAATAATAATGGTCCTAAATAAAGTTTATATTAATAGAAAATCACAATATTCTGGAATGATTTCTAATCTGGACATCTTCTTGACTAGTCTTCATTCATCCAGCTTCTGATGTTAATCTTCTAATGTATAAAGAGAGAACAATATAAAAATGGAAACATTAAATGACTCATGTTCCACTGTATCCCGAATGATGTGTGCAGAAATATAAATTGTGGATCCAATGCAATAATGCATTAAATTGAAAGAAGTCAAAATGAAAAACAAAAGCAATTTCATCCAAGCCCATAATGATAATGACTGTGCATATGTATAACAGTGTCTTTGACCACCGGATCTTCTCTTAGTCATCATGAATGAGGGCCGCTGAGCATATCTGATGTCGTCATAAATTAGCCTACTGCAAACACAAAAAGACCTCTGACACAGTCCTATGATAAGCTTAGTACAAAAAGTGACCAGGATGTTCTCAGGAAACTGATATCAGCCCCGAAGGACCACTATATACATTTGGAACCACAAAAGAAGGACCTAATATTCAGATTATTCAGTGGTTTTTAACTGGTTTTTCAATGGCCAATTTTTAAACTATTATCTCCAATCCTAAATATGTGATTTCATACCAATAGCTATCAGGGGCGTCGGACTGGGGGGGTAAAGGCTACCGAGTACCCAGGGCCCGAGGCAGGGGCAGGGGGCTTAGAAGTCAGTTTTCTATATATACATATACATCCACTAACATTTGTATAGCATTTATGTACAAATAAAAAGTTCCTGTGCAAAACTAAACTTGTAGTTAGGCACTGGTTTGGTAAAAAAAAGTCGTGTTCATGCTGTGCAGGGCCCCACCACCCCTCTTGAATCAATGTAAATGGTACGACCCGCTGATCAGGTGCTTCTGCTGCGGACCTGCAGTGAATTAGTTAATGAGACAGGAGCTGGAGTTAGCCGTGATACGAACTAGGAAGACAGGGGAAGAGTCATGTCTTTCCTTAAGAAAAGGAAATCAGGGGCTCAAAAAAGAAAGGAAAAGAAGATTAAAGAGAGAAAGGCAAATGAGGGCAAGCAGTTGCTCACTCAGTTTTGAAAAGAAAGGTGAGCTCCAAATACATCATCGAGCATTGACATTGTTTTAACATAAATATCTACTCTTGGAGTTCTGCCCAGAGTCAGAAGTTTACATGAAAACACTGTATATTTCCCTCAATTGTCGAAATCTAAAACACCCGCGAAAACACAGACCGTTAGCGCCTATTTTACCGCATTGTTATGCAAATTAGCCCGCGCACGCTCTTATACATTAAGTTAAGTTTAATGCACATCTTAATGATTGAAAATGACTTATTTTAAAACGTAATTAACTTGTACTTAACCTACACTTTTAAAAAGGTATTGTGACAATAAATTATATTTTAGCAACCATTTGAAGCCATATATTTCAGTTTCAGACCCTGCAGCAGCAGGCCCCTCATCATGGCCAGGTGAAAGCAGTGACAGTGAGGTGGATGTGACCGTGAAACAAGGTGAGCTTTTAGCGGAATTGCCTGTTTTAACACTTAGTAATTAGTAATTAAGTGTTAAGAGGAAATAAGCAAAATGGGTACATTGTTATTGTACACATTTAAACTTTAAACCCAAAAATGAAAATTCTGTCATCATTTACTCTCCCTCAAGTTGTTCCAAAGCTGTATGATTTCCTTTCTCCTGCTAAACACAAAAGAAGATATTTTAAAGAAGGTAAGTAGTAATTAAACAGTTGCTGGTCCCCATTGACTTTTTTTCAGTTGCTGGTCCCCATAGTATTTTTTTTCCTACTATGGAAGTCAATGTGGTCCATCAGTCATTTGGTTAACGACTTTTTTCAAAATATCCCACCCACTGGTATCACTATGGTATTTAGTACGGGGGCCCAACAAGATGGTTTGTACCCAGGGCCCAAAATTGGGTGCTATGCCCCTGATAGCTATTATTTCTCACTGTTTTTATTATTATTATTATTATTATTAGATCGCTAAAAACTATGATTATCACTCCTGTAAGTCTAGAAAAGAGTTGTTAAAGTTCACTAAAACTAAAACCATAAAAAAGCTATTTTTGTTTCTTGAAATCAAATAAATGCTAAATAAAAGAAAATATAAAAGCATCTGAGTTTATGATCATACACCCTCAAGTATGCTAAATATGAAATATATAATAAAAAAAAATCTTAAAAAATGTCATTTTCTATCATGTTATCATATACTAACATCTTGTTAATATTTTGATAAAATTTTTATTTTCATTATAATTTTTAAAGTTTTTGTGATTTTGACGAGTGCTTTTGTCATTTTTATTCGCTTTTGTTTTAACGTCTGTACATTTAAGTTTAAGTTTATTTACCTTATTTACTTTATTTTAGTACTTAGAATTTGCAAAAATTTGATGTTAATGTTAAATTTATTTCAATTCATGAAATGAGTTAATGATAAGCATAAAATAAACTTGAAAATAAAATAAGCAATTTTATAAAATAAAAAAGGGCCAATATTCCTATAACACGTACTTAAAAATAATTGTAGTATTTTAAAACTGCACAACTTTGGCATTACTTTAGTTAAATCCATCAAATAATGTTCATTTTATCGGTGTAAGGCAAAGGGACACAGATTCTTAATGTTTGAGAAGCTCTCTAAAACTAAAAACATTTGTCTGAGCTTTTCTTAATGCCAAGCCTGCTGCACTTTAATATTAGCTCTAATGTAATATTACCCACAGCAGATACTGATGCCCATTGTTTATTAAAGCCTTATGGATCCCTACTGCATTTTACTCTATTTACTCATCCAGTCTACAAACGCTTCCAGAAATACAGGATGACTGAGCTCGTTTTCAATTTCATTTCTTTCAGCCTGAGCTGTTTGGTACCTCCTTCCTCATTTCCCATGGTTCCTTGTCTGAGTAAATGATCAGAGAAAAGAGAGAGTTTATGCCACGTGAGAATTTCAGACATGAATTCAATGCTAAAAGGGCTCGTGTATACATTCAAGTATGACTGTGTTCTCCTTCAAATACATGCAGTGGTTCAGTCATGCAGTTCATGCCTGCTTGACGCAGGTTTGCCAGGAAACTCATGACACACAGGGCTCACATCGCATGAAATATAAGCGAATCGGCTTTAGGTGACAGCAAATGTCCTAAACCGCTACTGGCCCACCAAAACTAACACATTCAGACATAAACTTCACTAATTCATAGTAAGAACAATTTCTGCCAGACTACCAAAGCAGCAGTTAATGTAAAAAGAAAATGTATATTTAGTCATAAGTATATTTTATCAGAAGTGACTTACAATTGAGGACAATAGAAGCAATCAAAATCAACAAAAGAGCAATAGGCCTAATATGCATGTGCTATGCTTTCTTTGTAATTCATTGTAGAACTCATTGATTTTTTTTTTTTTTTTTTTCAGTGCTTCGGAATATTTTTTTATTTAAACGTATTTGCGGTGTAAAAACTGATGTTACTATTTAACAAGAAATTTGACAAGAAAATACTATTTCTACAAAAAAATGTCGTGTTTAATTCCTTACCATTTCTTTGTAATTTATTGTAAAAAATCGTATTTGACATTTCTGGGTGAAAATTGTTTCTACATAAATTTTTTTTGTATTTATTTATTTACTCAAATTGAACTTTTTTACAAGACATTGTACTAGAAAACACTATTTTTATTTAAAAATGTCATTCTACGTGTTACTTGCCATTTCTTTGTCATTTATTGGAAAACTAGTTATTTCTGTAAATTGTTTCAACACCAAATTTGTTTTCAGTGATGCATTAAAAAATACACTATTTTGTCACAATCATTTAAAATTAAACCTAATTTAATTATTTTAAATACTTTAAATGCTACAAGTGAATTTAGGCATCAAAACATAATATTGTGAAGTATACAAAAATAGTACTACTTTTGATTTTTAATTTAAATTGATTTTATTTTGATAAAGATTGCATTTAAATCTTTTTAAACTCATTATTAAACTACTGTTTTAAAAGATTACGATTAAAAAAATTATAAAAATAGAGGAAGCCATAAAAATATAGAGAAATAATAATAATAAATGAATCATTTAAAATTATTTTAAAATAATGAAACAATATGGTGCATATGTATTGTGAAGAACATAATAAAAGGTTGTAAAAAAATGAAATAAAATGTGAGTATTCGCCCTAACAAAAAAAAAAAGCCATGTTGCTATACAATATGTGGTTTCTAGGGGTTTCTCTCTGCTGGTTGCTTAAATATGTGTTTAATTGTCATGTCATTGCTGTTGGTTGCTTATAAAGACCCTTAAACCTTCGAAACAATCTCTAACACCATAATTATACGCTTATTGGTTAACCATGGTGATTTTTTTTGTAAGGATCGCATCTAAAGAACTGTTTTCTTCTGGCTTCATTGGCTGCATTTGGCTTTGTTCCATGTGTGTTTCATTAGGTCACTGTGTTTCTGCAGTACTATGATATTTACTATGAATTTATATTATTATACTTTAATGCAGGGGATGTTCCCAAGAGTCAACCAAGCAGTAAAGTGATTCTCCCTTTACTGCTGCTACTGTACTGAAAGCATCGAGGGAAGATTTAAAAGGATGAATGTCTGTCCGAAGGGCAAAATCTTTATCCTAATACCCATATTTGTTAGCAAAATCCCCTTGATATTATAACAGAACAGCATTTATATGAGGTCGTCCAGCTCCAGATGAAAATAGCATTACTTTACTAGGAAAACTATTAACCAGTTTTTTTTAATTATCACAAACTAAATGGAGACTTCATAATGAGTGAAGGGTCTCTCAGCTTTACAGTTAGATGTCATACATGCAAAAAATATATTTGGATCGCCCGGCGTAACATTAAACGAACAACTTTCCTATTGAAAGCAGTGTTTTAGATTTCACTGTGTGCTGTGTTTTGTCTCAAACTGAGTCATACTGATAAGGTCACTGAATCCCCTGAGCTTTATTAAACACTCTATTATATGCAATTTAATGCCTGTTAATTAGCAAGTGACTCAATATCGTGCAAATCGTGTTTCGTGTTTCTCATTTTCATGTCATTTTGAGTAAACAGGCTCCCCAGGTTTTACCGCAGATTCATAAGACTGTGCTATTTGTTTGCACTGGCTTTCCAAAAATACAGTTTACTGGATTCCTTCTCTTTTTGAAACCGAATAGACTCTATTATGTGGTTTGACTCGGACTGACCTTGAACCGAAAGGTCTCACTAGAGCCCTACTGCAGGGGTGGGAAATATAATAACAGCTAAAATTCATATCTGGGGAACCCGAGAAGCTCTGCTGTGCATTAAGGGAATTACAGATTGTTCTGACTCTCTGTGAAATTCATTTCTGAAGCCAAACATATTGCGTAAACACCCGTGACCCTGTTTTCTGAGTGAACGCTCTAAACGAAGGTTTAAACAAACATCCTTTAAACCATTGGCACAACAAACACTTCTGCTGCACTACAAGATTTGCCTAACCACAAGAGAGTTGATTCTTTCAACCTGTTTACTTGCTAAACTCGCTAAAACACTAACAGCCGAGGCCTGCATGGACTCAAATATTTTACCAATCTTCTTGATTCTCCACATGGCAGCATTTTACCCACTTGAGGTTATTATTTTCCCATTTACTATAATTTGGGAAAATGTGCATGTCTGTTAACCGATTTCTGTCAGACCAGATATTTCACACAATGCAAAGAGCATTTCATCTCAAAGTCAACTAGAACTCTTTAAATGATTTTCAGTCTTCTAATCATTTAAACCACATTGACCACTGACAAAGTCCTTTTTGAGGTAAGCAGGTTCACTTGGTGGAAATGAAGTACTCAGTACAATTCCTATTGATCTGAATGGGTAAAGGTCGACATCGCCTTAACTTTGCCAAGTTTACACTTGCAAAATCATGAAAACAGTCAGATATGGCATCATTTTTGTTTTGTAGCTTGCAGTAAATCACACTAAATCACTTTTTTCCTGTTAATCCAAGATAATTCAAACACGTTATAGAAAGAAAAAAAACAATCAATGCTTTTGACAAACAGGTGAATGGCTCATCTAGGGGTCATAACTGTCTATTAAATATGTAAAAAAAAAAATACTCTTCATCGTTATACATATATCTTAAAACATAAATACTTAAGCTTTTTCCATTGGTGTTACCAATGTTAAAAACATGTTTAAAGGGGTCACATGATATTACTAAAGAGTACGTTATTTTATGCATTTGGTGTAATGCTATGTGTTTACATGGTTTAAGGTAAAAAAAAAAAAAAACATTATTTTCCACACTCTTTGCATTATTGTTGCTCCTCTCTGCCCCGTCTTTCTGAAATGCATTGATTCATACAAAGCTCATCTTTCTGAAAAGCGAGGTGTGCTCTGATTGGCCAGCTAACCAGTGCGCTGTGATTGGTCGAGTACCTCAAGCGTGTGACCATATTTGGAATATCAGCTTGCATGGCGGCGGCAACAATACTACAATGAGAATAAAAGTTATGCATTCTTTCTTTGTGTGAACATTTAGGCGGTGTTATGCAAATCTTCCAACACAGTGACATAGACATGTTGGGGGGGTATTTAAATGTGGAATTTTATGAAGGCATGCATGAGGCTTAACTTTTAGAAAGAATATCTCTTTGGGTTTCAGACTTTAATCTTTGTGACTTTATGGATCTTATACTGTATATGCACGAAACGTTTGTAACACTCCAAAGACAAAGGAAATTTGATGTGACACTGAATTTTCATGACCAAAAAAAAGATTAAAAAAGAAAAGTCTTTTTCAAATAAATAAATCTGAGAATGAACCAAAACTGAAAGGCGCAACTCTTTTCTTACAGCCACCGGTTTTCTCTTAATATATTTTTTCTACTTGTGTGCCTGTTGTGTCAAATATATTAAATAATTACTAATGCATTTTTTGGCTTAGATTTGGCTGACAAAGGTATCTTCAATTTCACAATCTGGTATTTGCTTATAATCAAATGTAAAAAGTGAGTCACTTGCCGATTGGAAGAACCAGGAAAAACGGAAGCCAACAAAGGACGAAGCATCCAACCACAATGCCCAGGGTCTTAGCGGCCTTCTTCTCTCGGGAGAACTTGAGCAGACGCAACGCGAAGTGTGTCCGGTTGCGCAAGGCCTCGTCTTCGGACACTGTCGTGTTCCCACGGTGTATCCGCAAAGTTACAGCCTCGGTGGTGTGATCCGACTTTTCCGTTTTCTGTCCGCTAATCAGACCTCGGGTCTCCCTCCTCGCAACCACGTACACGCGGCAATACATTGACAGAATCACCACTAGAGGGAGATAGAAGGACCCTAACGCAGAGAAAATGGCATAGCCGGGTTCTTCGGTTATCTTGCATATGGATTCATCCTCCGGTGCCGGTTCCTTCCATCCAAAAAGAGGTCCAATTGAGATGGTAATAGACAGAGCCCACAAAACAACGAGGGCAAGCAATGCCCGTCGCTCCGTTACGATGGATGGATATTGCAGAGGATAACTAACGCCGATATATCGGTCCACTGAAATCACACATAAGCTCATGATTGACGCAGTACAGCACAAGACGTCCATTGCCGCCCAAACGTCACAAAACGGGCGTCCGAAAATCCAACGACCCAACATTTCAAAGACCGTAGAAAATGGAAGAACCGTAGAGCTCAGCAAAAGGTCCGCAACCGCCAAGTTCACAATAAAGTAATGAGTAACTGTGCGTAGATTGCGATGGCAAGCCACCGAGAGGATGACCAGGATGTTGCCCAGAACGCCAAAAATGATGAAGATCGCCAACACCATTCCCAGAACAACAGCCTTCATGACGTTCAGCTCCGGGATGAGAACCTGGCTGCAGTTGGTACAGTTTTCGAGGAACGACTCCGGGGTCATGTTGCCTTTGAGGGGAATCATCTGTTAAAGATGTCCAGGCATTTAATAAAGGTATGATAATGGGGAGTCAGTTCGATTTGCACCTTAATATTGGACTCTCTCCAAGAAAACAATGAAAACGGAACTACTGCATTGGCAGTGGTACAAGAACATTGGGGCATTTCCAGCATTGCAATGAGGGAACGTGATGAAATTTAACCTGTTGTGTCTCACTTCTCCTAGATGAGCTTTTAGTGATGTATGTTTTTGGAAAATAGCTGTGGGTGAAGGAATAAACAAGAGGAACTAAACATATTATGCTACGGAGAATGTCAGATTCTTTTATCATAAAGTCATAAATTCAAGAGTTGTTTTGACATGTTCATAACCATGTGCAGCTGCAAAATCATACAGAACAATGAGAATGACACAAAGGCCTTGTTGCAATCTGTGTGATCTATTAAGGTACTGAAGAGGTTTGTCTGTAGTTTCCAGGCATTAGGTTTGATGCATGAGCAATCTGTTTTAGATATGCATCAATGCATTGACATGCGAAGATGTCAAAGTGTTCATCTCTCTTTTCACATTCATAAAGCACTGTTAATGTGTTTGTGCACTTTTCAAAACAAGAGCTTCCCGTCTTTTTTGTGTGCATCTGCAGTGGTTGGAAACAGTCCACATGGTGCTGACGGTTACTCCAGTATCGGATTCGCATTGAAAGTCTGCATGGCGTTGGCTGATGTCACTGAGGTTGTAAAGCGGATAACAAGGACAAAGCTAAAAGCACTTTGGCATATGCTGAGGAGATATTTTTGGCTGAAGAGCAGTTCTCAGTGCGTCACAAAATTTTTAGGCGAACGGCTTCAATCAGGAGAGATCTGGTCGTAAAGCAGCCATGCTGGTTTGGTTTGAAGACTGATGAACCCTGAAAACAGACAGAGAAAATGAAGCTTTATCAGTGAAGTGGATTCATTTATCAGACAGGCAACTTTTAAACCAACGCTCATGCATTATAATGAAGTGTGCAATCGTTTGGCATAAAATTATGAGCCAGTTCCAGTGGATAATGATATATAGATTCATTAATTCAAGATTTCTCTCCATGAGGGATCCTCAACAAAACAAATGCTTTTATTTATATATATTTCTCCCGAAGTGATTCATTCGACATGTCAAACACAAAATCAAATGGGAAAACAAAAATGAACAGTTGCTTTCTAATGCGCGCAACTCAAATTTTCACATTTTTCAACTAAATGGATATTAAAATTCTACATTCCAAGACAAATTGTATTGAAAAAGTTGTTAATTAGTGATTATTTAGCCATACTCTAACATGCATAACTTTATTAAAGCTGCAAAGACAGCTTGTTCAGAGGTACTTTTCACATGGTCTTAAAGGTACAGTAACCTAAATCTGGGAGAGACTGGAAAATGGTCATGAAAATTCACATATTAAAGACACGTATTTTTGTAGGCCAACTCAGTTTGTTCCCTCAAAAAAAGGGTACAAAAATTCAAATTGTTTTAATTAATGCAGAATATCAGTTATGCAACAAGTTTATGATTTTTACACATTTTGGTAATCAAGATGATGTTCACTTTCACATTTTGAGACTAATGAGCAAACTATGAATGGGGTATTACTGGTTTATTTTGTTTTGTAGAAACTGTGAAAATATCTGAGCTTGTGTTCACCTCAAATCTTACTGAGGGCATTTAATAAAAAAAACACACTGACTTCATTGAAAGCCAAACATTAACAGCACCTTCAGAACTTGATGACGTGCCATATCACAGATTATTCTGAAAATGTGACAAACTGATGCATAAATAGAAAATAAAATGATTGCACATACATTTGTGCACATTATTTATTTTCATTTGCTGGTATAAAAAAAGCAGAGAGAGTAAAAGGAGAGTAAAACCACCCAAAATAGTCTATAGCAGCCATTTGAAATACCCTAGTTACCAGACAGAAGTACCTTAGCAACTGCAAAGCAGCATCCAGCATAGTTACGCTCTGTCAAGCACTCTTATTTTCTTCAGAACATGTAAAACCCGAGTTCCAGATTGTTTCTGAGCGAAGGAAACCACAGATGCAGAAAACAACCTTTCACAGGGGTTTTAACGAGATTGTGTCCTGTGAGACTCCGGCCGGTTCTGAACGAAGCCAAACAGCAAAGATTTCTTTTTTTTTTGGTAACTCACAGTCGTGAAAAATGCACCCACTGGGCAAAAACACAAGGCTGCTTCAAAAAAAAAAAAAAAAAAATCTGAGAATGTTTTTAATTTTTGGCATTTTCATGCTCTCTAATTTCCACTTTAATCAAGCCAATCCTTGCTGCTTGCCATAAGACACAGAAGAAAGCTTAGTAAGTTAAGAAATCAAATTTAATAGCATTCAAATATTGCATGATTTCAGGCAAATCCCTCAGGTGCACAACAAAATCCCATTTTTTCCTGTGCTTACTGACAGTGATGTATTGGTTTGTTTCTTTTGTGAGATTTCTGGCTTCCTGACCTTTAGAAATTAAAATCTTTTGTTCTGTTCTGTCATTTTTCTACCTTAACCAATGTTCTGCCAAAAGACATGAGCAGAATCAGACAGACAGGATAATTAATCTTTTTTGCCGTCTGTTGCTTCTCTGTTTATAATGATGTCAGAATAAATTCAACTGTGCAAGGCTGTGACAGTGTGTCTGCCCACATACAGGAAACCACTTGATCAAAAACCATACACACGATTCATTTTCACCTGAAAAAAAAAACTGATGATTTTTTTTTCATTACTCTATTATTTTTCTAGATTGGCACTAATTACTTCTAATGAGATCGCCTACCATCCGTTTGTGACTCTATCAATTAACACTGAGATGAGAAATGCATGCAAGCTTAACACTCCTACTCCAACGCTCTCACGTTTCTGACATTAGTAGAAATATTGATCTGATTTCCAGCTTAATGAGGCACAGAGGTGACTCTCGCTGCTGGCTGGACACTACGGAGGTGTTAGGAAACAAAATTACTTCAGCTTCACTCAACCAGCAACTGTGCTTTAGAAAACACAAGCTTTTAGCCTGGTTCTGACACACACTCTCAAAAATAAGTGTTTCCCACCATTTAGAATAACCATTTTGGGTTTCTTAAAGAATCTTATAATGACCAGTTCTAAAATGAACCTTTTGTGCAATGCAATGTTCTTCGTTAATACAAAAACTGTTATTTTTGGATTAAGAAAAATGCATGTGCACATGTGGTCAGGGTTTGGCTTGTGCAACACTTGACTCTTTTTTTTTTTTTTTTTTTTAACACAAAGTATTTGTATTCTAGCATTTATCAAAGCATTGCACTTCAAAACAAACCTTTTAAACATTCTCTTTCTTTTTTAAAACATGATTAGCAATTTTACATTTATTACCCACAACAAAGGCAATGTTTGGGGAACTGATTTATTCCCTTGAATTTATCAATTAAAAAATAACCAGCATTAAAGTCAACAAAAAAACTACATTTACTCAAATGATGAAAAGTTTGGGGTCAGTGCTAGCTTTTTTTAAATCAATCAATACTTGTATTTAGTAAGGATGAAATACCGTGATCAAAAGATACAATAATGTTAGAAGAGATTCATATTTTAAATAAATGCTGTTCTTTTAAACCTTATATTCATCAGAGATTTCTGAGAAAAAAAGTATCGCCATTTCCACAAAAAATATGAAGCAGCTCAACTGTTTTTAACACTGATAATATTCAGAAATGTTCCTTGGGCAGCAAATCAGCATATTATCATGATTTCTGAAGGATCATGTGACAGTGAAGACTGGAGTAATGATGCTGAAAATACAGTTTTGATCACAGAAATATGTTACATTTTACAATATATTCAAAAAGAAAACAGTTTTTTGAAACTGTTATAATATTTCACAATATTTTCCATCAAATAAATGCAGGCTTGGTGAACATCAGATACTTTTGAATGGTAGTGTATAAAATGTATTGGATCTTATCAGTCAAGAGAGCAATATTAGAAATGCATGGTTTATATTACTTCCGGACTATTTGTCATGGTGCACATTTTGGCACATCTCTATATTCAGAAAGTCATATGCTTTGCATTAATATCTGGATTTCACTTGTCTGTGGATGTTATTCTCAAAAATGAATGATTAATATTATTTTCCCAACACACCTGGAGAAACTAAAGTCTTATGACAGTCGGAGAAAGTTATTGCATTTTGATGAAAGACTATATATATATATATATATATATATATAAACAAACATGCACTGATGAACCATGAATAATATGGCCATGGATGTTAAATTTTGGTCAATTTTGATTTCACATTACCTTTAAAAAATAGTTTTTTTTTTATCACAAATCCCCTGTCGCATTATCTCCCTTCTGATGTTTTGTGAGCATCATTCTTTTCCTTCGTCTCCTGTCTGAACGCAACTGCTATTGTATTTCTTCACACAGGCCAAAGAAACTGAATCCCGTTCAAGGTTTGTGAGGCTCAGCGTGATAATACTAGTGCTAGTACGGAGACAGTTCAGTGTGCATTCAGTGCTCTCTCTTTCTCTGCTCTCCCCATCATGACATCAACCAGCGTCTGACCTTTGGGCCTCACCGGCGCATCGAGTGGAACTCCATGCTGATATGCCAGCTGTTCAGAGCCTCAGCTGGCTCGCTTTGAGCTGCTATGATGCATTGCACAGCAGCCCTCCTGCCTGCGCTACACCGTCTGCCCACTGTTGATGACAGTAAGATCAACAGTGAGATGTGCTGCTCTCTCCTGAGCTGCTATCAATGCTCATCATCTTCAGTTTAGTTGAGTTATAAATATCATAGGACTAGTTCACCCAAAAATGTAACTTTTTTTTTTTTATCTCCCCTTCAGACATTTAAAGATGTAGAGGAGTTTGTTTCTTCATCAGATTTGGAGAAATGTAGCATTCTGTCACTTGCTCATCAATGGATGCTCTGCAGTGAATGGGTGCCGTCAAAATGACAGTCCAAACAGCTGATAAAAACATCAAAAGTAATACACATCCCTCCAGTCCATCACTTAACGTCTAGTGAAGTGAAAAGATGTGTGTCTGTAATAATCAAATCCATGTTTTTATTGTCAATCCACTGCTTCTGGCTAAAATATAGATCCAAAATCCATAATATTGTGTTTTCCCCATTGAAAAAAGTAATCCCGTCTGAATCAGGAGAGAAATCTACACAGATCAAACAAGTGAAAAGAATCCAAAACAGCTCTAAAGAAATATGTAGGTGGGTTTTGATGTGACAAACAACAGGAGATGGACTTTTTTTTACTAGAGGAAACGTGATTATGGATTATGGATTTTTGCCAAAGGCTATAGTTTAAAATTAAAACACCTTAAAGATGAATTTGTTTCTTACAAACATGCAGTTTTTTTGTTTCACAAGATGTTAACTGCTGGACTGGAGTGGTGTGGATTACTTGTGGATTATTGAAATGTTTTTATCAACTGTTTGCACTCTCATTCTGACGGCACCCATTCACTGCAGAGCAATCATTTTGCAAAGCTACATTTCTCCAAATCTATTCTGATGAAGAAACAAACACATATACATCTCAGATGGCCTGAGGGTGAGTGTAAAATGTAAGTAAATTTTTATTTTGGTGTGAACTATTCCTTTAAGGAGCGGTGCTCAATCAGATTGACTACACTCGCCTATGGTGAGGGACACAACTGAAGCATTTGTTGTTTTAGTCCTTGAGCACACAATAAATTAAACTGACAGCCAGATGATTTTCACTAACATCAGAAAGAGACCTTGAGCTTTGCCAGACTGGCACCCATATGGTCGTGCACATGAAACGATTCACCAAAACAGCTCATCAACTCCGCGAACAGAAGCAAGCAGTCTTGTGAGAGATATATCTACTTAATATTAGATATTTATATTTAATCATGGGAGAAAGAGCTTTTTCATTCAAAGTCCCCAACTTATGGAATGCACTTCCTTTTAACATCAGAAATGCACCAATCCTGGATCACTTTAAAAAGCTGATTAAGACACATTTATTTATTTATTTTTGTTTCTGTTTTACTGTAGTGCTTTGGGTTATTAAAAAAAAAACCATTACAAATAAAATACTGTATTATTATTAACCATAAGCCTGTATAATACTCTCATAGCAAAAGTGCACACAAAAACTCTGTGATACTACTATATTATCATTTAAAAATATACTGTAAAAAGTGGTAACCTGCAACTATTTTTACCAGCTTCAGTCCATAATTGTTTTTATTAAATTGATGAATTTAGTTTGATTCATTGATGCTAAATCATTTTTAATTTTTTAAACATGTGTATGCATTTTTTTCTACAAAACATTTTTATTTAAAAAATATATTTAATGTATCATTTTATCATTCTTGTTTTATTTAAATGTTTGTATTTTATTTTAAAAGTTTTATCGGTTTATGGAACCATGTAGTACGTAGTATTACAAGTAAATATTTCAGACTTTCTACTTCAAAATATAATGTTTAATACATTGTATTATTTGTGAAAGTGATTAACAATGTGTGACGGATGTTTCAAAGTAAATCTTACTTAATCCTACTTTTTCAGTGTGCATCAAATATCACATTGCAAACCTCGTTGGTTCTTGTTCAGACACAAGACAAAAAGACATTTTTCTCACACAAAGCAGTCATATGACTTATTCAAAAGATATGAATTATAGCAGAGTTCTTTTGCTATCGTTTGGTTACTTTTATTATAATTTTTAAAGGATTTTTTTGATGATTAGTCAGTATTTCTTGTAGACTGATCAATTCCTTAAGGACTTCAGAGGAGTCTCTATTATTCATTAAGAGATTGTGGAGAAATCGGGGCGGGCTGCGGGCGGTCCGACAGTCTCGCTCATCACAGAAACATTCGATCCGCTGGGTTTCAGCTCGGTGGTCCCTCCACAACCTCTAGGCCACACTCTCTCTGACTGAGATTAAATCACAATTATTGGTCTTCTTTGCCTAGTACTTATCACAGCCCTGCAGGGCCACGCAATAACCGGAGCCACAGCGCTCTCCCTGTAATCGCCAGAGCCTCTGCTGAAATTAATGGATACGGTTGCATGCTTTTACATAAAGAGAGGTAAATATTTAGGCTTCACCACTGAAAGGTAATTCAAATTGAAGCTTCCTAATGTACAGACTTCAAAAAGACAGAAATGAGTTCGGTCACTGGCTGCTCGTTGTGACTCAGTGTTTATGTAGCATCAAAGCGTGAGACCTCTGCAGAGGGTGAAGGGGCGCGCAGACAGTCCTCTGTCTCCCCTGACTGAAAGCTCAGGTCCACAGCTCTTCAGGAGAAACAGATGAGACATGCTGAGAGACCCACATTATTATATCCTCTCTGTCATGAGTGAAAGAAAGTGGAGTGATGGAATTTGAATTCGGTCGTAGTCTATGGAAATTTGGCTACTATATCTGAAATCATTAAAAAATGTGCATTTAAGAAATATAATTACAACATATAAGTTATAGAATTATCAATAGATAGATAGATAGCACCTTAAATATTCATGTAAATCTTAATCTAAAATCATCATTCTGCTACCAAAAAAAACAAAACATTATATACTATAGTAAAACAAGATTTGCTATACTAAAATATGACACTTTAATGTAATGTAAAAATGTAATTATAATTTGACTAACCATTTCCCAATTATTCTGAACAGCTTATTATCATAAATGAAAAGTCACAGCATTATTCTTATGCATGTATGTATGTTATATCATCCAGTATATTATATCTTATTATATGTGTATGTGTGTCCTCCTTTTATGCACACCACCATAGTTCCAATTTTCTGATTCAACAGTTTGTTTTTGAGCAGAGGCAATCGAAAGAAAAAAAAATCTCCATTATAATCAAACTATTTTTGCTCCAGTCAATACAAGACGACAAGGGTAACCTTTTCATGTTGCCCATCATGCATAAATCATTGTGACAGCTGGGAGAGGATGCAGAAATCTCTGGAACACACAACTGATCAATGCATTACATCAGTATGCACCAAGACAAGCCACTAGACACACGAACACATTTTAAAGACCGTGAACTGAACGCAGCAGCACGTATGTGAAGTTATCAGAAGCGACCTGTAGACTCACTCCAGCGCGCATCACACCAAGTTTGCAAACGGAAAAACAATAGGCTATTTCTAATGTAGCCTATTATGCATAATGATTGCATGCTCATCGTAGTCTAGCAGTTGTGCGACTGACTGCACACTCACCTCAGCAGCGTGTCAGTGAACGCGAGAACGCGATCCGGAGGAGTTTGGGTAGATGGACGCGCAGCGCGTCTCCGGTTCATCGCTTCAGTCGCTCCTGTCATCGCTGTGGAAACGACAGAACTCAAGTTCAGCGAGTCAAATGCAGTTCTGTGTTTCCACACGCACATTTGAGCGGAAGGGTCCTCGGGACATCAGTATTTCTCAGAGGAGGTGACAGTGAGTGAGTCATGGCGCCCCGCGCTGCGCCGCCTTCTTTCCGCACTAACTTTGGTGCCGCCGCGCTCTGGGCTCACAGATGTGGACGTGGCCATTGGCCAGCGATGGTACATCACCTCAAAGAAGAGTGAATCAGCTGCTGACGCGTTTTCTGGTTAAAATAGCATCTAACGTCTGGTGAAAATAGACATGAGATGGATGGGTGGTTACCCAAACTCCGCGATGTGAACTGAACTGTGATCCTAAACGAGAAACTTGCTAATGCTCGAGTCATATTTAACCCCAAAATCTAAAATAAATTATACTTCATTACAGTTCATGAAGATTTGGAGATGTGCCTAGTTCACACAAAAATGAACACATAATCATCCTCAGACCATGCGAAATGTAGATGAGTTTGTGTCTTTATCAGAACAGATTTAAAGAAATTAGTATTGCATCACTTGCTCATCAACAGATGCTTTGCAGTGAATGGGTGCCGTCAGAATGAGTGTCCAAACAGCTGATAAAAAAATCACAATTAATCCACATTTTGGACTGTTTTGGTTTTTAAACGGTGCTTGATCTGTGCATATTTCTCTCCGGATTCTGACCAGATCACATTTTTATTGGAGAAAGCAATATTATGGATTAAGGATTTTAATTTTGGGGTGAACTATTTCTTTAAATTGTCCTTAAAATAGGCTTTTCTCTATGCAAAATATAGAGTGAATTATAGCCCAGACACATTTTGCACATTTATTCACCCCTGTGTCATTCCAAACCATCTTCATTTCTTCTGGGAACATAAAAGCACACATTTTGTAGACTGTCCTTGTCCTGTCCATAAAACAAATGCTGAGTCATGCTGCCAAACTCACAAAATACCAAACAAATTTCAAAACTGGTCCATGACTGAAAAATCGATTTCCCTTTCCAGTAACTCAAACTCAAATCTGATTGGCACCTGTTCAAAACATTCAAATGGGTTGGACATCATGATGATCATTTGAGACATATACACAGTATGAGAATGTGAGGTGAAAACATAACTACATGGCTGTTATTACACTATAACATCAGGTTATACAGGAACTGATTCTATCTCTATCAAGAAAACATACAAAACAGATAATAAAACCAGGAAAAAACATACAAGTAACATTTGGTTCAGTCTGATGCCCATATAAGAGTTATGTATCTGTATTGTAGGTGATGCAATCATGAAATGCAGTTAAATGGCTAATTAGGGTGCAAGAAACCTACAAACGTCCAACAAAACTCACCTGTGAGAGTATTCATTTCTCAGTTATGTTGAGCTTTTCCTAACACAAATCGCTCCACATCAGCTTGGCAAAGTCTTACAAAAGCCCAGTGAGGAAACTAAAGGCTTTTGTGTGTATGTTTAGAAACCAGCACAAAGTGCCTGCGTGACTGGCATAGTTAAATGAATTCTAACAAACACAGAGACAAACATTTTACATTTAAATATCAATGTATGTGTACTGTTCTATCACTAGCAGCTGTTAGGTGTCACTTTGGATTTAACGTTCCCATTCCTGAATCTTCTTACAAAGTTTTATTGTATTGAACGTCACTTTTCAGATCAATATTTCAAGGAAGGCATTCTAAAAGCATAAATAATTGATGTCTACAAATTTTTGTCTGCTAAATATTTTACATGTCGTCTAAGTAAGCGTTTAACTTCTGGAACAAAGCTTGCAGTTATGGTGGGATATTTAGTTTTTACTTTAATTTCAGTTACAGTGTTTTTTTTTTTGTATTAGATGTTTAAAATAGGTCTATATAATACTAATTGTTTATGTATTAGTTTTAGTTTATTTTACTTTTATTTACTTTAAAACGTAAACCTTATGAAATTGAGAAATGTTGAAAAAATGGAATGTTTGAATGCATGATGATACAAAGTTTCCCAACAATTGTGTCCCTTGTGTAAATACATTTCTGCTGCAAAAAGTCCAGGAGCTTGCAAGTCATTGCATACAAACTGATTTAGTTTGAATGCAATGATATAAATGGATAAACAGGCAAAATGCAACAATTAAAATGTAATATATATATATATATAAATATATAATATATATGTAATATATAAATACTTATTTATTATTTGTGGTTTTTAGTTTATTCAACTCTGGTGTATGCGATTTTTGTCCCTATTTAATATCTGTAAGTACACTGTAGCATTAGTCAGTGATGCTTTCCTTAGTAAACACCCCTAATAATAGCGGATCTCACCAGACCAATTCGTGTACAGGTGTAAGAATCACTCTATGTGTGACCAGGCAGTCATTCTGAAATGTCTCATCGCGGTTGTGTACCTGAGCCACACAGATGCTGATAGCCTCAGTGATTAGCTGTCCACCCACTCCATCAGTCACTAAAGCTCTGTTGCAAAAACACGTGAGCTGTCTATCTAGACATCACAGGTGCACTCTCTTGACACGAAGACGGTTCCCACTGTCTCATTTTGGACATACTCTAAGAAAACAATGCATATATCGCTCACAGAAAAGGGAATCCCAATGCATTAAATCCATGTGAAAATTACTGATATATATGTGTTACATATTTTTACAAAATGATGAAACCACAGGTGTTGCCATTTCCATGACAAACGCTTCATCTTGTTTTCGACTGGCCATATGAGAGTTCCAAAGAAATATTGTCACTTTCGAAAAAAAGGAATGTTTGAATACATGATACAATATTTCCCACAGTTGTGATTCTTGTGTAAATACATTTCTGCTGCATAAATTCCTTCTTGGATACTGTTTTATTGACCATGCAATGACATGCTGTATAAGCGGATAAACAAGCAAAATGCAACACTTTTTTTACAGGGTATAAAAAAATGAAATAATTAATAACAATCCACAACACTGATTTAGATGGAAGCTGAAAGCATAAGAAATCAAGAGAACCCTTCACTGAATACTGAAAAATTATTGATACGTACTGTATTTGCCAGAACTTGTGTTATTTCAAAGCAGCAGGTGTTGCAGTCAGTTGTGACTGGATTGCCATAACAAATGGTGCATCATTTTTTACTGGCTCTATAAATTCCATATTTTTCCAAAAAATATTAAGACACTTTTTGTAAAAAATAAAATAAATGTGGTTCATGATAAAATAGTAAATCCATTTAGTCCATTTAGTCCAGCAGCATGCCGAGTCAATGTATGCAGTGTAGCTTTGTTTGCATTAGTGTTATTTTAGGAACACTTTTATAGATTTTTGGGGTTTTTCTGTATGCAAAATTATGACATATAGTTGGGGAAAATGCATGCACAATGAAGAGAGAGAGAGAGAGAGAGAGAGAACATGTAAAAAAAATAAATAATAATAATGATAATAAAGCAAAGCTCCATAAAGTCTGCATAGTATTTTTTTTTGTTTGTTTGTTTTTTGTTTTTAATTTAAAGCAATAAGTAACATTCCCTTTGACTTCAGGGCAGCTCGGTAGGTTTTGGAACAGACCTTCAACGTGTTTTCTTTTCCTTCATATCATTTCACCTTTCTCCTTTATCACAGTCAATCCCAGGAGAGCCGAGTCTGTCTTCCTAAAGCTCAGGTCGGGCTAAGATTGGATTGACAGGCTCTATTGGGTTTGTCTTTTGCAGGGTTTGGATCAGGACTATATTATCCATCTTTCTCCTTGTTATCTATTCGCTGCCCTTGAGATGATTTACATTAGATGATAGTGAATCTTTGAAGATGTTTGTTGACGTACAAATCAAAAGAGCAGAAGAGGTCACAAGGCCAGACTCTCTGGATCTCAGGTGCCAGTTTGATGTTTGACGGGGTCAGATTGTCCCATTATCAGAGACTCACACACTGTATGTATTTGTTATAGTTGAACGGCACACTCCATGCACATTCAGATCAAGCCACTTGAAGCGTCTTTCAAACAAACGTGACAGGACTTATTCAAAAGCACTTTATTAGACAGCATCTATTTATCCAAGCCAAAGGCTCTCTCTTGTCTTCCTGTCAAGTCGTTCCTGCCGTCCTTTTCACTACCTATCAAGTCGCACACACAAAACCATTTTCACTCCATGGTCCACAGCCCTAATGTGCTATCACTGTTTGTCTTGCGGTTTCGTTTTAGAGGGAAGCACAAACTAATCAAGTGGGTTTCTTCACATTATCATGCCCTTCGGCAGAGGTATTCTGTGTTCTCTTTCTCTCTTTCTCGCGCTTGGTATCTCTCATCCTCCTCTTTGTCTTTGTCTCACCCTCCTCTGCCTCAGGAAAGCACATCTTATCCCCTCCTCCTGAGTCTAAATCCCCATGACAACTCTTGGGTTGTATTTATCTCCTAAATCACTGTTCAGGAATAGCTTTAGATATGAGAGGAGAGGGAGGGCGGCATGCATCTTAAGAAAATGATTGCAGTCTGGGGCCGTACAATCGATGCCCCCACCCACACATCCCAATCCGTGTGGATATCCATCAAGATGGTGCTTGATTCAATCCGCAGTCGGGCAAAAGATAGCAAGAAACCAAACGTATAGCTTCGGCGTGGAGTGATTTGAATAAACGAATGTCATGGGTCTGGATTTTGAAACATGCAGACAGGAATCATCAGCAGACATGAGAATAAGCTTTCAAATGAGGTTTAGAGAGAATATTATAGGAATATTATAGGCAAAAAAATATTAGTTTTATAATTTGCTCACCCTCAGGTTATCCAAACAAATAAAAATCAGCTTGTGTAACATTATATTCCATGACTGCTTAGTGTGCAAATATATTCATTTGTATGTTTGTTTGGTTGGTTGTTTTTAATTAATAAAGCTTCATTTATTCTGCTTAATAAGAAAAAAGTTTTTAATATTCCAAAAAAGACACACAATCTCCACCAGATTGTCCCCAAAAACTTCTGGAAAAGGTCAGATCTGTAAATTGCTACAGATCAAATTTAAGTAACTTTGTTCTTCATGATTATTTTACTTTATTTTATGTAAAGCACTTTGAATTACCATTGTGTACGAAATGTGCTATATAAATAAACTTGACTTGCCTTGCTTAACTTAAAATGCAGTTCATAATAAATTACTGTGAAGAAATCTGTCACACCATATGGGGTACATTGTCACAATATGCACCTGCTGTTTGATATATACGTTTATAAATATAGAGATTTTTATTAAGGACTGGCTCACCGTATAGAAAATTATGTTGTAGAAACTCATGCAGGACTGGAACGTCATTAATAAATAATGATATTATGTTTTATTTTGGGAGAATTGTAGCCTATGAAATGGCTTATGAGCCAAAATTATGTAAAACTATTATGAAATACATTTTTATTTTATAAAACATCAAAGAGTAAATAAACAGTAATATATAAATATCAAAACACCACTCTAATAAGTAAATCAGTTTAACTTGCAATTTCTTTAAGGAACATTTGCAAATTAAAAAAAAAAAAACTAACTAAAATTATTACTTCAGGAAATTTCACAGTTAACCACATAAATAGTAACACATTAAATTATACTAAAATTACTGTAAGACAGTAAAACATACTTCAGTAATCTTAATATTTTACAGTGTATTGGCTGCTTTTACTCTACCCATGCATGTTCATTTTTGTCAAAAGATCACTATGGGGATAAAGAATTTATCCTTTTGTGGTTTACGGCAGAAAGAAAGTCATATTAGTTTGGAACAGCATGACTGAATTATCTTTTTTTGGGGTTGATTTATTCCTCCACTGCACTGACATACTGTACTATAAAAACTGGTGAAAAACTCCAAAACATGGTGAAATAGCATGGATCACTGGGAGGAGCTGTAAAGGGACCTTTACTTTTCCTACAATGTTGTAATGAAGCTGTGTCCTGACTGTGACCTCTGCAGACTGAGGGCTGTTCTTTTGGGGGCTTCTCTGGTTCGGCATTGTTTAGTTTACAAAGACCTACAGAATACCTTCATATTGCCAAGTGAGAAAAATCATCAAGATACATCTCCAGCAGCAAGTGCCTCCAAGACAGAGCTCATTTACTTGGTGGAGAATGCAGGCGGAACAGCAACGGGCAGGAGATGTTGAGGGTGCATGTGCACGAATTCAAGCTCTCCTCGTCTCCAGGAATATCCACTCCTGAGATGCTTGTCAGATGAGCAATTATACCAGGGTGAGGTGTCTTCTCACAAGGACCGGCGACGGCAGAAACTTCAAAGGGTTTCCGAGAGAAATGAAAATCAATTTCAGGGTCGTTTGACTGTTAAAAGATAATGAATGGAAAAGCATGCAAAGTCAATGGTGTCCTGCAGATTCTGCTGAGCAAATTAATGAATTCTCCTCTCTCGCCGAGACGTTTCCCATAGTGCCCCTTAACATGCAGACAAAACATTCTGACTCAGACTTGCACTCACAAATTAGCCCTTTTCAACAGTCAATTGCCTGGATAAACATACATTTAGCACTGTTTTGCAGAATACATGATAATAGTGAAGGAAGGTGCTAGTTGTCTAAGTTTTTACTACACACACACACATAAAATATAGTTTTTTATATATACTAATCTATATAATAGTATTACAAAAACATTATCTTATAGCAGTTTCTCCATGTGAAAATCAGCCCCAGCTAAAATAATTTCCTAACCCTTACTGATGAAGTGATTCTCAGTCGTTAGTTTATGATGCTCCCTCAGAAAACCACACATCAGAGTAAACATCACGATGTCTGAGAGAGACCTGGTTGAGTGAATTTCAGCGTCCAGAAATGATGTCTGTAGCTCAGAGAGCCAATTACAGCTCTCATCAGCAGAACAACACACACCTTTGACCCATGTCACTGTGTACATCCTCAAAATAGAGCTGTATTCCTCAAATGATCAATAAAGCACACTTTCAGGTGAAAACAGAAACTTTGAACCTTGAGTTGTTTGAAAAGGTTGCATACATTTTGAACTGCAAGCTGATCTTTTCCGTCTAGTAACAGTTATACAGTATGAGTGCAAAATGCATGAGATGTTGCATAATACCATCTGATGCCTTGCACACATTGTAATGGTCATTTCCAATGTTTCCCCCTTCCACTCTGTCCCTGTTCACCAATGGTCAAGCAAACACACAGTCCCACCCCAAACTTTACCTTTATTTGTGCCAGAAGTCAGCGTGCCGGGCCGCTCAAACAAACAAATCAATGTTTCGAAAGCATCTCAGAGTCACTCTTCACAAGGTCAAAGTACCAGTAACTCCATACTTATTAAACGAAGATAAAAGGAAGTATTTTAATGTAATAAACACTCGCAGAAGATTTGAACATAATTCAAAATGATACCAGTGAACCCAGTAAATGAGAGCAGCAGGAACATGAGCCAGTGTGATGAGCTCTAAAAAAAATACATGTGACCTGCAGGGCAACGGTTTGAAGAGAGAGAAAAAGATCTGAAGTTCAGAGTCACAGCTGTGTAAACTTATATACCACACACACACACACACACACTGCGGCAGCTCTCAATATGAGGACATAGAACAGGCTTTTATTTTTTTAAACCATAAATTGAAAAAAAAAATAATTTGGTTTTATTCTATTCATTTAAAATAATTAAATATTATAATTTAAAATAAGATAAAGTTAATATGCTTGCTCTAACTGTAGCTAAGCAAACACACATTAAATCCCATAGCAACATACTTACAGTTGGTTTGATGTCATTAATGCACCTAGAAATAACCACATGGATTTTAAGGAAAGTGTCGCAAATGAATAACATAATTAAGAATACAGAGCTGTAATGGGGTTTTATTTGAGCATCAACTTTCTTTCATATGTTTCTCTGAAAACTCCTCTAAAGAGAAATTGATTTGCAGATAGTTAAAGAAATGTGGATAGAACGAAGAAAAAAAAATCATCTTTGAATTTGAATTTGACAAGAAATGTTTTTTGATATTGGGATGTTTTGAAAGAAAAGATGTGAAATTAACAGACCTTTGTCTTGAAAGAAACATCTACCAAATGAAGGTTATAAAAACACTGCTTAGAAATTTTTCTAAAATATTTAATTACGTGTTTAAAGGTTAAACTTTTTTAACAGTATTCTACTAACTTTTTTTAACCCAAAATATGGCGTTACATGAATGTGACTTAATATTCTAAAAACATTTGTGTGTGTGTGTGTGTGTGTGTGTGTGATTATATGGTTATTTAAAGGATACAAAAAACATTTCTTACTATGTTAACTAACTTTATTTTCATGCAAAATAGAACACTATTTTTTTATATTCTAAAAATGTTGAATTGCTCTTTTTTTTGTGTGTAGATCTTAATCTTATTTAAAAGATACAAAACCGCTTTTACAGATTTATTTTCACCCAAAATACAATATATTTTTTTAAATGTAATTATCAATGAAGATTCGGGAGGAGCGCGTCAGATACTTAGCCTAATCATCACAGGTGGACCACAATCAAGTAATCAATCCCACAGTATAAATATCGCTGACTTACCTCTATCCATTGACGGTTTATCAGCATCCCTCCTCCACCCCATCTCCTCACTTCAAGTTCACTTTACAGTATACGGGGAAGGGGGGTACTCTAGGTTCGGGCAATTCCCGAGCTCGGAGCCCTTCCCCGGACAGCACGCCAAATACGCATACCATACCTCAGCTAATTATATGTAAGCGTGAACTAGTGAAATAAATACAAAATTCTAAAAACTTTAATATGTCCAGTTTCTTTGTGTAATAAAAATTTCTAAACATTTCTAAGAATGTTCAAGTACAAATAACATCATACATCAAAATTCCATAAACATGACATTTAAAATGTTCTAACATTCATATAACGTTTTAAAAACATTTTGAAAACGTTCCCTGTTAGCTGGAAGCAAGAGACTTTGGCAGAATAAAACAAATGAAGAATAATTTGTTTATTCATTTTCCCGTATGAGTCTTTAATGAAATATCTTTGAGTGTCACGAATCTGCCAGAAGAGGGTTTACATCTAGCAGCTCCTTTAAAGCCCTTTCCAGTCCGTCCCCATCATTTTCATTTCTCACTGCAGCCGTCTCTTTGCTGTCTTTTAATGAACTCAAACTTAATTACTGAACTCTGGACGGCACGTACAGCCCCACAACTCCCAGTAAAGTCCTCTGCGGGAATGTGTGTGTGTGTGTGTGTGTTTATATTAATTTATTTCTCTTAAGTAAAATATCAAAGTACTCCGCCAGTCGACTGTCCGCTGCTTTTAAAGTGCGCTCTCCCTAATGAACACAATTACTTCAGATAAATCCATCAGGCTACAAATCAAATCAAAGCAGCCCATCAATTATGAAATACTTTACAAAAACAACAATCTGCCCTCTCGTACCTGTGTTTGTTTCTGAATGTCAGCAAGACGTCATCTTGGAAACAGAGACCGCAAACAACGACGCTGCCTCATTAGAACACAGTATGATAACAAGGCCGCTCATGAGAGGAGAGTCTGTCATCCGCCCCACCGCTGAAGAAACAAATCAGGTTTTAAACCCATCTTAAACGGCATCTTTTACAAATTCTAGATCACATTCAAGCTATTTGCATTTGCTCTACAAACCAATTAAATTCATGAAATTGGTGTGGGATCCCTGCTGATGTGGGCCCTATATGCAATTTACAGATTACAGACTAAAAATACCACCACCACTCAAAAACTTGACATCAGGAACTGCAGAACACTTAATTTGCTAGTACAAAATTCTAAAAACTTTAATATGTCCAGTTTCTTTTTTTTTAATTTCTAAACATTTCTAAGAACGTTCAAGTACAAATAACATCATACTGTACATCAACATTCCATAAACATGACATTTAGAATGTTTTAACATTCATATAACGTTTAAAAAACATTGTGAGAACGTTCACTGTTAGCTGGGGGAATTTTTTTCTTTTTTTTTTTTTTACTTCCTGGACAAATGTATCATGGTTTCCACAAAAATATTAAAGCGGCACAAATGTTTTTAACATTGATAATAATAATAAATATTTCTTAAGTAAATCAGCATACAAGTATGATTTCTGAAGATCATGTGACACTGAAGACTGGAGGAATGATGCTGAAAATACAGCTTTACGTCACAGGAATAAATTACATTTTAAAATATATTCAAAAGGAAAACAGTTATTTTAAATTGTAATATGTCACATTCCTCCTGTATTTTTGATCAAATAAATGCAGCCTTCGTGAGCATAGAGGTTTTTCAAAAACATTGTTTTAACAGGTTTTTAGAGTTGTTACGTTTTCTATATTTCTTTAAGTATTTCTATAATGTTCCAGTCAATGATTTCTAAGTGAGTTCAGGGAGTTCGATCTGTCCAGGTGACCAGGACACATTCTCAGGTGGACTCAGAGATGCAGAGGGTCTCAGGGAGTTTCCCTTTATCAGCTCAGACTGCATCAATTATTCAACAACAGGAAGTTGTGGACCTTGAGGTTAAATTTACTGTTGTTTTTATTGCTTTTTACCCACATACCAAGAGCTCGGGACAATTTCAGGTTATTACAGAGCACACAAACATAAACACACATTCACTGAGTCCCACAAATGCACACACACACACAAATACAAGCCATAACCCAGCTGGACATGCAGAGACAGACTTATGAGATTGGAATGATGTTAACCTTTTTGAAGTAATAAAGTATATTGCATGAATGAATGCTAAGTGTATTCCTATTTTTAACACTCAATAAACAGTGTGCCAAAAATGTATTTGGGCACTTTAGTCACACTCCATGTTTGAATGCCATTGCATTGATAATAAACTATGAAAGCAATACACCGCAGAAATATCTTCTCATCATCTCTTTAACTCATTTTAGAGGATGTAGTCAGTTTTTCTCAAGTTCATACATTACCAAGAACAAGCATAAAATCACAAAACACTTGTCTTTACTATCTTTCTTTACAAGAAATGACACTTGGTTTCAGGGCCGTGCACAGACCTTTTGAGGGGCATGTGCTGAAACTGAAAAAGGGCACCCCCCCCCCCCCTTTTTTATCAAGATTATTTAGTAAGCCTGCATAAAAGGAAGAAATGGTCACATCTTCATGACAAATTCAATAACACAAAATAATAGTCTCAAAAGCTTTAGATTTATTCACGATTAATAACAACCATAATAATAATATTAGATAATTAGATAATATAGATAAACAGGGTTTTAAGGGCTTCTTTAAACCTAATACAACAGCAACCTTCTGTGAGCCATGTATCTGGCAAAAAATTGATACTGTGGTGGACCAGGGATGTTGGTCTCTTAAAGGTCTCTTATTCACTACACTTTCCCTAAAATAAGCCAGCAATGAAAAAATAAATAAAAATAGTGTGAAAAGTACAGTTGCAGTGAAAAGCATTTCTGAAGGATCACGTGACACTGAAGAGTACTGATGTAATGATGCTGAAAATTCAGCTTTGATTACAAAAATAAAATCACATTTTAAAATATATTCAAATAGAAAACAGTTATTTAAAATTGTAAAAATATTACACAATATTACTGATTTTGCTGTATTTTGGATCAAATAAATGAAGCCTTGTAATGAATCATGAATTACATTCTGCATGATAAAATATAAAGATTTCAGTGATCTTCTGTAATTTTTTTTTTTAGTTACTACTACATTACTGTAGTAAAACCGTGTTTTACAACATTTTATACAGAGAGTATACAGAGAGTATATCATAACATGATTAGCCTAAATGTTAATAAATTAAGTCTATCAGCAATCATGAATCAAAGAAGAAATTTCTTAGAAATATATGTTATCTAGGTGACGAGGATCACTCGTCGCTTTGTGTAAGTTCCAGTACGAAACAGCGGGGGGCGCACCTATTATGATTTCCCGATGGTAAAAACAAATTTAAAAATTCAAAGTTGTTGTATTACTTATCAATATATAGTTTTTGACCAGCGAATGTGTGCAAATGTGATTTTTTTTCTGTCCGTCATTAAAACGGCGACGGTGCCTGCCGCTGCCGGCATCACATTACATTTTCATCTAGGTTACAAACTAGTTTTTTTAGGTATATAGACGGAGCGCTCAGTTTTTCCTGTGGTAAAATGCATTTGGCCAAATTAGCATTTTATAAAAGATGAAATGCAACTGTATGCACAGGCTATTTAAGTGTTGGCTATATATTGGCTATGACTAGATGGCAAATGCTAGCCCTCTCTCTCAGGCGACGTCCCACATGTCTCAGTCAGTGAGTCAGTCAGACATCAAATAAATAAAATATGAGCCTTTATAGACAGTGTTTAGTAGTACTTATTCAAACAACAAGATATTTATTTACCCTTCGCAAAACTTTGTTCAGCTCAGCTGGTGTCTACTGTGCGGCTGCTGTGGAACTTCAGTTGATTCGATGAATATAGAGGGGGCGGAGTTATCAGCTTACTGACAGCTTGAGGATCGAATTAGATTTACACAAGCTCTTTTTAACAACTTTCATTTGGTAAAACAGACAGACAGGCGTAAAGGGTGACCAATAGCATTGATTAAAAAAAAAAAAAAAAAAAAAAAAAAAAAAAAAACACCACCAAAAAAAGGGCACTTCGGAGTGTAAGGGCAAAAAGGGCATGTGCTCTGCACAGGTTGAGCCCTACCTGTGCACGTGCCTGCTTGGTTTAGTATTTTGTCACCTAATGCAATGACATTCTGACATTTCTGTGAGGCACACATACTTTTGGGAGCCCTGCATAATGCTTCGTTTTTCAAAACAATTTTTTTAAACAATATTTACAGAGCACTTACCATTTTTCTAAGTACGTATCTATGCAGATATTTTCTGAATTATGACACATCTTTAAAATGAAATCACCTTTTCATATATTAAGTCATGCCCTCAACTCTGCTGCCAAGAACCTGAGAAAATATGATCTACACATTACAGAATGCAGCCTCATTACTTACTCTGAATTATATTCTCATTCGCCTTCAGTATGCAAATTTAATGGTTCAGACTGTGTGGAGTGAGATAATATAATCTGAATATATATATATATATAAGCAATAAAAGACAATAATGAATACCATTATTTTGGCTGCATGAAACACGCAACATAAATATCACAAAACCTGATATATTTCCTACTCATTCTACAATGCATTGAGACCTTGTTTTAATAACAATATAAAATAGAAATAAAATACAAATATAATAAATTAGATATAAAATCTGATCTTAATTCTTATTATTGCACGCACCAAAAAAAACACATTACATTAATAAAAAGAAAATTAATTAGATATTACTTAAATGGTATTTATGTCATTGTCATATTGGTTATACTGCCTTTAATTCATACTGATTGAAATTAAAAATGTAATGAAAGTAATTAGAATTAGAAAATTGTCATATTAGAGTAATGAAAATTTGGTTGGTGAATGTGTTTAACTGCCATAAAAATACCTAAACCTAATAATAATAGAAATGACAAAAGCACATAACTAAATTACTAAAATGTGATTAAATTTTGTAAAAAGTATAAAAATTAAATGAAAAATATAATAAAAAACTAATAGTATATATATATATATATATATATATATATATATATATATATATATATATATATATATATATATATATAAACTATTGAAATAACACTGCTAAGAGGCAAAAACTAGTGAAATATTACTTCAACTTTGACAGCAAATACGCAAATTCACAAACATTAACACGCACACACACAAAAACTCATGTTTTGGACCATGTGAATGTGGCAGCAGAGAGGAATCATTCTGTCAGCCCTGTTCTTTCAATCGACCCCTTAGATAATTAAACAATGCTTATCACAGGAGCTGTAATCATGAGGGCTTACAGCAGGAGACCGCAGTAAAACCACAGCTTTTCTCTGACCTCTGTTAACCCCCATGATTTTATGCATGAAAACTGCATATTTAAGCAATAAGGCATGAGAATCTGTTATACTGATAATATTGTCATCACTAAATGGTCTTATAGGCATGCACAACTATATTAGCATTATGAGTGGCTTATTGGTTTTAAAAAGCAATTACTACACCATAGTAGAAAAACAATTTTATATATATAATTAATAAATTAAATATATTATTATAAATATAATAAATAAATAATGATTAAATATAAAAAAATAAATTATATATATATATTTTTTTTTTTTTTTTTTTTTTTTGCTTCAACACTGAATTAAAAATAAGTTTTTATCTCACAATTCTGACTTTTTTCTCACAATTCTGACTTTTTTCTAAGGCAATTGCAAGTTTATTTCTCTCAAATCTTTTTTACAGAATTTATGTTTGCACTTCTGACTTGTATATATTCTTAGCTTTTTTTCTTAGAATTCTGAGAGTTTTCTTAATAAGAATAAGCCTTCTACAAGAAAATACTATTACAGTCTTCTACTTCAAAATTGTAAAAAAAATTCAATGTGTTACTTGCCATTTATTTGTAATTAATTATGATTTTCACTATTGAAAATTGTTTCTACACCAAGAAGGTAGTTCTTTTCACTATATAGTGTATTTTAGCACGACTGGAACCCAGGCCCAAAAATAGCTGCTTCATAATAAGGTTTAATTACTCTAGTGCTTTAGATTCCATTCCTAGCTTGCAGGCTTGGTCTGATCAATGTTAATTCAACACAACCCCGACTCCAAGCGTTAAACAAATACTCGCTGGTCCGTAAAACGTGGTCAAGACAATAGACTTGACAGCAAAGCCCAGACCACAGACAGCGCCCACAGTGAAAGATGTGATGGATCAGTGGTCCAGCGTCTGAATCGATCCCTGTCTCCCAGACTTTAAATAAGACCACCGTCCACATCACGATCCATATATTGACTCCTGTTGTGAAAGTGAACCTTTTTTACCCTTCTGCTGTTTCAGGGTGATGGTGGGGTGAAGCCAGTGCCTAGATGGCGTAATTAATGCTGAGTGGAGCCATTACTAAACTCATTGCTGGTGTTGTGTGTTATGAAATGGTCTGTCTAAGAGCAGCTGTATATCTCTGTCCTGGAACCAATCTGCTTAATCCATCTAAAAGAGAGCAAAACAAGAGAAGGGAGGCTGTGAATGTGTCGGATCAACCTTTATCGCTCACTGTCTAGACTGGGGGCTCTCAACTGGTTTTGGTTCAGGATCCGGTTTTTATACAGTATATCAACTGGGTACTACAATGTTAAGATTCAATTGGTTTGGTGCTCTTGGCAGCCAATAATTCACAGCACAGAACACACTGCGGTCGAAACAAACCAAGTTTATGCTCGGTGCAAGAGAAGTTGAATTTAATTCAGTGCTGTTTGCGAGGACCTTTTCATAATTTGACTAGATTCTAGCAATTACTGCCAGGCTTTATTGGATGAACACCTTTTTACGTTAACAACAAAACATAAGATTCATTTTCTCTGTACCTCTTAAATGCATTTTGGCATTAGAGCTATGCACGATTATAGAGTTTGTTGTACTCTGTTATGTGCATTTATAATTAGTTTTAATAAAATAATTAACAGACTTGCATCCCACCTGTTAAGAATCTCTATTCTTGAATAGGAGTTATCAATCTTTAATAATCATCTTATAATAATAATATAGTGTTCCTGTAGCTCAACTGGTAGAGCACTGCAAGCAAGCAAGCAAGCGCAGGGTTGGGGGTTCGATTCCCCGGGAACACATGATATGTAAAAGTTGATAGCCTGAATGCACTGTAAGTCGCTTTGGATAAAAGCGTCTGCTAAATATATGAATTGAAAATTAAATTGATATAGGCCTATAATTTTTCTATATATATTTTTTTATATATATATATATAAAAAAAATTGTTTACTATTATTATTTTTTACATTTTTATGCAGTTTTTCTCTAAACTTTTCTTTGCAATGATTAGAGAGGTTTTTGATTGAATTTAAATCAATAGTGTATCACTGTTTTATTTTTTATTTTATTATTTATTTAATCTTATTTTAAATATTATTCACTTTTACATTTTTACACATTTTTTCTCTAAACATTTTTTTGCATGCATGGTTGCAGAGTTTGTTTCATATTATATGCATTTATAATTTTTTTAACTAAATATAATTTTTTTTCTACTCACAATTGTACTGCATTGTGTATTACTATCTTATTTATTTATATAAATATATGTTAATCACCGATTTTGTTTTGTTAAAAATAAAATGTATGATTTATTTGTTCCTTTTTTTACACTAATGGTCTCTTAACTGTCTTGAAGAACCTCTGTTCTAGAAGACAAAAGGACATAAATAGGCAAAGATACAAACCAGATGGAACGGTAACAGTTTCTTTCTCAAAATAGTCTCCCAGCAATAAACATGCAATGCCGCTGGATCTTTGTGTTCATAAGGGATCCAATTATTTCAAAATTGCTAATTAGCAGAGCTGGATAGATGGAGGGTGGACACTGTTTTTTAGTTGTTTACTGCGGGCTGTACGTCATGAGACTATGTTGGGTGTTCAAACTGACCTCAACATGAGTCATTTCTCTGCTTTCCAATCAATGTCACTTTTTAACCTTCAACGCAGATGAGCAAACATCCAGGAAACATCCAGAGGGAAAGCAATAGACCCATCTGTTGTTGTATAATCTCTTTCAAGCAAACCAGCCTGATCATCCTTCAGTGATGAGTGTTTCTATAGTGATTTCACAGCATTCAGAATCAGAGACAGGTATTCAAAGGCATATTCATCTGTGTCTTTATGAAAAGTGTGACCTTGCAGCCTAGTTTCAAGAGTTAACTTAACTTTCTTAGAAAGACCTAACGTTACCTAGCCCCACATCCTGTAGCTCTTTATAGAAAAACATCAACAGTTTCTTCCGTCAATATTTTCTACAAAATCAAATTACTAGTTGTAAATGATTTACTTGCAATATTTATGAAAAATTCAATTCAAAGTGAAAATTGTGTATTATATTCATTCATTACACATAGACTGATATATTTCAAATGTTTATTTCTTTAAATTTGGATGATTATAACTGGAAAATCCCAAATTCAGTATCTCAGAAAATTTGAATATTGTGAAAATGTTCAGTATTGAAGACACCTGGTGCTACACTCTAATCAGCTAATTAACTCAAAACACCTGCAAAGGCCTTTAAATGGTCTCTCAGTCTAGTTCTGTAGACTACACAATCACGGGGAAGACGGCTGATTTCCACTAACACCTTGTACAAGGAGGGCAAGACACAAAAGGTCATTGCAAAAGAGACTGGCTGTTCACAGAGCTCTGTGTCCAAGCACATTAATAGAGAGGCCAAGGGAAGGATGTAGGATGAAAAGATGTGGTGGACAAAAGTGTACAAGCAATAGGTATAACTGCACCCTGGAGAGGATTGTGAAAGAAAACCCATTCAAAAATGTGGGGGAGATTCACAAAGAGTGGACTGCAGCTGGAGTCAGTGCTTCAAGAACCACTACACACAGACGTATGCATGACATGGGTTTCAGCTTCGCATTACTTGTGTCAAGACACTCTTGAACGACAGACAGCTTCAGAAACATCTCGTTTCAAAAAGGACTAGACTGCTGCTGAGTGGTCCAAAGTCATGTTCTCTGATGGAAATCAGGACCCCAGAGTCTAGACGAAGAGAGGAGAGGCACATAATCCACGTTGCTTGAAGTCCAGTGTAAAGTTTCCAGTCAGTGATGGTTTGGGGTGCCATGTTATCTGCTGGTGTTGGTCCATTGTGTAAACACACAGGGTCCACCAGGAAGTTTTAGAGCACGTCATGCTTCCTGCTGTTGACCAACTTTATGGAGATGCAGATTTCATTTTCCAACAGGATTTGGCACCTGCACACAGTGCCAAAGCTACCAGTACCTGGTTTAAGGACCATGGTATCCCTGTTCTTAATTGGCCAACAAACTCACCTGACCTTAACCCCATAAAAAAATCTATGAGGTATTGTGAAGAGGAAGATATGCCAGACCCAAGAATGCAGAAGAGCTGAAGGCCACTATCAGATTAACCTGGGCTCTCATAACACCTGAGCAGTGCCACAGACTGATCGACTCCATGCCACGCCGCAGTGCTGCAGTAATTCAGGCAAAAGGAGCCTCAACTAAGTACTGAGTGCTGTACATACTCATTCTTTTCATGTTCATACTTTTTAGCTGGCCTAGATTTCTAAAAATCCTTTCTTTGTATTGGTCTGAAGTAATATTACAATTTTCTGAGATACTGAATTTGGGATTTGCCTTAATTGTCAGTTATAATCATCAAAATGATAAACGAAATAAACATTTGAAATATATCAGTCTGTGTGTAATGGATGAATATAATATACAAGTTTCACTTTTTGAATGGAATTAGTGAAATAAATTTTTTTAAGATATTCTAATTATATGACCAGCACCTGTTATGTCATTATGTGACCTTGCATGTTAGTTTCAAGATTTATCTATAAAAAAAAAGTAAAAAAAAGATATTAATAATAATTATATATATATATATATATATATATATATATATATATATATATATATTATTCACTGAGTTTTGCGTTATTTATGGTATTTATAGATACTGTTTGATGTGTTTTTTGGTTGTGATGGTCTCTTATTTTTTATTTGGTGATGGAGGCTGCATTTTGTCACTTACATCTAGACGCTATATTTCTTTTTAAATCAAATTTTCTGATTTTCTGTTTTTAGTTCCATCAAATAAGCTTTCCAATTCTTTGTTTAAATCCACTATTTATATTTCACAGAACTCACCAAAGACAGGAGTTAATAGAGAAACGCATGTTTTTCTATGATAGCGCGCCCTCGCGTGTTTGTGTTGTGAACTTTTCGAAGCGCGTGCGCAGTTTGATGTGAACCCGGAAGAGGGCGCGTGCGTGCTTGTCATATCCGGGAGCCTTCCGTTTATAAACATAATCTCGTGTGCTACTGTCACAATCTGGGCTGTAATGATCTTAAAATGAGTTAAGTGCTTTAATAACGGAAACAAAAATCATTTTTATTGTGACTTGTACTTAAGGTAAATCGTCATCAGACTATCCCGAGGCTGAAATATCACGTTCAAGGTAATTTAGCAAGCAAAACTAGTTAAACATGTTTATATTGACATTTAGATATTTAAATATGTATTGTCCATGCAGTACTGCATTGCTATTAGTGAACGTTCTACCTGAATCAGCTGATCAGTAATAATGATCCAATGTATGTTACATTACCTTATTGTTTTCATTCGTCTGTGTTAATGATGAAGTATTAAATGAATGTGCTTCTGAATCAGAGTGAATAAACTCAAGAAGATGCCAGCTCGTAACACTATAAACAATGGAGTCAGATACTCCAAACTAGCCAGTGATGATGATGGATACATTGATCTCCAGGTGAGAGGAGAAAAGGCTTTTAATGCACTTAAATATGCAAATCATTCTTGCTCACTTTCATATTGGAGTTAATTCATATTAATACATATCTGTCTCTTTCTTTATATGTCTACGTTATGTGTTTGTATGCATTACAAACGTGATTTATTATGTTTGTGAATTTAAATATTTATCACGTTAATAAAAACTACAGCAGTTTCAGCTTTATTTCAAGTAATGACATTTTTGATAGTTTTAGTTAACAATAACAACACAATTCACGTGTTGCCGAAGGGGTAGAAAATTGTCAACACAAAAAATACTCTTGAACTCTTGAAAAACCTATGTAATTCATCTAAAAGTTCTGTTTAAAATTCTAATGGTGTTCGGAATGAAAATCTAATTTAATATTTATAAATATTCAGTGTGGGAATGGATCTTTCATTGCATTTCCCTGTGTTTTATAGTAGTTAAAACATTGAGTTTACTGCTCTTACCTGAAACTGAATGCATTGTAATATTGAGCAATGTTCTCTCTCTTCTCAGTTTAAGAAAAGTCCACCTAAAGTCCCTTATAAAGCGATCGCCCTGGCAACTGTTCTCTTCCTCATCGGCTCCATTCTGATCATCATCGGATCCCTCCTGTTAGCAGGATACTTTGAAGTTAATGATGTGAGTGCCATTCCACATTATTACAGCTCCATGCATTGCTTTCATGTTCTGCCAGTCTTCGCATTCAGATTTCTAGACATTTTCACTCGTGCATTTGTTAGTGTGCATTAGTTTGATTTCAGTCGTCTGTTGCTTTATGTTTCTGATTTACATAATCCTAACAGCCTCGTATTTTTCAGGGCTATTTGCAGCATGAATGCATTTCTTGAATGTAAAGCAATGTTTTCTGCATTCTGTCAAACTGCAGTTGTATGCTTTATAGAAAGTTAAAGGCACAAAAAAATCTAAAAAGGCTTTCAACAGCTTAATTGCGTTTTCCAGGCAACTCCGCGTTATTAGTATTATTTATAAATTATTGTTATAGTGTGTGTGTGTGTATATATATATATATATATATATATATATATATATATATATATATATATATATATATATATATATATATATATATATATATATATATATATATATATAAAATCAGTTACATTTTTAAAAATTTTGAACAGCCCGTTTGGATTGAATTTGTCATGTTAATTAATTTATTTTGTTCATTTAACATGATATTTGTCATATTTGTGCACTATAAAGAATCTAATAATAATAATAATGCAAAAATACTCCGAAATTGGTTATATTTAAAGGGCCACATTTATTTATTTACTCATGTTTTTGATCAGTCTGCATAGTCAGATTGGAATTTCTGTGATTTTTAACTCAACATTAGTCATAATTGTGCACTATAAAAAAAATCTATTGAAATGAATAAATTGATGCATTAAGAAATGGTCTGAAATAGGCAACATTTAAAGGTCACTTAAAAAAAAAGGTGTATTAGAATCAGTGTATATAAAAAAAAAAACATTGCAAGAATTAGATGTTTTGTTTCCAGTCAAGACTTGGAGAAACTTGTAATGGGCTCCTCACCGGCCTTCCCAAAAAGACCATTAGACAGCTGCAGCTCATCCAGAACGCTGCTGCCAGGATTCTGACTAGAACCAGAAAATTTGAGCTTTGAATTACCATTGTGTACGAAATGTGCTATATATATAAACGTGCCTTGCCTTGCCTGTATATTAATCAGTGTGTGACAGACTGTAAGGTCCTCAGAAAAGCCAGTATTTAATGACCTGTGCACAGATGTGACCCATCTCTCTGTCCCTCACAGCACCGTGATCGCACCATCCCAGTCCTGGTGATTGGGATCCTGGTCTTTCTTCCGGGGTTTTACCACCTGCGCATCGCCTATTACGCCTCCAAGGGTTACCGCGGTTATTCCTATGATGACATCCCTGACTTTGATGACTGAGCAGCGGAGACAGGCTGATCTGAACAGAGCTTTGAACCTGGTTTTCCTGCAGCGCCGCTATATATGTTTATCATGGATGTAATGCCATTATTTGTAATGCAGACAGGTCTCAGTTCAGTAGTTATATTAGTATGCTGTATGGAGTTCCAGGTTGATGCAACAAGCAAAGTCTGGGGCAAGAAAAACTACTCAAAACATGCCACATGCTGTTTTATATTTGACAGCTCTTGTGATGGATTGCACTAGCATTCAAATCTGTCATTAATGATGGGTTTATGTTTTTATTTTATTTTTTACATTAACATTACTGTTTTAATCCATTCTTGAAAAAAAGTAAAAAAGTTTCAATTTTAAATACATTTGTGTATGATGGGAATAAAGCACCATTACAGAGTTTTTATCTTTCATGTCTAATGCCATGTCACTGGATTTAACTTATTTAAATTTATTGGATTTTATTGGCATTACAGAGGATACTTTATAAATAAATAACTTGTTTCAAAATGAAGACTGATGATTATCATGATTGCACTAAGAAAGCCTCTCAGTTCATTCAGTTTGAAAAAAAAGAATGTAAACCCTGATAATAAAACTACATTTACTACAGTTGTTTTTAATGGTCAACTTGAGCCCCGTGTGGCTATTTAATATATATATATATATATACACATATATACATATTAGGGGTGAAACGGTACAAGTTTTCATACCGGATCGTTTCGGTACAGGGCTTTCGGTGCGGTGCACGTGTGTACCATATGACCGAATGCAATATTTTGTGTGCGGAACATATACATTTTCGTGTTTCCAAATGAACACATTAAGTGGCGGAAGTCTACGCATTCAGCGCAAATCCCACCCTGCAGCTGATTCTAAGGCCGGTGACACACTGGCTGCGTGGCGTGAGCGTGGCGTTTCTGCTGTGTGTCAGTTGCGTGACGGCTGCTTCGCGTTTTCTGTGTCTTTACACACCAGAATCGTGCCTGACGCGGCGCTGGCGTGCTGCTGCTACTGTAGGTGACATAGAGGGAGACCACCGACAGACCAGGATCTTGTCTTCACGACAACAATATCTATACTTCATGTTGAGCATAAATATAAAGCCTACTGATAAAGGACACCGTCAAAAGTATTGACGGCAAAATAGACTATGTTTGACAGGTGCAATATGCCAGTGTGTCATTGGTGTCATTGGTATAGGTAATGTATTAATTAACATGAACTAACAATGAACAATACATGTGTTACAGTATATATTAATCTTTAATAATGTTAATGAAATAGATTACAAATATGATATCGCGAAGTCGCGATCTGACTCAAATGATTCGCGGACCCGCTCTGAAGTCGCGATCTGACTCAAATGATTCGCGAACCCGCTCTGATGTCACGATCTGACTCAAATGATTCGCGGACCCGCTCTGAAGTCGCGATCTGACTCAAATGATTCATGAACCCGCTCTGAAGTCGCGATCTGACTCAAATGACTCAGATGATTCGCGAATGCACTCTGATGTCGCGATCTGACTCAAATGACTCCAATGATTCGCGAACCCCCTCTGATGTCACGATCTGACTCAAATGATTCATGAACCCGCTTTGAAGTCTCGATTTGACTCAAATGATTCGCGAACCAGCTCTGAAGTCGCGATCTGACTCAGATGATTCACGATCCGCTCTGAAGTCGCGATCTGAAGACTCGATCTGACTCAAATGACTCAAATGATTTGTGGACCCGCTCTGAAGTCCCGATCTGACAAGCAAAATGTTACTGGGCCCACTCATCATTTTAATCATACACTAGATTTAATACACTAGATATCGCATGGAATCAATCTTACTGCTATATATTGTACCTCAAAGTGATGATGTTACAGACCATTTCCTTGTATCGTGCATGCTGTGTATCACTGATATTAACTATATGTCTCAGCATTACCGTCTGGGCAGAACTGTTGTTCCAGCCACCAAAGGCAGATTTGCAAATAACCTGCCTGATCTATCTCACCTGCTATTTGTACCCAAAGTACACATGAACTAGACGAAATGACTGACAACATGGGCACTATTTTCTCTAATACATTAGAAGCTGTTGCCCCCAACAAATTTAAAAAGGTTAGAGAAAAACGTACTGTGCCATGGTATAACAGTAATACTCACTCTCTCAAGAAAGTAACTCATACTCTTGAAGTTATTTTTTTTCCATTTGCGTAAGTGGAGAAAAACTAAATTGGAAGTTTTTAGAATTGCATGGAAAAACAGTATGTCCAGCCATAGACAGGCTCTAAAAACTGCTAGGGCAGAGCATATACACAAACTCATAGAAAATAACCAAAACAATCCAAGGTTTTTATTTAGCACAGTGGCTAAATTAACAAATTACCAGACGCCACCTGATTCAAATATTCCACCAACGTTTAAAGTAATGACTTTATGAATTTCTTCACTGATTAAAATAGATAACATTAGAAATACAATAGATTTTGTAGATTCTACAGCGTCTAACACTTCAGTCTCATCCATCGTACCCAAAGATAAACTGCAGTGCTTTACAAATATAGGACAGGAAGAGCTAAATAAACTTATCACTGTATCTAAACCAACAACATGTTTATTAGATCCTGTACACACTAAATTACTGAAAGAGCTGTTACCTGTAGCCGAAGAACCGCTTCTCAATATCAGTAACTCGTCGTTATCTTTAGGTCACGTCGCAAAACCATTCAAGCTGGTGGTAATTAAGCCTCTTATAAAGAAACCAAAACTAGATCCTAGTGAACTGGCAAATTATAGGCCTATTTCAAATCTTCCGTTTATGTCTAAAATTTTAGAAAAAGTTGTTTCTGCTCAATTGAACACCTTCCTGTACAAAAAATGATCTGTATGAAGAATTTCAGTCAGGTTTCAGGCCCCACCATAGCACAGAAACTGCACTTGTTAAAATTACAAATGACCTGCTCCTTGCGTCAGATCAAGGCTGCATCTCATTTCTAGTCTTACTTGATCTTAGTGCTGCGTTCGACACCATAGATCATGACATACTCATAGATCGATTACAAAACTATACAGGTATTCAAGAACAGGCTCTAAGATGTTTTAGATCCTACCTGTCCGATCGCTACCATTTTGTTTATTTAAATGGGGAGTCATTTCATTTATCATCACTAAAATATGGAGTGCCACAAGGATCCGTCCTAGGTCACCTTCTGTTTTCAATATACATGTTGCCCCTTGGTAATAATATTAGAAAATACGGAATTAGCTTCCACTTTTATGCTGATGATACTCAGCTATATATCTCAACGAGACCAGATGAAACTTCTCAATTATCTAAGCTAACAGAGTGTGTTTAAAATTTAAAAGATTGGATGACAAATAATTTTCTCCAATTAAATTCAGATAAGACAGAGATATTAATAATTGGACCAAAAAACACTACACATAATCTTGTAGATTACAATCTGCAACTAGACAGATGTAGGCTACTGTTACTTCCTCTACAGTCAAAAATCTGGGTGTTATATTAGACAGCAACTTGTCTTTTGAAAATCATATTTCCCATGTTACAAAAACTGCATTCTTCCACCTTAGAAACATTGCCAAGCTACGAAACATGTAATCTGTTTCTGATGCAGAAAAGCTAGTTCATGCATTAATTACCTCTAGACTGGCTGTTGTAATGCACTTCTAGGTGGTTGTCCTGCTTCTTCAATAAACAAGCTACAGGTAGTCCAAAATGCAGCAGCTAGAGTCCTTACCAGGTCAAGAAAATATGATCATATTACCCCAATTTTACAGTCTCTGCACTGGCTACCTATTAAGTTCCGTATCAGTTACAAATTATCATTACTTACCTATAAGGCCCTAAATGGTTTAGCTCCTGCATACCTAACTAGCCTTATACCACGTTACAATCCATCACACTCCCTAAGGTCACAAAACGGACTTTTGGTAGTTCCTAGTATAGCAAAGTCCACTAAAGGAGGTAGAGCTTTTTCACATTTGGCTCCCAAACTCTGGAATAGCCTTCCTGATAATGTTCGGGGTTCAGACACACTCTCTCTCTGTTTAAATCTAGATTAAGAACACATCTCTTTCCCCAAGCATTTGAATAATTGTGAGTGTAGTTGCATCTGATCAAATGCACATTTTTATTCTTTAGCTTGGTTTAAACTAATTAATTTTACTTTGTTGGATCAGCAGCTATTCTAATGATGTCTCTGTTAGTTTCTATGTTTTGCCAAGGGATTTACATGAAGAGATGATGCTGACTCTCAGAGGACCTCAGATGATAATAACCCTGAATCAACAAACATAACTAACAAATATTGCTACAAGTGTGACTGCATCATATAATAATTATTAATTATTAATAATATTAATAATGTTCATCATCTGGCGGACTACGTCTTGTATCAATTTTTCTTATAAAACTTATAAGACTTATAAGACGTATAAGCTATTAGTAATAGCTTAAAAGTCACCACTTATAAGCTATTACTAAACATTGTAGAATTTTTTTCTGTAAAGTTGCTTTGTAAAAAGTGCTATACAAATAAACTTGAATTGAATTGAATTGAATTGAAAAAAAAATAATAATCAAATGATTTGCGACCTGCTCTGAAGTCCCGATCTGACTCAAATGATTCGCGAAGCCGCTCTGACGTCCCAATCTGACTCATGTGACTCAAATGATTTGCGACCTGCTCTGATCTGACTCAAATGATTCGCGAACCCGCTCTGAAGTCCCGATCTGACTCAAATGATTCGCCAACCAGCTCTGAAGTCGCGATCTCATTTGATCAAATCATTTGAGTCTGAAGCCCTGATCATAATCAGATGATTCGTGAACCCGCTCTGAAGTCGCGATCTGACTCAAATGATTCGCCAACCCGCTCTGAAGTCGCGATCTGACTCAAATGACTCAAATGATTCGCGAACCCGCTCTGAAGTCGCGATCTGACTCAAATGATTCGCCAACCCGCTCTGAAGTCGCGATCTGACTCAAATGATTCGCCAACCCGCTCTGAAGTCGCGATCTAACTCAAATGACTCAAATGATTCGCGAACCTGCGCTGAAGTCCCGATCTGACTCGATTCGCCAACCCGCTCTGAAGTCGCGATCTGACTCAAATGATTCGCGAACCCGCTCTGAAGTCGCGATCTAACTCAAATGACTCAAATGATTCGCGAACCTGCGCTGAAGTCCCGATCTGACTCGATTCGCCAACCCGCTCTGAAGTCGCGCTCTCATTTGATCAAATCATTTGATTCTAAAGTTCCGCTCCCGATCAGAATCAAATGATTCGCGAACCCACTCTGAAGTCCCGATATGACTCAAATGATATATATGTAGGCTGATATAGAAATATATATATAGTTATAATATATATATGCAGGCCCCGGTTCCACAATCAAATCACTAATGGTTGGTGCTTCTAAAATAAAAAAGGGTGCTCTTATAGGGTGCTCTTCAGTGATACATCCTCAAAGCCTAATGCCACCCCCAAAACTAATAACATTCAGTTATTTGCAGTTAAATATGTTAGTGTATTTCATATGCTACATGCTTTAGGCGTGAAAAATAATTAAATACATCGGAGCTAAACATTTTCATAAAGCAGTTATGGTAGCCACGTCAGTATAGCGCGAGAGGGCGCTATCGAGACGCTAAACAAGGTAGAAATTACATTTAACATTTATATACATTTTTAAAAAATAAAATAAAAACAAGCTTTATATGAGTTTTAAAGAAATACGAATTTTGAATAATAAAAAAACAGTTTGAGCCATTAAAGAAGAAACTGCATTTTCCGTATTTCATTAAAAAATCTAAAAATAATGGACGCAAAAGTACACGGACCCAAAAGGGCCAGTTGTTTTTTTTTTTATATATATTTTTTTTAAGAATAGAATATTTATACACACACACATATAGAATATAACTTATGTACTGAGTTTAAACCAAAAATAAATGTCATAAATAAATCTTAAATATCTTAACATAAACCTGTTTAATTATAATTATATATATATATATATATATATATATATATATATATATATATATATATATATATATATAATGTTTCATTACAACATTTTTTAATAATGATATTTTTATAATAATTAATTTGTAAAAACAAAAACTTTTTCCCTCTTTCAATGAATAGAAATACGAGAGAGAGAGTGAGTGTGTGTGTATGTGTGTGTGTGAGAGAGAGAGAGAGAGAGAGAGAGTAGCAGCAGCAGCGCTACAATGTTTCAGCGTGTTTCACACTCTCTGTGTTTAAACGCGACACAAATCATGTGAGTAACCGCTCAAACCTCACTGGACTGAAACTGAGAGACTCCAGAGACCGCGAGAAACTTTACACACATGACAATATTCCCTTCAGTCCGGAGGCGAATCTGAATGGACGCCGAGCAAGCTCACAGTTTACCAGACGAGAAGCTTTAACGTGCGAACAAACCCATGGGAACCAGCCCTGCTGAAGTTTTACAGAGCTGCTGGATTCACGGTAACACTGACGACACTCGGGCTCTGGTTCTGTTTTTAAACCTTCTCAAGAGATTTCTGAAGTACTTTTAAGAATATTTAATTGTTTTTGGGGAATATCTCTTGCCACTTTCAAGCGGCGGAAAAAGCTTGAAGCATCGATGGAGTGACACCTTCTTACTATCGTCAGTCAAGTGCCTCAAAAAGGTAAAAGACACACATATACATGCATATATAAGTAGACAGATTGCAATCGTTTGCGCCATCAGATGTTATATTGTCAACATGCATAATTCATATATATCAGAGCTGGCTTTCTTATGAGGCTTCTGTTTGAATTATGATGTCTGTGTTTTGCATGAAACATCTAAAGATGCTGTTGAGCTGCAGGGTTTGTTCTCCGTGGCTTTATTTCTGTTTAAAGGTGTGTTTCCTTGGGTGCACGTGTGGTCCAGTGTTTCTCATGAGAACAATGACCAGCACACAGTCTCTCTGACCAGAGCTGGACATGTGGATGTCAGTCCTCCGAGCAAAACAAAAGAAAAAGCATTAGAGGAATACATTTTTTTTTACATTTTATAAAAAGCTATTATTAGTAATTATATTATATTTAAAGGGGCAATTTTGGTATTCAAGTGGCTTTCTATACATATAGAATATTGTTTAAATATTTATTAAAGTAAAAAGTGGTTAGGTAATACAAATATAAAAAAGTATTTATTTTATATTTATTTTTAAACATTGGTTTCACATACATCTAAAAACATTTACACTATATTTTATATTTGTTTTATATATGTAAATATAATTAATTTCTAAAAACTGATCTGTATTTATGTATACATTTATATAAACTTCAATAATATAAAATATTATTAAGAATATTTATATAATTTTAATATTTATGAATATTTATTTATTTATTTATTACTGTTCTTCTTGCATGGGGGGGGGGTCAACAATCAACATCTGAAAAAAAATATCTTAAAGTTAAAATCAAATTTGTTATGCTTTTTCATTTTAACCCTACTACGTTCATTATTTGTATCATATTGTGATGTTCAATGACATTTTGTTATATCAATTAGGATTTATTATACATTATTACCTCATATGACTTATAAATTAATTAACACCTGCATGTATTTCAGCTGTGTGGCCTTAGTTCATGGATTGGGCATATTTGATCTTTAATAGCTTGATATGCAATCTTATAATGCTTTGCTGTAGTTTCCAGCACCTGATAAAAGCTGTATCCAAATATATGTCAAAAGATAATAGAGCCCTATTTCAGAGAGAGAAAGTGTGGTGAACTGTGTGATTAGAAATATCTTTAGAGTTGCTGTTTGCCAAACATATACTTGCGGAAGCTAACTAAAGCAGTCAAACCAGTCGTGCTTGGGTTAGTTTGTGGTATACTTTGGTCACTGGGTCATGCCGAACAATATCAGAAAGAATGGCTTAACCTGGACTATAGCGAGCGGCGAGGGTCAAACATCAGTGAGCTTTACTGACTCACCTTCTGCTCTCAAACACTGCTGAAGCAGATATTATTGACCCACATTAGACAGTGTTGTGATGATGCACACAGCTGCTCTGAGATCAAAGGTCGCGAGGATAACACATGTCATTATGGTTATCTTGATACCTTTAATCATTTTATTGTTTTATTTCAGTCTGTTGCATGCCCATGCTTCTTCTTGAGATAATAACTAGAGGTGTTTGCTAAAGCAAGTGTCACAGTAGAGTGAAACATTGTCTGCCCACTTTTTAGTGGCTTTGTTCCGGAAGTGTTTTTCACATAGGAATTTAAAAAAGAGCTGTTAAAGGAACAGTTCACCCAAAAATGAAATGTTGCTAAACATTTCCTCACTTCTAGAGCCATCCAAGATGTAGATATGTTTGTTTGCTAATCAGATTTGGAGAAATGTAGCATGACATCACTTGCTCACTAAAGGATCCTCTGCAGTGAATGGGTGCCGGCAGAAAGAGAGTCCAAACAGCTGATAAAAACATCACAATATTCCAGAAGTAATCCATACCACTCCAGTCCAGCAGTTAACAACCTGTGAAGTGAAAAGCTATGTGTCTGTAAGAAATAAATCCATCATTTAGTAGACATTTTATCCTCAAACAATTGCTTCCAGCTTTACACATCCATAGTCCATAATAATGTTGATCTGTGCATATTTCTCTCCTGATTCAGGCAAGATGGCTTTTTCAATGGAAATTTGAAAGTTTTCTTTTAGGTCAGACATTATCAGAGCAGGCTTTTGGAGCTAAAAGCCAAAATAAAATATTTAAAGGAGACTATGTTTGTTACTGCTTCTGCAGTCTATAAATGGAGCTATTGTGTGTGGCTCAGGGTAATACAAATCATGTCTTGTTCATGCATGGCAAAGTCACACGACCAGGTTTGAAGGTTTTACCTCACAGATCTACATGGGTGGTGGTAGTTTCAATGCGTTTTAGCATCTACATGATCTTCACTGGAGAGAAATCAAAGCCACTTGAGCAGTATTTGGCAGCAGGGCTCCCACGGGTGTTTAATAGACATATCATGTCATCACATTTCCTGACTTATTTCATGCCGGGTTCTTGCCAAGATGCTACTAAAGACTTCCTGCGATCCCAGATGTTGTGCTTCACTGCCATTGGCTGGTCTGCACATTCGGTCTGGTTTCTGTTAGCCATGATTAGCGTGATAATAAGTGGTATATGAGTATCTCAGCAGCAGGTACAGATCAGGATAAACCTTCCCTGAGGGCTGCTAATGCGAGAAAGGTGGTACAAATGGGAAAATGATCTAATGAGCCCTTATTTACTGATTACCTAGCCTAGACGTTGGTGTTCATCCAGGTACAGAATGATATTTCACTGTGCAAAGCTTTATTAAAGCAGGAATCTCAATGGAGCTTGATATTATGGTCTGTGGGAAGTAAGAGAATTCAAGGGAAACTCCAATTTATACCGTTTTGAAATTATCAGAGGCATTGCAAAATCTAGTTTTTAATTTATTTTTAAAGTGATTTTTGGGTTAATGTTAATGTGAAGAAAATATGTCTGGTTTAGATAAATGTTGTTATAGTTGTTAGGAGTCTGTAACGGTGTTAAACATGACACTTTCCACTTCCTTGTGAAAACACAAATTTGAAGATGATCCGATTAAAACTGTAAGAGGAGTTTGAGGCCTGAAAATAGCAAAAACTGCACAAAAATCGTTACAGCAATGAGTTTCGTACATGTACGTGAAATGTAGCTCAAGGGACACTTCGTTGAAATTTTACAGGTGTCGCTGTCGAGTCATTTTACCACCTCTGACGCATGTGCAAAGTTTCGTGAGTTTTTTAGCATTTTTAGACCCTCAAAAATAAAATTAGAGTCCTCCCACCGCTAAAAACTGAAAACATTCCACATTTTAATAAATGCTACAACAGTATTTAGAATAAATAACAGTAAAGTAAGCACTGTTACCCATTGAAATGTTGCCTGAGCTGTGTTTGGGGGATGGTTGATATGTGGTTACTGTACTCGCTGGCCTAAAAGAAGTCCCTCTTTCATTGTTTTCCATTTATGTCTCCTTTACTGTCATTAAATTATATTAGGGACATGCAATATTGGCCATTTTGCTCTCTTGGGATCATTAATTGAAAACACAGCAATCTATCACTGGTTTAATTTATTGTTGATTGTATGATGAAACATGCTTAAGTGTTAAATGCAATGGCTCAAATTCTTTCTCTTAGTTTAATCTGGCATGATATTTTCACCGTTAACATTCGTCCACCCCTAGAAATGTCATCATTGTGCCACATGGAGATTGCTGGCTTACTGGTCTTCCTCTGACCCGGGTCATTGTGCTTGGGCCGTGCTGGAGCCCTATGGTAGCCTGGATCATCCAGGATTAGCTGCAGCATAAACAGCTTTCTAATCAGGCTGTGTCTGCAGCTCACTGTGTGTACACTACTCACTCCGGCAAAGAGCACGTGTACCTTTCATCTACCTGTTTCCAGAACTCACATGAGCTAGATGAAACGGTTTACATAGTGCTGCAGCTGACATCATAATAAAAAAAAATTACAATAAATTCTAATACATTTGAAAAAGAAATAAATGTTATAGAAACATCTAAAAATAATAATAATGTCATAATAATAGTGCATTAAAATTTGCATCTGATTTAGATATTGAAAGAAAGACAGTTGGAGGAAAAAGTAAAAAAATAAAAATAAACTAAACAAAATTGAATGTGCAGTTACACTTCAGCTTTTGCTAGTTGGAATAGTTATTTTTATTATTATTAATATAAAAATTTATCAGAATTTTGAAAAATATATTCAGTGTTATTGTAGTATTACAGTTTGTATTATGAGTTTTATATATTTTTTTAATTATATATTTTAAGAATTCACTTTAATATGTATTTTAAGTTCATTTTAAATTTTGTAGTTTTTGTTATGTGCTTTGTCAGTTTTATTAGTTTATATATATATATATATATATATATAAATCTCTCTAGATGGAAAAATCTCCATAAAAGTTATTAGTGATTTTTTTTATTATTATTTGTTACTTTGCACTTTTTGTTAGACTTACTATTTACGCAAGTTTTAAAAGTATCTAATATTTTGATACTTAATTTCCATAATTTAAATATTCTTAAAGATTTAACGTTTGTTGTCATTTGGAAGTGTGTATGCATTGGATTATTATGCGGTTACATTATGATTATATATTCAGTGGCATAAATGACGTTTAAAATGACAATAATATCGCTATTATTTCTGCGGCAATATACCACGCAACAAAAAGTTATTTTGATTTTATTGCAGTTATTATTAGGCAGAAAAACAAACATTTAAAAATGTCAATGTAGTTAAAATTTTTCAATGTTTAATTTATTTTATTTCAGCTTTACTTAAATTAATTGGCCTTAACTTTCTTAGCCAGACATTCATTGGCATCACCAAACAGGACAAATAAAATAAAGATCACTGGTTGAGAAGTGTCTTAGTTTGTACATGAAGTATTACAGTTGCTCTAGAACAGTGGTTAATAATCACATATTTCCGTGTTAAACAACTCTATTTGCTCTGTTAAAAGCTTTAGCAGGAGTTGCATGTGTGTTTCTGAGAACAAGTGTTATCCTCACCGGAAGAGAAAACCACCTCATTTGACATTTGATCCCAGATCAAGTAGATTTAATCTTCTGCTTTCTGATGACCGGTTCACCTTTTTAATACACTAAAGCATGTTCAGCAGCAGAAATATACACCTGACACAAACACCTTTGTCAGAGTACCTTATGGTGAGAGCAACTCGAACACATTGCTGTTAATTAGATCAAAATGGCAAGTGGTCCAGCAAACAGCTTTAGCTGGAGTCCTTACAATGTTATTGTTAATTGAATTGAAGACATGATCAGATCAGGGAAGTTGATCAGAGAGAGCAATCGCCAGCATGTGGAATGAAACATCAGTGTTATATTTATATTGCATGAAGATATGTTAAAGTACATGGTGTTCAGTAACTGTGTCACTGGTATATAACTTAATTCAGTTAGTCAACTGAGGCTGTGAACTATCAAAGCAGATCAGCAGAAGATCCAGAGGTTTGCCAACTAGATTGAGATGGTCTGTTATCTGCTAAAGCCGTCCAAGTGGACACACAGATGGTACAGGTCTTAACCAGTTTGGATGGTTTCAAATCAAACAGGAAGTGGCCATGTGGTTGTTTTGGCTTTGGATGTTGTGCTGAAGATGTTTTATTAAGCGCCTCTGCCAGTCAAGGCCAAGATCAAAGATCAGAGGGTTTGCAGAGCATGTCCCATCATGCCCTGAGAGCCGTTCTTCACCATCTTGAGCATCTGTTTCGGGGGCTTCCTCTTTTGAAGATGTCATAAAGGTTGATTTTGAGAGAAGGTCATGGGGTTTGTGTGTGTCACTTACAGTAGATCAGAGTGTATCAGGTTGCAGTGATGTGATTATTTCCAAATATTCACTACTGTTCAAAACGATGGATGATTGGGATGCATTCAATTTTTTAGATCCAATGTATTTCATTTCCAGGATTATTAGGATAAATAGAAAGTTTTAAAGTAATATTATTACTTTTAATAATCTTTTGTAATATAGTAAATGTATTTACTGTCACTTTTGATCAATTTAATATGCCTCTTGTTGAATAAAAAAAAAAAAATCACACTGGTCCCAAACTTTTGAACAGCATTGTATCTCATTTTACGTTCCACACAACAGGGCTATAGATGTATCCACAAATATTCACATTAGAGGTCAACCAATATGTTTTCAAATGACTTGTTCTTAAACGAGGACATTTCTTTTCCCCAATCTTTATAATGTGGTTTTCAGATTTTAAATATGTTGCCAAGTTTAATACTTCTGGCCAGTGTTGGACTCTTTCTGACACACATGCTGTGCTCTCTATCCTCTCTTTTTCACTGCTCGCCCTTTGATCAAAAATACAGTAAAAACAGCAATGCTGCAGAAATATTGTTACAAGTTCAAATAACTGTTTTCCATTTGAATAGATTAATTTTTTTTTAATTTATTGCAGTGATCGAAGCTGAGTTTTAAGCACCATTATCCTTCAGAAATCATTCTAATATGATGATTTGCTGATCAGCAAACATTTCTGATTATTATGAATGTTAATCACATTAGAGGTCAACCAATATTGGCTATTAAACAATTTATTCTTAAATTAAAACATTTATTTCCCCTTAGTCCTTAAAATATGGTTTCAGTCTCACCACAGAGCCTAAATTCTTGACTTTTTTTTTTTTTTTGCAAAGTTGAATACTTTTTGCCGGATTAGGACACACCTGGAATCTTGTAGGGCAGAAAGTCTGAAGCAAGCTTTGCTCTCCGTCTGTCTTTCACTGCTTGCTCTCCTCTCTCTGAAAGACACTTTCACAAGGAGGCCTTGTTCAACAGCTTGACTGGTAAGAGCCTCCACGCAGAGGCACACAATGCCCTGCCCTCATCTGGCACCTCTCAAGGCCGGTTTCAAAATCAGTTCATGCAGCCCAAAACCTGTTTGAGCCTTTTATACAGTCAAATAAAGCACTGACTCCAGAACAGATGCATTATAACCTCGGTTGACATGACTGTAGCCATGGGAGTGTGACTTTTCCAACTCTTAAAAATGAATGTTACAAAGAGGGGTTCTTGCAGCAAATGTCATAGAAGAACCGTTTTTGGTTCTCCAAAGATCTTTCAGTGAAAAGTTCTTAAAAGAACCATTTTTTCTAAGTGTGAAGAACATTTAAAAAATTTAAAAAAACTTTAAAAAATTATATGAATGTTAAAAGGTCTTTATGGAAACATCAACAAAGTCCCTTTATTTTGAAGAATGTAGTTTATTTTATTTGAAGAGCAATTGTTTTGTTTGTTTTTTTTAATCTAAAGAACCTTTTTTCACTATTGAGAAGCGTTTGTCAAATGTAAAGTTTTTTTGTAGATATTAAAGTTCTTCATGGAAGCATCAATGCAATTAAAAAATCCTTCATTTTTAGAAGTGCCTGTTCATACGACTCCAGCAAAGCTGTATCCTGTATAAACGAAACTTTTTCTCTTTCAAACAGTTTATTTACGGTATGACTTCACTTATGCAGTATTTCCTACACCAGATTGTTTGGTAAGTGCTGTTTGATGATAAAGCATCACTTCTGCTGTTGCTCATAGTTGTGGTTAGTGATTTGAACCGTCCTGTAACTCATCCTGCACCATTTGTACTTGTCGAAATCGGATAGGAAAGAATATTTTATTAGTAACAAAATATACACTTCCCCTTTTGAAAAGGATATTTGTTCTAGACACCAAATGCATTTTCACACTCAAACAGAAAATATTGATGTGGAAACAGTAGAAGTGTGTGGTTTCTTTCATACCTGTGGTTGTTCTGAGACTGTTCAGCCAATAACTTTCCACTGCGTTGTGGAAATCTGTCTTGTGATATGGGCTGGAAAGAATGGAGATGAGAGATTTATATTCCCCTCATGAAATTTGACTACTGTGATGAGCCGGAGCGAATTTAACCACCTAATCTGTTACCTTTACCATTATGTACCTCCAAATTCTTGTTGCATTCAATGTGTGCAGAAAGACAAAACCAAGAGAAATGCATTTGCATGCTTTTCGTCTTTGCGCATGGCTTCTTAAAATAGTCTCCCCCTCCAACTTGGGCTTTAATTAACTTAAAGTAATAAGCTAGTATTAGTGGCTTTGAACGGCTGATGTGGGAGACGGGTTGTTGGGGGATTTTGCTGCTCTCAGGTGCTCAATCATACAAGTGGATGTTTGCCAGCGCTGTATTAAACAACCTCTGCTTTCATTTCCAGGCACTTTGCAGGGAAACTCCTCCACAATACTGAAGAGAAATATTGAACGTCTGGAGAGTTGATTATTGTAAACCGCGGGGTGTGTTCACTTTCTGGGTCACTGTTGGGTGATGTTAAAGATAACAAGCAGATTTCATGATCGTTGTCTGTTGTTTTCAGAAGAAACAATCAGAAATGCTGTATTTTAGTAGTTAAAATTTTTTTTACTGAAAAATGTGGAAAAAGCATGATTTTCTATTAATATCGCTCATGCATGTGCATTCATTTTTTATTATTTTTTTTGCATGGGCAAACAGAACTCATATTTTAGGACCAGGTCAATCAAATTAAAGGTTAACTAAAACTTAAATGAAACCAATAAAAAAAGATATTTTCTTTAAATAAAATATTTTTTTTTTAAAAAATTCAAAACAACTAATTGAAATAAAATATTAAATTAGAATTTATATTAGTAATTTATATAAAATAATTTATATATAATATATTTTAAATAATATTTTAAAATGCATTTTATTTTAAGTATTTGCAAAAAAATAATTATTTTAAATTGATGGTCTAAAATAAACTAAAACTGAAATAAAAATGTATAAAATATATAAACATATTTTAAAACAATAAGAACAATAAAAACTTTTTACATTACAAATAAAAAACATTCAGTTAAATGAGTTAAAAAATTTACTGTCCATACAGTTATTTATAATAAGGATGAAGATTAAATGTATATCCGTTTCATTCCACTTACCAAAACAATAAAAGCAAGAGGAGTGGAAAATGAGGAAATTTGAATTAATACTGTCAAATGATTAATTGTGATTAATTGCATGCAAAGTAAAAGTTTTAGTTTTTTTGTATATTTATCATGTATATATAAATACACACAAATACAATATATATTTAGCAAATATTTACATGTATATTCATATAATTTATATTATATATATATATATATATATATATATATAAATATATTTAATATATAAACAACATTTTTTAAATACAGTATACATGCATGTGTGTGTATTTATATATACATAATAAATATACACAGTACAAACACATATATAATGTAAACAAAAACTTTTATTTTGAATGCGATTAATCTTTTGAGAGCACTAATTAGAATTAGGCTTAAAATAATGTCTCCAGAATCATTCATGCATGTAAAATTCTAAGAATTGAACAATTAGTTGTAACCTGACTCAGAGGAAGACATGAAGCATGCCTTTGTTCAGTCGAAAGCAAAAGTGCTACGAAATGCATTATATTTTGGGAGAACATTTACTGGAATCGGCACCACACATTTAAACACTGATTTCATTCAGAAAATAGATGCATGCTGCTGTTATCTAACATGTGAACAAATCATTCTTTTGCATGTTTGTGGTGGAACATGACCTGCACATGTTCTTTAATGTCTCATGAGATTTTCTTAATAAGGAAATGTGCAAGTATTAAATGATAATGTGAGATGTGTGTAATGGATTAAGTCAGTAAAGTATGTAACACTCTGAACCGGGAAATGTTCCTCATGTTGTGTTATCTCAGGTCAACTGACTTATGTGTGTGTGATTGTGTTTCAGGTGGGGTGTGTGTGATGGTATGTGAGTGTTTACCATGGTACAGAAGAAACTCTGGCTTCTGAATGTCACCTTCGCGGCCGCCCTCTTTTTACTGCGTAAGTACTTCTGCCTTCTCCTGCTAACATCACAGTGACCTCCCAAAATATCTGGACCTTTTATTACCTTCATTCACTCTGTGTGAGTGTGATCGCATTAGAGCAGGTGTCTGTATCTGCATATCTCAAAAGTCACATTTTTGTGTTTTTGTGCTATCTTTGTTTATGATGAATTACACTTGCTTTAATATTTTGTCATGTAATCCAAGGACATTGCAACATTTTTAAGTATAGCGCAAATGTCCAAATACTTTTTCAGGCCACCTTTTATTGGCAAGTGAACAAGTTATTATATTATTATTAATGTAATATTATAGTATTAATTAGTTATTAGTATTAATGCAGTTTGCATTTTATTCATTTATAGTTTTTTTATGTGATTTTGTTGTATTATACATTTTTAACAAATAGCTGTATTTCTATTTACCTTTATTAATTTAATTTGAGTAATTCAGCCTAATCTTATTTTATTTCAGTTAGCTGCCAAAGCAACATTTAAGTTTATTTAATTTTCATCTATTAAAAATTTGTGGTTTTACACAATAAAATCCATGAGGTAAACTTTAATGTTTATCTTCAGCCATAATTAAGCTATATTTTGCTATATTTAATTGCAAAACATGTTTTGAGAAACAACAACAACAAAAAAAAAAAAAAAACACTGAGACTTGAGCATGACTTGAGCCACTTATATATGAAAACAAAAGAATAACTTAGTTGAAGGTCAGGATATCATTATTAAACCGCAATTAAAACCATGAATCATGTTGCTTTTCCTAAAATAATGATTGGCCAACTGGCAAACAGTTTGTCTACTTGTTAAAGCCAAAGTTTAATCTGGCAAGTGTACATTTTGGACACTGCATATCCCTCTCCGCTGTAAATAAATGCTTTTTTGCCTCTTTTTTTTTTTCCCAAGCCTTCTCCTTTCTTCATTCATCTGTATCTGTCCTCTTGTGTCTCTTTTCTCTCTCCCATGATTCCTCTGCTGGTGTTTGTAGATGTGTTTGTATGATCATAATATGACAGCACACGAGGTGGGATAGTTCAGCCTGTTTACTCAGAGAACACGTTTGGTGCAGGGAGGTTAAATCCTGTTCGTTAACCAACAGACGGCCCTCTATGTTCCTTATGCCACACAACCTTTCCCGGGACAAACAAGATAGCATTGTGATGTTGGAGCTGGTATTTAGGAGCAAAGACCCCCAACATTTGCGGAGAAAGGGGATCAAATCCCTCCAGTAAAAAAATGAAATCTGCAAATCCGGATTTAGATCGGTCTGGGATTTAGATTTCCCTTCTCTCGAGGCACGGGGTGTGAGTCTTAGGGGCAGCTGGCCATGTGTGCGCCTCAGGGGGTCTCGGGGCAGAGGGAGGGTGGGAAGGTTGTGGTTCTGTCAGCGAGCGTCGTTTTTGAAAGATTATTCTAATCGCAGACGAGACGAGATGCATGGGGCCAGCTTTGGTACAAGGGGTGCAACACTGCCCCATCGGGTTTGCAACTTGTGAATCTGAGAGTCTACAGACATCCCTCAGCCCAGTGTGTAAACGGAGGAATCTTACGAAAAGTAAATGTCCCCAAATTTTTTTTTTTTTTTTTTTTTTTTTACAAATTTATTTTATTTTATTTTATTAATTCTCATTTAAAAAATCTTTACTGTAATTTGGGGGGAAGAAAAATAAACGATTTATATGTGTGATGTATTTGTAAAGTCCTGAGTAACATTATGGTAGTATTTGTTGTACTTAATTTTAATGTACAGTACATTGATCATTTATGACTGTATTACGGTAGCAAAATTAGATTTTGGCGTTCATTGTCTTATCAAGAATGTTCTTTTTAATTATTATTTTGATCAAATATAATGAATAGTATAATATATATATTTTTCATATTTATATAAAATGATAATTTCTTGAAACATTTTATATAAATAGTTTTTATTTCATTTTATTTTGTGATGTAATATCAGCCTGTTTTTGTGAGATTAACCCTAATGAGGTTTCTTTTGTCTGTCCTGTTGAGGACTGCTGGGAGAGAAAGTGTCCATCATATTAACATGCTGTATGTTCATTTACATGCATGTCATCTCTTTGGCACCCTGCCCCCCTTAATCTGGATTTGCATTCACCCCCATTTAGTGAGTGTTTTTGTGACATCACCCTCTTTTGTCTCTTGTTTTTCTCAGTCACGCTCTCATTTTCCATCTCGTATTCTCTTCTGGCTCTTGTTCCTGTTCTCATCCTCATGCCTCTCATGCTTTCTCCAGGACATCAGAACCGCTGGGTTTATTATTAAGTACACAGTGTACAGGAAGTACTTTCCTCCAATGACAAATATTGGTGGTTTATATCCTGTGAATTTGATCTGTACAGTGCAAACAGAAATCGCATGTCAGATGACAAATGCTGTGTGTTTGTTATGTGTTCCTCATGATGTATTGTTCTTCTTCTGACTTTTTTAAGAGCTAAATTAATTTACCTCCATTTGTGTTTCTCAGTTGCATTACTTTTGTCAAAATAAAAATAAGTGTCTTGTCTTATGACTGTAGCCACTTCTCTCCCTGCTGAAAAGACCAAAACAATGGCCTTCATAAACCAACTTCACCAGATTTGATGACAAGTCCAACACGCTTTTTCACTATCTTTACCAGCTCAATGCTACGACTGACCAGCACTAACCGACAAAAATCAGTCTCAACCAGATCAAAGCCATCATCAGCATAAATTAGTCCAGACCAGAGTTAGCCAGCAGAAGTCCATCTATATGAACTCTCAACCAAAATAAATCAGTCTGAACAAGCTCAAAACCATCAGAAATTAGTCTAGACTAGGACTAACCAGCATATATCCACATAGACCAACTCAAAATTAGAATAAATCAATCTGGATCAGTTCATAACCACCACTAACCAGCAGAAATCAGTCTAGACCAGCACTAACCCACATACATACATCTGGACTAGCTTTAAACCAACTTAAATCAGACTGGAACAGTACAAAACTATCACTAATCAGTATAAATAACCCTAGACCAGCACAAATCAGCAGATATACCAGCTGAACTACCCTTATGCCAGAAAAAGTCCAGGACTAACAAACAAGTACAGTGTCTAAAATGAAGTAGCTGTAAACCAACTTAGATCAGTTTGGACAAGTACGAAACCACACCTAACCTAGACCAGCACTAAACCACATATATCCATCTGAACTAGCTCTAAACTGACATAGATCAGTCTGGACCAGCTCAAAACTCCTGCTAACCAACATAAATAAGTCTAGACCAAGAGATATATTCATCTGAATCAGCAATCTGGATCAGCACAAAACTGCCGCTAAACAACATAGACCTGTCTTATCCATGTTTATCTGGTCTAGCAGGGAAATAATAGTCCAGCGGACATGTGCTTGTGTTCCTCAGGTGTTTCTCTGAGCGCTGAGGCGGTGGTCCAGGGAAGAGTCGGGGGTTTTGCTGAGCTGGGCTGTAGTCTGACTCCTGCATCAGAAGGGGCCACCACTCCAAACCTGTTTCCCTTACATGTGGTGGAGTGGGTCCGGCTGGGGTACAACGTCCCTATACTCATCAAATTCGGCAGCTACACCCCACGAGTGCATCCCAACTACAGAGGTGAGCGTCACCGCAGACATGAAGTAGTTTTCCATTAGTCCCACAGGAGGGAGACTGCCAGAGGAGACAGAGGAAGTGATGCGGCTGTTAGACTTTTATGGGTTTGAACTTGATGTGCTTTGTCTTTGGAGCTTTGTCACAGTAATGTATCTAAATTCATTATACAAATTTCAAATAGCACTGCATTATTTATGTGTGTGTGCGGGGGGGGGGGGGGTATAGTTGCATTTATCTAATACAATTTTGTGAATTATAATTCAATAAAAAAAAACTTCACAAGCCAAATTTTATTTTGTATATTAATGACTATCCAATAATAATAATAATAATAAAGGCCAATCTATTGTGAATATATATTAATATGACCATGTTATTATTGTTATTATTATCATTATTATTATTGTTGGTGGTGATGTTTTGTTGTTGTTGTTATAATATTACTTATTATGAATTATATAATAATAATAATAATAATAATAATAAAAATAATAATAAAGTCCAATTTTTATATATATATATATGTAATTATATTTATTATTATTATTATTGTCATTATTATTATTATTATTGTTGTTGTTGTTGTTGTTGTCATATAATATTATATTATGATTTATAATAATAATAATAATCATAAAGGTCAAAAACATGTAATATATATTAACATGACTATGTAATTATTATTATTATTATTATTATTATTATTATTATTGTCATTGTTGTTGTTATATAATTTAATTATTATGAATTATATAATTAAAGTGGATCCAGAAAAAAAAACACAACACTGTAACACTGTAAGTTGCTTTGGATAAAAGCGTCTGCTAAATGCATAAATGTAAATGTAAATGTAATATAATTATAATATTAATAATAAATTATAATAATGCTAGTTTTATTTTATGATTGTGTTGTTTATGAATATTATTATTCCAAAATAAAAATACTTAACAAAATAAAAAATAGTAACATTCCGGTTTAGATTGACATGAGGCAAAAAAAAAATATTGAGAGGCACCTGCTGAAAAAGCTTCACTTTGCAGGCAGCTTCTCAGATGCAGCTGGATTTTTAACGCTTTGGTTGCTGAAAGCTGTCTAAAGGTTTATTGCTATTGTTAAGAGAGACTGTAGGGTGCTTTAAAAGCAGTCTTGTGTTTCACAATCACTTGTTTAGACTCTGGGGGCCACAGACTTCATCCACTCAATAGCTCCTGATAGTTCCTGTTGTTGTTTCTTCAAAAGATGCCGACACACAGCCTGCAAAAGGCTGATTTCCCGGGCAATTCACCAAGAGTTTCTTCTTTGAACAACTTTGAAGGCTGTTTGTGTGCTTTACTCGTTCCCAGAGAGGTGCTTGGCGATGTAAATACAGCCGTTTGCACCGGTGCAGCTGAAGGAGGGGTCGTGCTCTGGAATTTATTGAAGGGGGAGGGGCATTGTGTTGTTAAACGAATATCCCCATATAAATGTCCCGCCCAAACAAGGGCCCTGTAATTATGTAGAGTGTGTGGCCGCGATTGCAGAAAAGAGAAGGGGTGCAGGAGGTAATGAATGCAGAGAGAAAGGGGGTGGATGGGGAGGAGGGGTGCGCAGACGTTACAGTCTTTGGGGGTCGGGGGTATGTGAGCGGGACCTGGATTAAGGACACTGGGGTTAAACTGCAGCGGGTCGCGTGTCCCCGCCGGGATCCAGTGGGTTTGACCCAGTAAGAGAGAAAATTGTCTTTAAGATTGAACAGAAGGTGTTGGATTGATAGATTTATACGGGCTACTGTTCCGTCAGTGTGCCAGCATACACAAGACAATGAACTTTGTCCTGCGATAACTCAAACAAATCCATGTTCAATTGTGGATATTCACTCTAGTATTTTTTGTAGTGCTGTCAAACGATTAATCGCTATTGTTTCCTAAAATTAATCTTCAAGTGTATTAATAATTTAGCAACTGAGCCTCTTAGTAAATTTTTTGAAATACAGAACAACCAAAGAGTTACTAGAACTAGTACAAATCATAACTGTACAATACCATACTGTAGGACAAGCTTTGCACAGACTGCCTTTTCTGTTAAGAGTTGTAGGCTATGGAATGCATTACCATCTGATATTAAGGCCATATCTGACTTCAAAAAGTTCACTTCCAGGATTAAGCTGTGGCTAAAGACAAATCAAAATTGGATACATTTTTAGTCGTTGTTATAATTGTGTATGATTATGTATGTATGTATGTGTTTGTGTGTGTGTGTATGTGTATAAGTGTGTAAATCTATATTTATTTTTTATCTGTATTTTTTTTATGTATGTATTTGTTATATAACTATGTTTGCTTGTATGGTCCCTGTTAAATAAACTTTAAATAAAATAAATAAATAATTAATCGCATCCAAAATATATAGAATTTAAATGTAAATGTAACACATTATATACACACACACACACTATATATGTAAGAAATTCTATATTAAAATGAAAGAACTAATAATAGACTGACTTTATTTATAAAATGTATTAATAATTTTAATAATCATAATAATAATCATAATTTAAATAAAAAAGTACACATGTAAAATGATACAACTATAGATTGGTGAATCTAATTATCTGTGCATCTTTACTTAAAAAAATTTGTGCTGTCAAACGATTAATCGTGATTAATCACATCCAACATTAAACGCTTTTGTTTGCATAATATGTGTGTGTGTGTTCTGTGTATATAATGTATATATAAATACACATACAGTATATATTTAGAAAATATTTACATATATTTACAAATAATTGATATTATGAATAAATATATTTAATGTATAAAAATATATTTTTTCTGAAATATATACATGCATGTGTGTGTGTATTTATATATACATAATAAATATACACTGAACACACATATATATCATGCAAACAAAAACTTTTAATTTTGTATGTGATTAATGGCGATTAATCATTTTCCAGCACAAATGCTTTGAAGTAAAGATAAATATGTTCACTAATATTTACAGTGGTGTAATGTTACATTTGTACTTTTTTATGTAAAGTATAAAGTACATTTTTATTAAGTCAATTTATTATTGGTTCTTTCATTTTAATATGGAATATATATATATATATATTAGTGTGTGTGTGTGTGTGTGTGTGTATAATGTGTTACATTTAAATTCTATATATTATTTATTAGTTTAAAAATAAGTATAATACAATTATAATTCATATTTTTGCTTAAGCATATATTATTTTCATATTTTCCCTTAATATTCTTACTGTTCTCTGTTTTATTATTGTAGTGATTAGTTATTGTACTCCAAGTATTCTGATAAATATTGAGATTTGTTCTGGAAGCATCTCTGTACCACAGTCTTTGGGTCTCGTGGACATCAGGTCTGACGTGGTCTGGGTCTGTTTCACTTGAACAGGTTTTGATAGGAGATCAAAAGGAAATTTCCATGTTTTCCCAATGGAACGAGCAGTGACTGTCAGGAGGAGCATGTGTTTCTCAGATGAGCCCCTCTGTGTCTTGACCTGACGCTGTGGTGTCTATCAGCACCCTGAAGCAAACTAATACAAAATCAATTAAGATCTGTCCTGTGGTGCTTAGATAGTAAGTCACCGGTCAAAGGAAGAAATTCTGGGAAAAGCAGATTACTTCCTGAGAAAGCAAACATTGACAAAACATAGTCAATAATGAGTAAGCAACATCAACGAAAGGGAACATCAATCGCTGCTTCTTTCCTCTCTCTAAGCTGCATCTGTGTTTATTTCTGGCAACAGATGAAGCATCTTACAGCATGTATTTCCCCTCTCAAATTAAAGACTGAAGGATGTAACGTTCCCAGACCGCACCGCTAAACATCTCTCTTTCATTGATTTTGATTGCTATTGTCCTCATTTGTAAGTCACTTTGGATAAAAGCATCTGCTAAATGATTAAATGTAAATGCTTTAGTCGATGCACATGAGAAGAATCAGTCAATGTTTCCATGACAGGGAAGTTGTGTAACACAAACTTGCCGACCAATAAAAATACCAGAATAACTCGTGCAGATCAGCTTAATGGGTTTTTAAGTAGAATAGTTGTTCCCATCTGTAATTATTACACAGACTTGAATGGTGTCCGTGATGCTTTGTGGTTGCCAGGTTGGTATGGGCTCTGGGGTATAGCTACTTGATGTCTAACTGGTCCAGGAGTCCACCATTAAGTTTCTGCTCTCTTATGGTTTGCTCACTTTTTCCAGCTGAATATTATATATGTCAGATCATGCATGTTTAAAATGAAGTGAATGCTGTATCATGTTGGATCTGCAGAGTTCAGCGTGTGTGGTGTGTGGATCTTGAACGCTCGGTCTGTGCTGTCAGGAGCCGTTAGTTTAAGAAGAGCTGATCAAATGCGTCCTCACTTCCTGCTTCATGAGGAAATTAGGGAACGACCCCCTTGAGGGAGAGCCGTATGATAAAACCACAAGATGCTGGGCAGCGTGCTGCGATAGTGGGATTGTTTTTCTCCTTGGAAACTTTCACTCTTCTCAAAGAGAACTATTTGGGATCTGAAGCAGACTTGATTAAACATTTTAAATGCAAAGTCTGGGAAAGTGCACAAAATGCAAGAGCGTGTGTGTCCTCACTGATCTTAAAGAGACAAAAAAAATCTGTTTCATGTTATGCTTGTGTGTGTTAAAACCAGGCGTGTTTATGATACAGGATCTTCTTTATTTCCGTACAGCCAGATACACAACCAAAAATAAAATATACTAAAACAAAACCTGAAAATGTACTAGTCATTTTCTTCCAGTAAATTATCCTGTAATTTATGGACATTTCCATTAAGCATAAAACTGTGTGTAAAAAAAACTATGGAAAATTTCTTCATATTAATACAGTATATTGTGCCCTATTTTTACAGTGCGCATAGATTAATAAATAAATACATTTAAAAAATATATATTAATTTTTATTATTATTGTGTATGTGTGTATTCAGTATTTTGACTATATGCTGAAAAAATGCTGAGAATAAAATAGGATAAAATTTTATTTGATTAATTATATAAGTGTTTCCAAAATATACAGTATACAATTTTTAATGAAACAAATATTTGTTTTATTTTTAAAAATATTTTTGACTTTAAAAATATAGTTAAAATGTGGAACAATAAAAATGATATACATATGTGTGTGTGTATATAAATGTTATCAAGTTGATTCAAATTTTCCAATTAATCTTAATTACAATACATTTAAAATGTAGTTACAAGGAATTTTAGTTTCTTTTTTTCTTTTTTATTAGTGATGGTGCAAAAAAAAGGAAGTTGGCATGATGTAATTTTCATAATTTGGGTAAATTATCCCTGACTGTAAATCTCTTCTCTTTCTTTTTTCTTTCATTCCCAGTATTTATATATATATATATATATATATATATATATATATATATATATATGCAGTGGTCAGTTTCCTCATTCAGCACATTTCCTCCCCCAACTCACCAGCTATTCACCGATCAACTCTTTCAGCGCCACATCTATTCAAAGGCAAAGCCACGTTACCTTTGCTTGACCTTTGCTTTGCACTGGTTTTGGTTTCGCATTTCTTACATTCCTCAACTGAAGTCTGGATAACTTTAAGTGTTTAATCAGTGGCATGAAACAATGTAAAAAAGAAACACCTTAGACGGAAGACTTCGAGTTTACCCTGAAACCTGTCTTTCCGCTTGGACTGAAGAGAAACTAGGGATATCATATCCCCAGAGTCTTAGAAGAAGAAGGACTGCCTCAAACAAAGAAGAGTTTAGCTCGAACCCTAATCAAACACACCTGAGTTTGCTAATCAGTGTCTTTAGAAAATCACAGGTAGGTTTGTTTGATTAGGGTTGGAACTAAACTCGGCAGGAAAGTGGATCTTGCGAACCAGATTTGAGGATCACTGATCTAGAGCATCAAAGATCCAGATCAAACCAATTTCTAACATAATTATTCCAGTTTTCAGTGTTGCATGGTCCTCCAGAAATCTGTCTGATATGCTGATTTGCTGAGCATATCAGACAGATTTGGTGATGGAAACAGTTGGTGATGGAAACCAAAGTCATTTTAGATCAACTGAATGCATCCTTTCTGGATAAAAATATTCATTTATTTCAAACACCTGCCCCCTAGACTTACTGACCTCAAACTTTTGAATAGTAATATATAATATTGCAAATACAGTGGTGTCCAAAAGTATTACAACACTAATACTTTCACCAGCTGCAACAGTGAACACTGGAATAATGATGCTGAAAATTCAGCTTTGCATCACATGACTAAATTGCATTTTAAAATAAACTACAGTTGAAAACACTTAAATAAAATTATAATAATATTTGAAAATATTCTTAATATTTTTCACAATATTTTTATGATTTTACTGCATTCTTCATTAAATAAATGCATCCTCGATGAGAATAAGAGACTTAAAGATGTTAAAAAAACAGTGTTAGAAACTCTTTAGTGATCAACTGAGATGTTTGCTCCTGAAACACTTCTGTTTGAACTTTTACATGGATTTTTTTTCTCTCTAACCAATCATTAACTTCCACATGCACATTAAGACATTCCAAAGCTCTGGATCAGCATTATATGTTACTGACGGACATCTAGAGCCATTTAAAGGGTTTCTCAATAATCCGTGCTGGTCGTTTGGCAATAGCTGGTTGAAATTGGTTGCAGTAAAACGTTTGCTGTATTGCTGTATTGATCCGTGCCCTCAGGGCTCAAACATTATCCCATGAGTCTCTACCTCAGACTAAAGCCTGCCAGACGGAGAGCAACAAGGACAGCGCTAACTGTAATCTATCCCACGACAAAGAGCTATTCATAGAGGCTTCAAGCGATTATAGTAGCTAAAGAGGGGGGTGTTTCAGCGAAAGGGGGTTAAAAGCTGATAGGGTAGGAGATCCGGTCACCCCCCAACCCAGACGTGTGATTGTATTCAAATCAAAACACATCCCATAATGCAGCAGGGCCCTGTCATCCTTCAACTCACACAAAGAAAATGAGGTTCAAGGTTTTTCTCCACACAATCCGTGGTTCTCCATTGGTGCCGTATGTTATTTTGTGACACATTCAGGCTATGTTCATGAACGGGATGGAAAGAGGTGCAGCTGCGACAGTCGCAGGGCTTTCCGTTGACCGCGGACAATAGAGAGGTTATCCCTCCGGTTTAGCAGGGACGGATGGAAAAGATCAGTGTGAACAAAACAACACGGGAAAGATAGAGTAGGCTAAAGTAAACTGAACGCTTCGTGTTTGCTTCCACAGCCGGACAGCGGAAGAGGCCACCCGCAGTGAGCGCTTCGCTAGCGGAGACGCCCTGGGGAAATTTTTAATGGGGTGGCCAGATGGGGACAGTGAAAATCTCTGGGTGACACCAAAGGGGTCAGGGTTAGGCTAGTGGAAGATGTTATGACTACAGTCTGGAAGCAAAAAGCATCTTTCTCCATTTACAGACATTCAACTGTAGCTGCATTGTGGAACATGATTTGCTAATTATATATTTTATTTTATGAATTTTATTTATATTATGTTATAACTACACAATGCAACATTTTGTTTATTTTATTTTAATATTTTTATTATCTTTATCTTATTTGATTAGATTTTTTTTTATTTAAATAAGATTTAATATTTAAAATGTTAGTATTCATTATTTATATTTTATTTTAAATATTGGATTGTTAATTTAAATGTGTTAATGTTAATTGTATTATAAAAATATCTTTTTTATATTTTTTATTTGTTTTATACTTGTTATTTTTTTTTTACATCAGTGTTATTATAGTCATTATAGTTACCTAAAAATAAAACCATAAATCATTTTTGTTACTTTGAATAAAATCTAATTTTACTGAAAAAAAAAAATCAGCTAGCTTCATGAAATACTATATAGTCGATGTACATATTATTATTATTCTTTTTATCATTATTATTTTCCTATAGCTCATTAGTCACATGATATTTATGGCTGGCTTTAATGAGAAATAGTGACCAAAGATGGCAACAAGCAGGTACAAACAAAACAGTTTACAGGTTTAAAAAATACAAAAACAAAATGATAAATATTTCAGTTGATGGGGTTTGAGAGAGAATTCTAAACAAACGCATGCTTGTTTCTCTTTGCAAGAGAAAACAAGTGTTTCGTTCATTTCTGATAGTACGTGTAGACGTTGAATTATTATTTTTAATTTAAACGAAAAATCTTGTTTGGTTTAGGGCAGTGGGGTGGCCAGTGTTTTACCCTTGGAGGCGCTTTATGTTCATACCAGCACATTCTCTCTCGTCATTGAAAAATGACTCGGCCAAAAGTTTTCAAAGGAGACGAAACACGGCCCGCAGAAGCCTGGAGTGAAGTGAGGAGGAGTTTCAGTGCTGTATGCCGAGGGAGTTCAGGACCAGGAGTTTTTGAAAAGCCAGTGTCAGAATCCCAGAAACACGTGGAGAGGATCTTTTGGCAGGCTCATGTACCACCCACAGGCTCATATGAGCTGCATATTACCCTCCAACCAACATCAGCCAGACGTTACAAACCTCAGTAACGTGTGATTAGAGAGCGGTGGGAAAACTTTTGAATAAAGCAGGAAGCTAATCAAAGCATGCATTATATTGATCTTTACAAAAGTAGAATAAAAGACAAAAAAGGTGTGTGCATAATGGCTCATCCAGCCTGATTGTACCACTGGAGGTATTGGTTTTATAAAATAGAATATATTTCAGGAAGGGAAAGCAAAAAAGACAAATTAATAGAGGAATGGCTGAAAAGAAAAATGCAGTAAAACATTTGAAATCATCCATGAAAAGGAAATTACAAGAAATATTTTATTTTATTTTTGTGGAAAGTAAGGTTTTTAGCAAAGTTTAGCTTTATAGTTTTAGCCAATTTAATAATATTATACCGACACATAATATTTTTTTTGCCACTCCTTTTTTTTGTATAAATGAAACATGTCCCGGACGCTGCATGTCTGGAATCCACAGACTCTGATTAGTCACCGGGGTCCTGCTGGACCACCATCATGTCAGTATTGACCCGTGCGTAATGATGGACATGTCTGGAGAAAAATCATGAGACTGGATGGGGGTCAAGGGTCACCGACTGCTCATTGGCTGTTGAGGGTTCTTCATTGATCCAGAAGTACCTTCTTTGGAATTCATGTTATGCACTCGCGACACTAATTACATTTTTGTCCATCAATAACTCACCCTGTGGGATCATTAAGAGCCCATTCCTGTAGAGATGTCTAATATTTGTCCAAATAAGCATGAGATGATATCATGACAGTGAGTCTAATTGCATTAGATGTTTTGCGTTTATTATTTCAGTCACATGTTTTGTATTTTTAAAGGGCTGTAGGTACAAAGCAACGCAGCATTGAACATTTAAATCCAAACAGAGCTTCATCTGTCACTCACAGTCATTGTCTCGGTTCAAATAAAAACAAGTCTGTAATTCACTCTCGCCCGTTTCTCGACCCTTTCATCCACTTAGATCAAAACACGTTTTTCTTTTTCCCCTGCAACCCCACGTGTAATTTCTCAAAATCACCAGCACAAACGTTTCCCGTGACCCGCCCCTCCCTCGCTGTGTTTTTGCCCCTTTGGTTTTTTAAATTCAAATCCAAACTCCCACCCCAAGGTTCCATCGCTATGGTAACCTGAGAGAATTTGTGTGTGTGTGGGGGGGGTCCATTCTGTTCTCATTGATGGACAGACATTCCGTGGCGGGAAACAGTTCAGTGTCCAATAACCAAGAGTGTTGATAACCACACAATCAGTGTGTGTGCTTTCCTGTGTGTGTGTGTGTGTGTGTGTGTGTGTGTATATATGAATTTGTTCAGAGTATTAAATGAACTGTATGCATGTCAATTTGGTGCTTTTCTCTGCCCTAAAGCATCTGCTAAAGAAAACGGACATTTCCAGAATAGGAAGGGGAGAGACAGCAGAATATATTTGTGGAGGATGCACCACACCTGGCCTGTTTTAGCCTCTCTCCTGCTTTAATAAGCACCCTCCCCCTTTGACCTCGGATCAGAGGAACCTTTTAATGACAGAAAAAAAACACCGGCTGCTGCCCGGTGAAAAGGATCAGATCAGACAGTTATTATCTATGCAAAATCACTTCCCTCACCAGTAGCTCTGAGATTAGACCGGGCTTAATTGCTAGACATAGTTGTTTATATTGTGTGGTGGGTTTGAAAAATAACCCTCAGGCTGTGAATTGTGCTTGATTGATTGTTATTCGGTTCCTGTTCAATGGAGCTGTCACCCGCTGAGGAAATGACCCTGTGTTTAGCAGTCACGATTGCTTCTGTTGTTCCTTGGAGGTTGCTATTTTTGGACTTTATGGAGTTTCAGTTACACCACTGTTCAAAAGAAATTTGTATTTACTTTTATTAAACAATGATGCATTGAGATCAAAAGACAGTAAAGAGATTTTTAATGTTACAAAAGATAAATTCAGTTCTTTTGATCAGCCTATTCGTCAAAAAACCTGAAAAACAGCAACAAACCAAAGTATGAAGCAGCACAACTGTTTTCAACATTGATAATCAGAAATGGTTCATGAGCAGCACATTAGTATATTAGAATGATTTCTGAAGGATCACGTGATGCTGAAACCTGGAGTAATGATGCTGAAAATTCAGCTTTACATCACAAAAATAAATTATATTTTAAAATATATTCAAATAGAGAGCAGTTCATTTAAATTGTAATAATATTTCATAATATTACAGTTTTTGCTGGATTGTTAATCAAATGAATACAGCATTAGTAAGAATACTAGTCTATAACTGAAAATCTTTCATAGAAATATTAAGCATCACAGCTGTTTTCAACATTTATTTATTTAATTTTTTTGAGCAGCAAACCAGGATATTCAAATTAGCATATTAATTGCTGCTAAAAATGCAGCTTGCATCACTTTGTAATCACAAATTGTAAATAAAAATATATTTAAATAGAAAAAAACTGTTAATTAAAATGTTTATATATTTCACAATTTTATTGAATTTTAATTAAATATATGCAATCTTGGTGAACAGAAGATACTTCTTTGTCTGTGTATTTTTATCTAGCTTGTCTATTTTATTATTTATTTTATTTTAGGTACATAGTTATAACAAGTAAATGTGGATAGCAGCTCAGATCATTTGATAACAATTGTTTGAGTTCATAATGAGATCTCAGATTTTCTGACTGCAGACTTTGGTTGTTGGATCCCAGTATTGTCTGGAAACAATTGAGATATCAAAATAGATCTTTTGTGTTTTTTTCTCTCCTATAGGCGCTCTAGATTTAATGAATAGACCTGCCAAGCAAAGAATAATGCAGCACGTTTGATAAAAGATAAAGGATAGGACATGTTCGGACAGGCCATCAGTTCTTCAGTCTGGATTTAACTTTAGATTACTGTTGTTGTGTCCCACACATATGATCTGGATTGGATGTTTCTTACTGTCCAAAGAGTGGATTGCAGTTGACCGAGCAACAGATATTAACAGAATTTTTCCTTCGTCTAAAGGATTTTGTGAAATCATTCATGTTATGAGCACAAATGGAGCGATGTGGTTTACACGCTGAAGTCCAGTGCATATATTTAGTGTTCGTGATGCTTGACTGAAGTCTGGAGGTGTAAATCTAACGCTGACACACCTGCACACATCTCTGTAGGGTTCAGCGCTTTGTCACACTCCAGGTGTGTTTGTATTATAATTCCTCAGGTGTAACCATTTGGCTTTAAATTGTCACGGTACGATTTTCGTACTCTACACAGGGTTCTTGGCTTACTTTCAAACTTTAACGACTGCATCCAGCAAAAGCGGAAACACACTCACAGCCGGCATCCACTGCGTTATCAGTGTGTCATCATTTACAAGCCTGGAAGTCAGAAAAAAAGCTGAATGAAGGTAGAGAGAGAGAGAGAGAAGTTGAAAAACCAGACTCCAGTAAATGCATATCATATTTCAAAGAGTAGTAGATGAAACTGTTTCTAGTGCTTTGAACCTGTTTTGTGTCTGTCTGCTCCATTCATATCATATTTCAATAACTCGTAAGCCAGTGTGGGTTTGTGAGGTTGTTTTTGTTCGAGTCAGCTGACCGCGTTACATCATGCAGAGAGATGTTCAGATTTCTGTGGAGCTGAGTTGGTCTTTCCACAAAAACAGGTGCTTCTTTTTACTCCGAGCTAGAAAGAATATTGTCTTTGTCTCTATATGATTTACTGAGTCGTGCATTATATCTGATAATATTGAATGAATATAACCATTACGTTATGTAAAAGAGGTCAAGCATACAACTGGGCCCTGAATAACTTTCAATTCCAGACACCTATCTGTGTTAAATGTATTATTTTTTTTTATTTAAATTCCTTATTGAATTGTAAAGTACCAGCTAAGGCTATAATGATCACGCTTGGATTTGCATTGGAGGTTTTTAGGTATGCATGTGTTTTTTGGAATATGCACAAAACCGTGGCTATTTTAAAATGTGTGCAGGATCTCATCTGCTTCTGTGTTTGCATTGGGAAGTAGTTTTACATTTACGTTTCATGCATTTGGCAGATGCTTTTATGCATTGCATTTAAGGTACACATTTTATTAAGGTCATGCATTCCCTGGCAGTCAAAACCGTTGAGTTGCTAGTGCTTGCTCTAATGTTTGAGCTGCAGTTTTGTGTGATTTGTGTCTTTATCTCATTTCTCAAAATTCTTCTGAATAACTGCTTGTCTCTCTGATTTTTGGGGCAGGCCGTGTGTCCCTGAGCCGTGGCGCGTCTCTTCTGGTGGATAAGTTGACTCTGGAGGATGAGGGCTGGTTTGAGTGTCGCATTCTCCTGCTGGATAAAACCACAGATGAGTTTCAGAACGGCACCTGGAACTTCCTGTCCATCTCAGGTGGGATAAGATATGCTCTAAGGTTGTTTCTTTTATCCAGGTGTTAAGGTGTGTGTATAATGGCTTTGCGTATCAAAACTATTAGATATTAGATATTATGTACTATTAACCTTTTTTGTTGTTAAATTTACTGTAAAAATTAATTGCACTGTGATATAAAAACATGTTACTTCATACAGGTTTATTATAGTAAACTAAAACTAAAACTAAAAATGTTGCTTGAAATAAAATGTTAACCAAAATAAAATAAAACGTCAACTTTTTTTTTCAGCTACCTTCCAAGACAGTATTTCTTATTTTCTTGATGTTCTAAAATATGTAAACTTATGTAAAAGTTGATGTAAAAACAAAAAATAATAAAAACAACAAATCAATGACTAAAACTAACTAAACTGAAAGCAGCAACAATAAAAATAAAATCTAATTCAAAATATTGATAAAATGTATAATAGTATTTTAGTAATACTAACATACCACTGTTATCATGTTAATACTTGCATAATGAGAAATGCTCCCAAAACAATGTTTTGTTGCTTAATCTTAAAAAAGAATCTTGTGACAATTGGGTTCCACAGAAAGTGGACATGCATTTGTGTAAGGGAATATATAATTTATGATAGTGTTCATGCTACTGGCATAATAAAACATTATTTATTTGTGTTATTTCTACAAAAAGGATTAAAGTTGTGATTAAAGCAGCATCTGGAGCTCGTATGAAAGCTTTGTTGCAGTGAATAAGCGAGAATTGCATAATCCTGTCTCATTTTACATGACACTTACGTCAGTGTTTGATGCAGATGATGTTTTGTTCTGATATCAGCAGAACTCATGCAGAATCCTGTGAAGGGCTCTGACTGGCTTTTAGCATCTGATTGTGTTTCTGTTGAATGTGTGAGCAATCAGAAATGAAGACTGAGGACAGACACACACTCACAGTCCAGCTCTCTCTCGCTTTACACCCATTATATGCACGGTCTCATCTTACAGCGGTTTTGTAAGCTGTCATTGTTTACGAGTGTGCTGGAAAACTTGTCCTTGTGTTGACAGGGTTATGGGGAAATAAGATGTTTTTTCATTGGATGTTTAAAGATTTTTCATCACTTGCAAATTATCACTTTGGGAAAGTTAAAAAAAGCCATGCTCTACTTAGTGTGATGCAATGATTTCAAACCTTTAAGTGCTGCATTTTCATTCATATCAGTCCAATTATTCTGATTTTAGAATTGTCTGCTTGATTACACCTTGTTTGTTTGTTTATGTATTTATTTATTATTTCTGTATTTTTATTTAGTTTTTTAATACTATGTATTTATTTTCTATTGTTTATTTATTACTTAATTTAAATTTTTAATATTTTTTTATTTTTATTTTTTATTTTATTGTTAATTGTTTTAATTTATTATTATTTTATTTTACTACGTATTTATTTTTCTATTATTTTTTTCTTATTTTTTATTTTTAATATTTATTTTATTTATTGTTTTTATTTTATTATTCTATTGATTGTTATAATTTTATTTATTTTTTATGAACATGGATTTGATTGTTTTTATGACTGTTTTAGCTCCTCCGGTGTTCATAAAGACTCCTCCCCGTTTTCTGGAGGTCATGTTGGGTGAATCTCTCACCCTCCGCTGTGATGCTCATGGAAACCCCAAACCCACCATCATCTGGAGAAAAGATGGACGTGATGCTGAAAAACAAGAAGAAATTCAGGTACACAGAGCTTGTTGGTTGATTGGTTGTTAATAAAGACCACTGAAGGTCAACATGAATTCAGATTCATCTTGTGAATGATGATTAATGAATCCCTCCCCCTCCAACTACCTATCTCCATTTTTATATATAACCAGCTTTTCATTGTGCAATTATTCATACAATCAAACCTACATTTTTTTTTACTTCCTGTTTTACTCACAAATACATTGGAGTACAGAAGCATGGCTACTTGTAAATCTTGTTTCATGCTGACTTGAGTGCAGAGTTCACTTTGTGCTGTTCACATTCTCCTCATTCCTCGTCTCGTTTACCACCTAAACATTAATTCTCCCCAAACAGGTATTCAATGAAACCTTGTCTTTAAGCACGGTTACCAGGGAAACAGCAGGAATATACAAGTGTCACGTGTCCAACTCAGAAGGGAACCTTACCCACACCACCCAGCTGCAGGTCAAAGGTCAGTTAAACACCACGTCTTGTCCACGTGGGCAAAGAAACTCAGCAGCACCAAACACAAATAGGCTTGCAGGGTATTAGGCGTTTTAAGAAGCGTTGGACATGAGAACACTGGCATCTTTGGTGGAGTTGGATTTGTGTGCAAAGTGTATAACTTTAATCTTGACTTCTCATGTTGTGAATGTGCACAGAGAAAGACGCTAACCAATTTTAAGAAAATAAAATGCATTAATGATTCCATATTCCTCCATCGTGTAATGACGAAAGAACAGTGTTTTCTATTGGTCAGTGAGTGTTAGCATTGCCCTTTTGCTTCTTCATCCGTCGTCTACTGAACATTGAGCAAGAGAATGCTGTATATTTTTGACAACCGCTAAAAAGAAATAAGTCACATTTGTCTTCTACACAGCATAAGATTTTAGAGTAACCATTCGGGCAAGCCGTAGCGTGATTCAATGAATAAAACACTGCCCTCTTTTGGTGGTAGTGCTTTAGCACAATGCATTTTGGCACTTAAGCATTAATCTCACCCATCAATAAACAACCTCCTCGAATCTGAATGCCCTAAAAACCTGATTACATGCATTCCATCTTACATGCTTGCACTCATGCTTTCAACCAGGTCCTCCAATTATCATCATCCCCCCTGAGGACACCACCATGAACATGTCCCAGGATGCAATTCTGCAATGCCAAGCAGAAGCGTATCCTTCTAACCTCACGTATGAGTGGTGGAAACAAGGACAAAATGTCTATCACATTGAGTAAGTGACCAGAATACGAACTGTAAATGTATAACAGTATCACAGGGCTCACCGGAAGACTGAATGGTCAACCACAGTGTCCAGTGAATTCTTTTTGCAATAGGTATTTTTGCAATATCTGTTTGCCCCTCAATTGGATGTGTGTTTGTGTTTACAGAATTCTAAAATCACGGGTGAAAATACTAGTGGATGGGACCCTCCTTATTTCGGGCCTTATCCCTGAGGATTCTGGGAATTATACCTGCACACCCACCAATGGACTAATGACTCCGCCCTCTGCATCTGCCTACCTCAAAGTTAAACGTGAGTGCTTTGCAAATTGTTGCTTTTGTTGCTTCATGTAAACTAGGTAAAAAGAACTAGAGAAGTTCAAATTAAATTACATTTTGGTTATTAATGCAAATGATAGAATTAAAAGCCTGATTCTCTTAAAGATCCAGCACGAGTGGTACGGATGCCCCGTGAGACTTATCTGCCCTCGGGAATGGGGGGAAAGATCATATGCCCGGTTCAAGCCGAGCCCCCTGTGCTGTATGTTAATTGGACCAAAAATGGAGCATCCTTGGACCTGGAGCAGGTACATTTTAATGTTTCTGTCATCAAAATCAAATTTCATTATGACCCATATGACATCATTTTATATACTTCTTCTTGATTGGTCAGTATCCAGGATGGATGGTCAACTCTGAGGGCTCAGTGTTCATAACCGCAGCCAATGATGATGCAGTGGGCATGTACACCTGTACAGCCTATAACAGTTACGGGACCATGGGCCAATCAGAACCTACCAAAGTTATCCTGAAGGTGAAAACCATTTGTCTAGAATAGAAAATACTCTGACCAATGATTATATAGTTCCAGCTTACTCATAAATGTCACCACATATAGAAATGCATTATTAGTGACTGCCTTGACACTGATTGCTGCCACCATTTCTCTTGTTTGCAATCTATTGATATGCACAGGACCCCCCTTCTTTCCGTGTCCCGCCTCGTGCCGAGTACCTTCAAGAAGTAGGCAGGGAGCTAGTAATACCCTGTCAGTCTCAGGGCGACCCAACCCCTAACATCACATGGAATAAGGTAAGGTCTTAAAAATGTCTAATAGCTTTCAGTTTGTTTCAGTCCAGCAATGTGTGTATATCTGCTAATAAATGCACATAGTGTATGTACTAACATGCATGGACTTAAAGCCTTGCATACTGCTTCAGGGTCTTTTTGATTCTTTATTATCTTCTCTAGGTTGGTCCTGCCCCTCGCTCTCCATTTACAGTCCTGTCTAATGGCTCTCTGGTCCTGCGTCCACTTAGTAAAGACCATCAGGGGGCATGGGAGTGTATTGCCTTCAACCGTGTGGCTACTGTCAGTGCTTCAACAACAGTTTTAGTGCTAGGTGTGAGGAACAGCTGCACGTTAATAAAAATAACCCTACCTACAGAAAAACAAATGAGACTAAAATTAAATCTATATTATCTGTTGACTTTAGGCACAAGTCCCCATGCTGTTAGCTCTGTGTCTGTGGATACAGGAATTACTCAAGCCAATGTGTCCTGGGAGCCAGGATTTGATGGAGGATACACACAGAAATTTACTGTTTGGTGAGTCAATAAGGGCACCATAAGTATCAGTGACCCAGTACATTAATACAAATTGACTGTATATGCAGTATCGATGGCTAAATATTTGATCCCTCTCTGTACCAGGGTAAAACCCACTGTGAGAGGCAAGCATGAATGGGCATCAATCCCTGTGCCAACATCCAAAACCTCCCTACTGGTAACGGGACTGCAAGCTGCCACTAGTTACCAGTTCAGCGTTCTTGCCCAAAACAAGTTGGGCTCTGGCCCCTTCAGTGAGATTGTCACCATTAGGACACTGGGTCAGAATTTGTCTATACATCATTTACAAAATGTACTTCATGAGGTCCTTTCTTTAGCTTTAGAAATACAGACGTGTATCTTAGGCATAATAAAGTTCCTTAAATCTTCCCTCTTTGGTACAAACTCGGATCAAACTCAAATACCTGTAATTTTGTAGTAACTTTGAAGATTGGTTTGTTCGGGTATCTTCACTTAAATCTCTGCAGGGCAGTGGCCTTCCAGCCCAGGATTTGGGGAACCCTGTTATACATGCTATGGGTTAGACTGTGAATAGTTCCTTTTCCGACTTGAATCCCCTTATTTGATTCAAAACATTCCCTGGTGGATGTTAAAGTTTTTCCAGACTCTTAGGCCAAGATGTATGCTCTATCATGCTGAGGTTAATCTTTTCCTTTTTAACATTGCAGCACCTCCAACAGAAGCTTCCACTGTGGTAACCACCGCTGCAGTGTTGTCCCCTCCCACTTTGCTGTCGGCCAATCGTACATCATTGGGTGTGTTGCTACAATGGGTGCCACCTCTAGAAGAGTCTCCACCATTAACTTCATTTGTACTTCAAGCTAAACGGGGAAAGGGGGAGTGGGTCACCATAGACAGAGACATTGCCATCAACGCAACTGAGTTGATTGTACAGGGACTTGTGAAGGTAAATGTGTGAAATATTGAGAATATGGCTGCTTGATGTTGAATGTTCCTATTCATTTCGGCTTAACGGTACATTTACTCTTCATTTATTTCCACAGGACTCAAACTATGAGCTGCGACTACTGTCTTGCAGGGACGGACTGTTCAGTGTTCCCAGTGACTCTGTTGTCATCTCTACTGAAGGTGAGGCTGACTCAGAAATGTGTATTTTGACTTAATATTGAAATATCTCAGGCTTTTCTCTGCCCTGTGTGAGTTGGAAAAAGTACTGTTTTAAATAATATTTTGGAATTTGAGTATGGTTTAATAATAAAAAGTTCAAGAAGTCAGAAGTGTCATTTTGGTAAAAGTGATTCATTATTATTGATGTATTGTTTTATTAACTGATAACATGTAATGTGACTTTAAGGTATGGAGATGTATCCAGCTGCACCCAGTCTCCTGGCCTTTGTTCCTGAGCCCCTGCTGGCTGGTGTGATTGGGGGCGTGTGTTTCCTGTTTGTTGCCATCATCCTCTCTCTGGTGACAGCTTGCGTTATGAACAGTAGGAGGAGACAACGGCGAAGGAAAAAGAGAGATGGTAAATGCAGTGATGAAGTTTACAGGGTCATTGAATATGATTTTTTTTTTAATTACAATTACACCTCTATAAACACATTTTGAAGCTTTCTGCATGGTCTTAAAGTAATTTTGGGCTGCAGCTTTCAGATACATGGATGTTGTAGTTAAATATTAGATAATCAAATGTTTTTGAACAATGCATTGACTCCTCATTAAGTCCGTTCTTAAAGTTCATTCCAGTTATAACATTGTTGCTATGCATGGCATCTCTGTTGAGGCTGCTTTTATTTTTGTATTTTTGTCACTTCATCTTATTACTCATTATGTGTGGCATGATATGAACTTTGCACCCTCCCCACCGTTTCAGATATCCCCTCTGCCTTCCAGAAGAGTTCGTCTCCACAGTAAGTGTCCATCTTTGCTGTGCACGTATCATTCCAACGCTTCTCCATCTTTGTCACTGTACGACAATTGTCTTGTGAAATGGCAACCTGAAGGGATGAATCCTTCTTGTCCTCCCTCCCTAAATGATCTCTGTGTTCTTTCTCCACAGAGTTCACTCGCCTTCTGACAGTCCAGACAGTGTGCTGAAGTTAAAACTATGCCCTCCCTTAAACTTCTTCCCTAACTCTTCCTCTTCCGATCGCTCAGACCGTTCCTCTTTTGATAAAGGCAGCCGCAGTGAGTACCAGGATCAGAGAAAGCAGCTTCTGTCCTCATCGTCTCCACCTCCGCACTACACCCAGTTTGAGAGCCACTTTGGGGGATCTCCATCACCCACATCTGCTATTGAATCCATATCGAGAAGTCCTGATGGGCGGTTCGTTATACAACCTATTCTAGAAAACTCTACACCCACCCACATCAAAAAGAACCTCAAAAAGGAGTTCCCACAATCTCCTGGTAGAGGCAATGGAGGAGGGAGTAACAATGGGTCTCTTAAAGAGTCCAGCCAATCAAATCCTGTAAGTTCTGAGAGGGATAGACAGAGAAAGATGCCCTCTGTATTGACAGTAGACCCTCCATATCCAGAAGGACCCCCTCACTCACCTGGCAGGGTGAAGGCGATGGCCAGAAACTTCTCCCGTCATGGCTGTTTCTACTCTGATGATGAGCAGGGTTGCTCTGAGGCATTGTTGGAGAGGGCCAGCTTTTATTCTGACTGCAGTGAAAAAAGAGCAAGTGACTCACTAAAAAAATACCGGAGTGCCAGTCATAGGGAGGACTTATTTCCGAGCTTAACCAGGAGAGCCCGAGCTTTAGAGAGAGAGAGGCTGCCCCACCAAGCATGTTATCAGCCCATCAATGGAGACAGCCAGTTGACCGAGCCCAGCACTATGATAACTCAGTTAGATGGTGAAAGAGAAAGGGACAACTTAAGCAAATGTTTAAAGCTGGTTAAGGAACGTGAGCAAATGGAGAGAGAGTTAGAACATTACACGGCCAGCCGAAGGGCACAGGCACATGAGCAAGAACAGAGGCGGGCCAAGTCTGCAAGTCCCTTAAGAAAATGGACAGGCGTTGAGTCTGAAGACCCTATTTGGAAACCCCAAGACATCCATTTACGGCAAAAATCCAGACCCAGCAGCCTGGCCCAGCGTGTATCGGATTATAGAAGGGGCTGCTATTTAGGCAACACCAGCAGTCCCATGGAGAGACTTCCCTCATTTTCTTCCACATACATCCAGTGGGACATAAGCCCTGTGACGTCCCCCACCAGCCAGGTGCCGGTGCAGAGCCTGTCTGAAGGGAACACGCCTCGCTCACTCTACCCTCATACACGTCAACAAGGCGTTGCCAATGTTGAAGATTCAATGGCAACAGATGCTTCTTATTCCCCTGCCACACAATATACCTCTCTCTCACTTTTCTCTCCTACCAGGGACATACCCTCTCACAGTAGAATCAGTCTCAGTGGGGCACGAGCTAGACACCCGGAGAGTCACCTGGAAGAGGAGGAGGAACTGCCCAACAGTGCGTTAGTTGAGGAAGGATTGTTGCAAGAAAAAAAAATTAAAAAAGAGGCTCTGGCATTTAGATCAACAACCCCTGCTCGCTCGAGTCCTCAATCATCTGAGCAGCACAAAGGAGTGGCTGAAGAAGATAGAAATACTGGTCCTAACCTACATTACCTCAATCCCAGGATTCAAACTGTTACAGACATGGAGCAAGTAAGGGTTGATCAAAAAGACAGACTGAGTCGTAATCCCTCAGGCTGCTCTACATTGCCCTATGATGATCAGAAAGCAGGAGCCAAGGGAAAAGTCATAGTGAGTGATAATTCTAGCTCCATTTTGCCTTACAGTGAGCAAGAGAAAGAGGGTATCAGGGCTCGATCCAGAAAGAGTGACAAATGTGCCTTCAGTGAAAGCCCTAGTCGGATCTCACCCCTGACCCTGTTGGAAAATGAGGCAGAAAGTGATCAGTCAAATTTCTCGAGAATGTCAGAATCAATGAAAGTTAAGCTTGCTCCCCAACCAGCCAGGATGTCGCCACTGCATACCAGCACTATCCTGGAATACCTTAGTCTTCCTGGTTTCATTGAAATGAGTGTAGATGATCCAGTAGAAGTGACTGAATCTTCAGAATCTGTTGAACCCAGTGTTGAGGCAAAAACTGGGACACTGTTAAGAGATGAGCCTGATGTTGTACCCAAAAGTTGGGGAAAACACGAACAGGACTACTCAGAGACCAGTATTAGTCAGAACAATGGCGCTGTTCATGACCACAGCACCCTGAAGATTCCTGTAGAACATGATCAACCTGAAAGTATTTCAGTTTCTGAACCATGTTCACAATTAGAGGCAAAGGTTACTTGTGATAAATCAGGTACCTCAGACACATGCAACAAGGGCTTCTCACAATCTAAAGAAAAAGAAAAGAGTTCTCAGCCTTTGCTTTCTCAGAGTTCAGGTTCTCAAAAACAAGAATTTACTCATCGTGGTCCAGCACAAACATTAATTAGCACAGCTAAAAGCATGGCAGCAATAGTTTCCAAATGTCCAGACTCTACATCTGAACAATATCAAAGACCTCAGATTCGCGGTGAAAGGACAAACATGATATCCTCAAGAATTTATCAGGCTCCAGTGCCTTTCATGAAGAGATCAGTCAGCACTGGTCCCTGTAGGACCCTCTCTGGAGTCAGGCAACCACGCCCTTTCCTAAAAAAGTCCATTAGTTTAGGTTCTAGATGGGAACATTTTGAAAATCCAAGAGCTTATATCTCTGAGACCTGTTACAGAGATGAATCTCCCCATCCAGATATAAGGCTCAAGTCATACAGTTTGGGTTGTACTCCTGCACGTTACTATCCCATGTCTGGCCAATCATGGCGAGGGACAGTGCCCTTTCAGGCTCCTAACAGCTACAGTCTAGAGAGACGTCAGCATATTGAAAGAGCTGACATGCAACCCCCCTATCACACACCTGGTCCCTCAGTCCCAGATCCTCCACAACACATCCAATCTTCCCTTCCTTCAAGGAGGGGATCAGATCCACGTCGACAGGGAGCAGTCTTTCCAGATTCTTCTAGGTGGCCTGTGTCTTATCAGGAAACACTCAGGTCAGTTCAGCATAAGTATGTCCCACAAGACCCTTCTCGAAATTTTGGCCCTACCAGACCAGTGGCCAGAGTGGACTACTTGCATCCTGTAGAACCCAAAAGGTGTCCACCAAGACCTTTCCTACCCAGAGGTTACAGCTGGCCCTCACCATATCATACATCCTTCCCCCAACGAGAGCAAGAAATTCCGAGACCGGTGGATAAAGGGATGGGTGCAGCTAGGGGCATCACAGAGACAGAAGGCAGAGAAACAAGAGGTGATGGGGGCAGAGCCAGTTACGCCAGCCAGAGCAGTGGAAGGGGTAGCGTGGGACCGTATGGACACGGGCATCTACGCCATTCTCTCTCTATCACCCCAACTTTACTCAGCTCGCCAGAGACCACCAAGGAGAGTGAGATGTACAGGGCAGACAAAGATGTGAGAGAACAGAGGTCCAAAAGGTGAAGCTGACACACAAATGCCTGAGGCAAGACCTCAGCAAAGACAGCTAGAATAGTTACCAATTTCTTATTTTGTCTTGTACACTTGTCTATCATTGTCATATTGTACGTCTCACTCTGTATTGTTGCATATGTGTGTGTCTAGAAGAAATACCTCAGTAGATGAGAGTTATGAATGGGATGCTGTGGAATGCTCTGTGGATCCTGATATCCTGGAGGCCATGAAGATGGAGCGGACCCATGGTGGCTTTGGGCAAGGCAGGGAGTTCAGGCAAGATCGCCCCCGCTCCACTGCTGGCCTCCAGGACTTCCAGAGTAAACGTAAGAACTTTAAACCCTTTGAGCATTTTTGATTATTCCCCACACCAAATGTAATGGTAAATTAAGTTTCCTTAAAACTGTACCTATTTAACCTCACCCATCCTCCTCACTTTATCTTCCTCATCCTCCTCCTGCTCCTTTCCTCTACTCCCAGGACTGTACTCCATCAGCCCTCCCTTAGTATCCCAGCCTCCTCAGCACCGGTACAGTCGTTCCCTCAGTGAGGCCCGCTTCAATGCCTTGAGACAGGAGTTCCAGGAGTACCGCAGAGCCCAGCAATCCTGCTCCCAAGATTCCTGCATCCCCCCTGACCCAGACTCTGACTCCAGCTCCGCACTTCTTTGAGAACCTTACCTTGGTCCGTTACCTCCCTTTAATTCCTTTCACCCACAATATTTAACTTGTTTTAACTCAGGCTATCTGCATACTTCACTTTGTAGGCAAAATGTTTATTTCGTCATATAAGATTATGCAAGTGATATATTCACACATGGCCTGAAAAACAGGAATTGTTGTGTCAGCAGACATTTATAAAATGGGTTACACTTTATTTTACAGTATGTGTATTAATATTTATCTAAGAAAGTTCTGATAATACAAGGTAACTACAATGGGGTAGGGTTAGGTTTAGGGGTAGGTTCAGGGTTAGTACCTAGTTATTACATAGTTATTGTAATTACTATAATAAGTACATAGTATATACATGAGGAACAGGACTGTAAAATAAAGTGCTACCATAAAATGTCTTTCTTGTTCCCGTGTTAAATTCAGTGCAAACCCGAGGTTTTATTTGGTTGATTTCTTGTAGGTAACTAACCACAAGTGTTTATATTTCCAGAGCATCCCAAGAAAGAAGACAAATTGGTTTAAAAAACCAAACCTACCAAATCCTGAGAAAGCAATGGATCCAGACTTGAATATCCTCTAACAGCTTTAATGTATATTCATCCTAAAGCTGAATAAAGAGCATTGCCATGTTGCTGTAAAGGGGCATTCAGTTCCTACTTGTTTTTCTAAACTTGAAAAATGTACAGTATATGGAATGTAGATTTTGTATCTGTCTTTTGTTGACTTTGTATTTATCTGTTGTCATCAATCCCAGATTGCACTTCTATCTGTCTAGACTAAAAGGTTAGGTTACAGAAGTACAGTTTTACAGAAAATAAGAACTAATTAAAAGTATCATACCGTTATGATACACAGTTTGTAAATTGTAAATTGATATCCATTGTGGATAATGGACATGCTGGAAATATAACTGTACTTCCAAAGGGTTTTTACATTCTCCAATCAGCCAAACCAAAACAACAGTATAGCATAAAGTCTGCTTTGACAATCAGATACTGCAGCCATGAAAATATATTTCAAGAAACTTAAGTGTATAAAGTTGTTGTATCATACATGTACATGTGTTAATGTAAATGAATATAATGCTGCATATTTGTTTACTATGTGTAAATTTCACCATATCTCGAAACCGAATTCATCTTAAACTCTGTCATTTTAATTTTGGTCAAGTCCCAAATTCTGTTCATGCAAAAATTCAGTGCCAATATTGAGTTAAGAAGCTTAGCCTCCTTAATACTAAAACCCTTCTCATAATTTAGTCTATTTACATTTGTTACTTTCCCAAAGAGAAACATATTCAACAGCCATTTCTCTTCTTTAATTCTTCTATATCTGTTTCACTTTAATACAAAGAACTCAGCTGAAAGACGTTAAAATAGATATTTTAAATGGTTGAAACAGAAACATAGATGCCCGTGGATCTTGACATTCATCTGTGGCCAGTCAGTCTGTTTCTAGTGTTATAAATATTTTTTTTTACTTTTTACATTTTGTACAACTGTTCATGAATGTTTTGAGGAAATATGAATCTATCTTATATTTAAGATGCTGCTGTACATTTTTGTAATATGTTTAAAGGTTTTTTTTTTTTACATTTTTGAGAAGCGAGTTTTGTGTAAAAGAAAAAAGTTTTATATCTGTTCTTATTTGTTTTTATAAATGTTGTCACTCTTTTTTTTGTATGATTTGTAAAATAAAATGTTCCACTACAATGTTACTATCTCATGTGATAGCCTTTCAGTTATTTACTCAGTTATCATCTGTTTCAAATATAACAAGTGTATGGTTTGGTTGCATGTACAGTGTGAGAAAACGTATATGCTATATGATACATAATGCAACACAGGAATTGCACTGTTGTAATTGCACATATGCTTTTTATTTATTTACTCTCTGTATGTCCACATACAGCAGATTCAGGTCAACCTGAAGTTAAGTGTGAAAGCCTTCTGGTGTCTTGCTTGCACCTCCTGGGAATCACTTGGCAGTCATACGCATGACGTGCTTGACCATGTTCCCAATGCCATCAAAGATGTAATGGTAGTGATAGTCAGTCTCCCACATGAAGGTTGGAGTGCTGATCACCTTGTTTTTCTCGTCCACATAGGCCTCGTGAGATGGGCAGTTAAGGGTAAAAATCATGTTTTCATATTGTTATTATCTAGTTGACATATGCTTAAAGATGCAGTGGCTTGCATCATTTAAAGGCATGTACGCTTTATGGTGTTTTACACTTAAAAACTGTATAATGCGTTAGACACATATGTTAAAAATGAAAGTGAAAGGATATGTAAGGTTCACGGCTGTTGTGACGGGCCCCCATGCTCTTGACTGCCTGCACCATGTTGGTGTTGGGCCAGCGGCCCCAGCGGCTGCTCTCATCACGTTCGTAACCCATCGTGACTTCCAGATTGGGCAGCACTCGGCACGCCAGGAGAGGAGCCATACTGGACAGACTAGAGAGCAGGATTGCGGTCAGTTGAAAACTTTTAACTGAAACCGATTTAAAGTAGCTGTATGTAGTTTGTATTTTTGTGACTATGAAGCCCCTTATAGTTAAGTGAGTGAATTCACTGTCATAAATAAAGTGGATAGCTGTGCACTTGCTTTTGTTGCTGCTATAAAGCGATCAGCCCTTTTTGCAGTATTTCGTACCTGCTCACCAAGAGGCCATTCGCCTCTATAAAAGTCAGTGTACCATTAGAATGACTTTGAAAGTGATATTTAAATACAGCATTTGTCATTACTAGAATATTTCAGAATAATTTGAATTAAAGAAAAAAATGTAGGAGAAGCAATAAAAATCTTACCTTTTATGCCCAACAGTTATTGATCAGTGTTACTATCATTTGATTAGTGACCTAAAACCGGTGTAGAATTTTAAATAGCTGTCATTCACCCATCTTTTTTGTAGTATAAATAAGGATTAAATTCAGATTTTATATTCACCGTGTTAATATTTTAGAGTCATATACCCAATGGGCTTGCGAGCGCGAAGTCCTTCATAATTCTTTCCACATCATTATTCAGCTTGCAGTCTTTGCCGTCTTTGCTGAAGGTGGACCTGCAAGTCAGCAGAAATGCATGTTGACATGTATTTTTTAAGTAATGACTTAAGTAATGAAGATATATATATTAAAAAAAAAAAAAATTCAGCTCAAATCAACCCAACACTTCTCAGTTTTAATCTAGAGTTTGTAAAGGTGCTGAAGTGTACGTAACTGGGCTATCAGAAACCGGATTGGGCTCAGACCTAAATTAGTCTCATCCATCACCTTTATTCCCACTTAGTTTAACCAATTGTTTGCTAATAGTAAAATGAGAAGAAGATTTTCACTCCAGGAATAGAGATGGATCTGGGGTGCCTGATAGTGAAAAGTCCAATCATAATCTGAGGTTTATCAAAGTTTAAGTACTGCATACGGACTCCACAATGACTCTTGTAGGTTTATGCGTTTATCTGGCCTCTCAAGATAATGCACTACTTTTGGAACCTATTTGCATTGATTTCTTTTCAGTAACATTTATATTAGCATTAGCATTCATCAGCTAAAAGACTGTCTCTCTCACAGGTTCTTGACTATCCCGTGGCCTCCAGGGAAGATGACGGCGTCAAAGCTGCTGACGTCCAGTTTGGACAGATCGTTCATCTGCATCATGCCCTGACCGTGGCTGAATCGCGCAGACTCCATCATCATGTTCCTGCAGAGAAAACAGTTTGTTATCAGATGGTCAATGGTACTTTATCACTACAATCCTGTAATGCTACTTTAAAAAATTCCTTGTGGCACATCCAAAAATCAATGATATTTCCATAAAACATGTTTTCATGCTACTTTTTTGTTATATTTCCAGATAAATATGTGTAGTTAGTAAATGTAGTGTTAAATTTGATTTTAATGTCTACCTGTTGTCACTTGATGATGGCTGCATCTTCATGTGGTCCATGACGTGCATTTGCTGCTGGTTTGGTGCAAAGATCTGAAAACGCGCTCCATAACGGCTCAAATGGTACATGGTGCTTCAAAGAGACACAGCATTATTTATTAATTTTATTTTATAGGATACTTGATTCTGATTGATCACTTAGCTGTTGAAGTATTTTTAAGCTCAGGTGCTGAACTAAACCAGGTAACCTAGATATCATAATTTCAGTTCAATTCAGTATCTATTTAATTATTAGGCAAGTAGTCCTGTAATAAGGATCATGTGAAATCATCCAGTCATTATCTCTAAATAAACCCTTGATGAACCCAACGACCAAGTGACTGAGTGACTGTACATTATCTTTTATATTATCCAGACAGATCCATACGTTATAAAAATGTAAGAGCCTTCCAATATTGACAGGCTCATGTTTTGAGTGATGCTACTGAAAGAGCTTTTTAAAGTATTTTTTTAAATTATTAGAATGCAAAAGTAAAAATATCTCAGATTTTTTTTATTTAGACAGAAATGCAAAAAAACTACAAAATGTCTTATTTGACACAATTAACTTCTAAAGTAAATGTGGTAACACTTTACAATAAGGCTTTATTTGTAAACATTAATTAATATGAACTAAGTATGAACAATACTTTTATTGCATTTAATAATCTCAACATTTACTACTGCATTTTTTCAGTAGTCAATGCTGAATGTACTAAAATGAACATTTTCAACTAACATCTAACTAACATCTAACAAAGGTTAATGAATGCTGTTGAAATATGAGACTAAAATGAGACCTTATTGTAAAGTGTTACCATAAATTGAGCTTCTTTTAAGGATCCTTCAATGTTTTTACTAATAAACGACCAAAATAATGATATAGGGAATGATATTTTGAAGTGCACCCTGCTGTATACTTACTACGCAGCCTCATGGATGTCAGTTCCATCCCACCAACCACAGCCTGAGAAAACCTTCAAAAGCAGATCCACTTACTAATTTAGAACCAAACAGAGACTATATCTTACAGCGCAGAAGAAACTCAAGACTGAATGCTTCCATTGTTTTTAACCTCCCAGTTTGTGTTTGTGTTCTTACCACAGCGATGTTGGTGTTGCCCCAGTTGCCCCAGTCTCCCCCATGATGCATCAAGCAGGCGGGTTGGCGCACCATGGCTGCGGCCTGCTTGGCGAGGTGTGCCCTTGATGCCAACATGATCACACTGCTGAGTTAACAACACAGAGATCAACCGCTAGAGAGTGTGCAGACTGAACGTGTCCGGTCCTGCAGCAGAGGAAGCCCTGCTTTTTTATACTGATGTTGATTGTGAGACGTCACTCTGTAAGCTACGGTTCTGAGAAGATAAGATACTTTGTCTGAACAACCCTTTCCCTTTCTTCATTGCTTATCTAATAATACCTTCCTCAATTATCTTATTACCGTAAGTAATTTGGTCAACACCCGGCCGTTGATGCTTTGCTGTGGCTGTTTACCTCCATTTACCTCTTTAAACTTTCTGACCTGTTTAATTGATTGATATAATTTTGATAAACTGTGTAGCTGCCTAAACTCTTGAACATATATAATAAACTAAAACTAAAATATACATTTATAAATTATATAATACACATATGTGACCCTGGAGCACAAAACCAAGTCGCTGGGGTATATTTTTAGCAATAGCCAAAAATGCATTGTATGGGTCAAAATTATAAATTTTTCCTTAAAGGAGCTATGTGGATGTTTTTACTTAAAAAAAATATTTAAGATAGAGTTTTCATTTGTACATGTATGAGCCAACCATGATCCACTCTGTGGATGGAAAGAAGCGACCAGCCTCCGGCAGCACAATTCAGACACCCAAGGACAATCCTCATAAGAAAAAAAAAAAAAAAACGTATCTAGTGTGGCAAAAAGAGAGAGCGACCGGCGTCGGGCAAAGTCAAGAGTCAACGTCTGAGCGGCATTTGATTCTTGGCTGGAGCTCCGGTCAGCGCTGGGTATGAAAACAGATCCCGAGCTGGCTTTCTTTTTACTGCAAAGGTAAGACATAGTTACATAGTTAACTTTTTTTACCTAAAACATGCTGATGAATCTCGATGAGCCGTCAGTGGTTGCTGCTGCAACCCTGGTTGATTTGGTCGTGCTCGTACGAGCGTGCGCACTGAGAACGGGCATGAGACTGGCTGCAGTTCCTCTAACGACCACTGGTGTCAGTAATGGTTAGAAATTTCAGAACCTACGCAATGCTCCTTTAATGTCAAAAATCATTAGGATATTAAGTAAAGATCATATTCGATGAAGATATTTTGTCAATTTCCTACCGTAAATGTATCAAAACTAAATTTTTGATTAGTAATATGCATTGCAAAGAACTCATTTGGACAACTTTGAAGATGATTTTCTCAGTTTTGAGATTTTTTTTGCCCCCTCAGATTCCAGATTTTCAGATAGTTGTATCTCAGCCAAATAGTCATCTCAGTCTTGTCATAACAAACCATACATTAATGTAGAGATTATTTATTCGGCTTTCAGATGATGTATAAATCTCAATTTCGAAAAATTGACACTTAAGACATATAAGATATAAAATGTCATATTCAGGGTCCACACTTAAAATCTTTAGCCCTAAAACTTTTTAGCGAGAGAGAAAAAATGTTTTCACTCAAAACATTTTACACGTAATTTAAATATAAAACTTTTCATTGGTGCTCTCAGACCTTAAGTATAGTAATATTTTGATTAGTTTTTTTTACTTATCAGTTTTTGTATTTTACAAAAAAATTTCATTTTGTTGAGTTTTTGTAATTTTTTGTATTTTTTTGGGGGGGGGGTTATATAGTTTAAATAATTTTTTTTTATTTCAGTTGTAGTTATTTCAGTTCATCAACTAGATTAAATTGAGAAATGTTGCCTTGTCCCAAGTAGTTACAATAAAACATTTTTTTATTTTTTTATTTGAAGAATCAATTTTTTTTTTTTTATGGTTTTAGTTAACAATAGTAACTGTCTGTTTTATTGCCTAAAAACTGCTATATGTAACATCGTTGTAAAATACATTATTGTGTATTGATATTTTAATCAAACGATTACATCATGTGTTACTAAAATGAATTAGAGAAACGTGTTGAACGTTTGCTGTGTGGGTCATCTAAAGCATCTGACTGAACTGCATCGAATCAGATAGTGCCCTCTAAAACCCATTACTTAATAAGGCTCTTAAACACAGGAATACTGTGTGGTGTCTGCCGGAGGCATGGGCGCTGATCCAATGGGTTGTAGTCGTCAGTTAGAGATCCTACAGGATTACACTAGTGCACTACAGATGAAACATACTGAGCTCTAGTGAAGAGATGAACATGGAGTTCAGAAGAATTATACAAAAACATGTCATAAATGGTGCTGCTGGTGCATTTATTTAAAGAGAATTATAGTATTAACAGTGATAGGAATTTAAACTGCTGTCAAACGAACACCTTTTAAAACCAAGTCATGAAATCAATGCATCATAAGAAATTTGACCAGAAGGTTTCTTTTAAATCTTGTGTCCATCTCAGAGTTTATGGAACTTCCTGTTGAAGGACGTGCAGCTTAGCTCAGCTCTCGTCTCGTCTTTGACATTTGGCTGCTTCTCTGGAAAGATTCTTATTTAGTTCATTAAGGATTCAAACAGCCGTTCACTCATTCCTTACGTCTCTCTGGTGAAGAAAAAAGACCTATTTTTGACCTTCCTTCAGTTAATAAAGAGACTGGCTGAGATGTTTAAGCCTTTTCATAGAGTAAAAAAAGACCGAACCGTAAGACCTTCTAATGAGCAGACACCATGGCACAATAACAGAAGTGGGAGGAGGGTTAAGAGTTCACCGCTCTCCTCTGAGATTGTGTTTGATGGCTGGGAGAAGCACAGGTTCTCCTGTACCGGCATGACTCGGGACCCTGGGGGGAAATGACCAAAAACTGACAGAATTATTGACTTTCTGTGGTTTTCTGTGATGATGATAATAGAAAAGTTGTGTTAGTTGTGGAAAATGCTCAAGAATTTCACCCCTGAAAAACAATCATACGGTTACATAAAGTGCCAATGATATTAGAGATGGATTCTGAATAGTCAAACAGAATTCATTTTATGGTATAATTAAATAATAGCGAAATAAGTGTCCAGGCCACATTTCACCCAAAAATCAAAAGAAAGAAAAAAAATACCTGCAATAAACTGTATTGTATAAACAATGAAATGAAGTCTGCTTTGTGATAAATAAGGTTTTTTTTTTTTTTGCATTAAGTAATGAGTAATTAATGACAGAATTTTAATTTCGGAAATAACTATCCCTTCAGAGTCATAGTCTACAAATTATGTATATTTACAATTACCATTAATACTTAAATTACTTCAATTACTATAAAAAATATTAGAAATAATAATACTTTCTAAACAATTGTTTATTATTAAAATCATAGTCCGTATTATGTAGACTCCCAATTCCCATAAATACATAAAATACTTCTAATTATTACAAAATATATTACGCTTACATAAAAAATACACACATATATTAATTATATTATTTAACTAGATAAAAAAGTTTGTCAAGACAAACTTTAAGTTGGCTTGAGAAAGCCTGACCAGAAAGTTTGAAAAAGCTTAAAAAGTTTTAAGTTTGACGGTTTCAGTCTGAAATAGTAAAAAATATATATATAAGTTTTAAAAGCATAAAGTTTGAAAGCAATACAGTCTTGTGAGAGAGAAAAGTTCAGTGATTTCTCTGAGACGCGTCTTGAGTGATAGAACATGATGAGAGTCAAGTATTAATGTATGAATCACGCTGCTGACCTCCTGATACTGTGCAGTGTTTGTATGATAGAGCTTCTTCTTCTCAGCTGAACCTTCGCTGCTGCTTTTTAAAGAATTACTGCTGGCTCTGTGTGCATCACACCAGGGTTATTAGAGTCAGCTCTAACTACAGTTAAACCTAAAATGAGTTACTTGAAATAAGATAAACATGATCTGAAATAATATATTAAAAAACATTTCAGCTAGTTGGCGAGGCAATATTTCTCATTTTCTTTTCATGTATTAAAATAACCAAAACGAATAATATCTACATATTTAAATACTAATACAAATGGCAATAATGCACAAAAAAAATTTCAAACATAAATATTACAACAAAATATGAAAATACAAACTTATTAAAAATATTAATAAAAACTATTTAAAGTATATCAATAATACAAAAATATGATATTATCTACATATTAAGAACGAATAAAAATGACACTTCAGACAATAAACAACAAAATCAAAACTTTTAACTAAAATGAAAACAAAATATAAAAATAAAATCTAATTCAAAATATTAATAACAACTATAAAAGTATCTTAATAGTACTAACATGACACTGGATATCAGTTTGCATTAAAAACAGGTTAATAGTCTTTAAGGATCTTTCTAAAGCAAATTGTGCATCATTGCATGAGCATATTATTATGAATATAATTGTGAAAAATTAAGCTTGATAAAATATAGCTTACCTTTTGGAGAATTTTCGTGTTTCATAATCAGCTGATACTGTAATTCTGTAAAAGAAGTAAATATATTTAAGCATAGAAATAGTATGCAAGTGTGCATCAAAACGGTTCATTCTCAGATGACAACCATCTTTTTGTGCTTTATTTGTGTCCACAAGACTGAACTGTGACAATATTTAAACTAGCTTATGGAAGCAATGCAAACAAATGTTAAAATGTATTTTCAAATACTTCTTAAATGTTTGCTTTATGTAGAAATGTCTTTCAATTTGCATCTTCCTCACATATTAATTGACTTCTAACAAGTTAGTTGGTTATCTAAAATACACCACACATAGATGTGGCATTTAAAATTAAAATATCATCTCTATATTATATGTAAGATATTCTATTCTGTTTTAATTCACATTGGTTTGCTCTTTCTTAAATCATGTTTGAGGACCTTCTGACAACATGCATCAAACAGAAGTAAGTTTGCTTTACAGTCTTTATCAGTATTTCATTATGTCTGGCCTTAGTATTTCAACTGTTTTGGGTGTAAAAACATTGTAACTACTAGAATATTGGGGAAACATCTTTCTCTGTTGTGCTCCTCCAGTGTCTATGGCAGTTTTCATACTGGTGTTTTTGACCTTTAGTGATTTTTTTTTCAAAGTTAAACAATCTTCTCAAATGAAATGATGAAAAAAACAATATCTTGACAAATTTTCAGACTGCACCATTTCCTAAGAAGGACTGCAATGCAGCACACCTTTATTAACACTCCTCAGATCTTCAATCTCTGTGTGCAGTCTCTCCAGCGTGTCTTTATGCTGTTGTTGGAGGAACAGAATATCTTTCTCCGGAGAAAGCAGCTGCTTTTGGGCTCTTGATGTCCACAGCTGGAGATCTGACCATACAGTGCAACTGGAGGACATGATGCAACTGGGATGAGTAGTAGATTATTAATTCATGGAATATAGGCTCATGTTTTTGTTTATAAATGCAGTGTAGACCTTGAAAGAGACAAACGTGGATATTTAAGCATCTCTACTACTCATTGTAAAGCTGAAATTTGGTTATTTTATCACAAATATATGCAATAAAAGTCAGCTTTTTTTTAAAAATGTAGCTGCTTAATATAGATCTGGCTTCATTTACATACAACATACTACAACTACCGCACACATCGATTTCGACGTGCACATGCATTAAGGAAAAACTCTCACACACGGTTTTTTTTCTTTTTCTTTATTTTCTATGTCAGTAAACGTATTTCAAATGAAACACAGAAAGGAAATGTGAAATAAACAAGAACACAAAACCACCAGATTACTAGAAAAACAATCAGAACTTTATGCAAACGTCAACAGCATGTGTGAAATCCTGGACAATTACAACACAGTAGCAAATGTCATGCAGTGATTTTATCAAAAATAATCAGACCAGAGCAAAAGCTAGCCAAGTGAACTGTGGATACAATCATGATCGAATGTGTTAAGTCTCGTTCATAGCTCACACTATTACTACCAAAACACAGAAAACACAATTTCACTAAAAACAAATCCAATTAAAAAACAACACACTCACAATGTGATGTTGGCAAACCTGAAAGCCTCCAAATTCCAGGTACATAAAATATCCGCTTTCTACTTTCTTTGAGAGTCTGTTTCAACCAGGTAATAAATTATAAATAATCTGTCCATCCATCTTGGGTATTTGCAGCTATATGTGCATTAAAGTAACATTACTATAACTGATTAAAACTTTTTTTTTTTATGCAATGGGATGAATCTGAAAGTGTGCAGATATGGCAGCACCTGTAGACTTTTGATTCATTAAAATAAATAAAAGTATACTTTTATAGCATGATTCAAAATGAAAGGAAAGTGACCAAGTGAAAAACAGGAACGAAAGTCGAAAGTGCAGCTCAACATTTCAAGTGGAAAACATGATGAAACACAAAAAGATGTCTTTGGAAAAATATTGTACTAATTCCCCACAGTTTAGTACGCCAAAGAGGCTGCCGGTAAATGCATCTTCAACAAGCACGATGCTCTTCAAGTTGTTGATCAATAATAAATAGTGCCAAAAAATCTAAATCTGTGTGGGTTTTATTGGCAGATACATGCAAACTACTGCACGATGAATTCGAATGGAATTCTTAAAGCAATGCCATGATTATTCTCTTTGATTTATTCCATGCACGTAAGGCTTAATCTGTCTGCCAAATTAAAACGCTTAATTAAATGTGTGCATGGATATAGGGCTTTCTGCACAATCTGGAATACTAAATAAATATTCATTTTCAATGGCGCACCTAAAATCTGAACATCGTTGCTTTATCTGAAGGCCAAAGTTGTGGCACTTGGCTGATAACATGTGGGGTGACGGCGGTTAGCGATCAGGGTGTGTAGGCCGGTGGAGGCTGGAATTGGTTGGCAATGTCGTAGTCAACTGGGTATGTTTCACTGCTCTCCTCCATCTCTGAGAGGAGCTCCAGGGCCTGCTCCTCCTCCTCGGTGGGGTAATGACGGAGCAGGTTGGCCGCTGTGGCTAAAATGGAGGCTCCGCCTGCACCGGCAACCAGGTAGAAGCTGATGGCAAAAGTGACGTAGATGAGCGAGCCGTGGTACTTCTTGTGCTGCTGCTGCAGGGACAGAATCAGTTCTGAGGCCCAGTAACAGAAGCCAATCACTGTAGCACACTGGAGCACTGCAATACAGAGTCATGAAGACATTAAAAAACACTTCTCAAAAAACTGTGCTGGAAATCCTTTACCTAATTTAGTGTTCCCATCAAATATTGCTTATGTAGCCTATCCCTCATTACATGTTGACATTTGTTATCATCAATTTCTGGATTCGATCTTTTTGTCAGGTGACCGATCAGAGCTTATGCACCTCCAGTTTTTGAGTGTGGATAATTTTGACAGCGTTCACTTAATAATTGAAACTAGTTGGAAAAAACAAGTTGACAAAGAGACCGAATCCCAGATTTGATAATAGAGAGATTTATATGCAATGTTTTGTAAGCTGGTCCATTTTGATCAGGAATACCACAAATCTTATTATGCCTTTATGTCCCTTGTGAATTTTATAACTTTTGGTGACCACAACTTATAGAGTTTTGGAGCTACATGAGGGCAAGATGATGACAGCATTTTCATTTTTGGATGAACTATACATTTAATGCTATAAAAGATAACTATATGTATATTAATTATTAATTAAATCCTTCATGGATGCGTACCTGTGAGGATGTGGGCGAAAGCATATCTGCGTGTGATCTTGAGGGCTGGGTGTTTGGGTCCAAAGACATCCAACAGAAACGCCGTGAGGCTGCACAGAATGCCCAAAAAACAGAACGCAGCAATGACCCGCAAGAGCAGGATGGACTGAGCGTTGATACAGTAATCTGAGAGAGAATGGACAAAAACAGTTTATCATTAGATGTGCGAGTAGAAGAACTCACTTTCAACTTCAAATGTGTAATCTATGCACACTACCATTCAAAAGTTTCCACAAAAATATGAAGCAGCACAGCTGTTTTCAACACTGATATTAATACGTTTCTTAAGCAGCAAAATAATGTTTCTTGAGCAAATCAAGTATATTAGAATGATTTCTGAAGGATCACATGACACTGAAGGCTGGAGGAGTGAATCAGCTTTAAATCACAGCAAAACAATTACTTTCTGAAATCTATTCAAATAGAAGACGGTTGTTTCAAATGTACCAGTATTACTAATGTTGTATTTTTTTATCAAATAAATGCAGCCAAGTGAGCAGAAGAGACTTCTTTCAAAAAGCTTACAGACCCCAAACTATCTGAGTTTGGGATACCTACCCTCAATGAGTTTGTCATCTATATATCCCAGGACGTCTGCGACGCCGAGCTCCTGTCTGGGGCAGGTTCCTCCATGGACACGCAGCCAGGCTGGTTCTGCTAGGGCTGTACAGAGTGCGGTGATGGAAAGCGCCCCGGGCAGCGCGGATGCTAAACTCCGCTCTGGTTGTTTGGGTAGAGACGTTCCACCTCTCCTCCTCCGGTTTCCAGGCGCAGCTGTTCCCGGGGCGGCGTACATGGTCTTAAAAGCTCTGAAAACCTTTGCTTAAAACACTAAAACTCAAATACACTGGAGTGAGAGTGGACGGAACTGGGGTTTGAACTCCGCCGGGCACTAAAGACTGAAAAAAATGAAAATAAATCAATCAAAACCGAAATCATGTTACAGCAATCTAGAGCAAAACATTAGAAAAGTGTGTTTTAATTAATGGTAACTAGTAAGAACTGACTGGAACAGAAAGAAAACATTTGTACTATGTTAAGAAAATTCTTGATTATGTAAATTATAGATCATTAATTAAAGATATGTAATATATAATATTATAATATTAAAAATGAACGATAATTAACATGTATGCATTCAGCAGATGCTTTTATCACTAATTTTTTATCCAAAAGTGACATTTTTATTCTTTTTAGTAATTAAACTACTTATTAAATGATAATAATAAAATATGAATTATTGTAGTGCTCTCAAGCCACGACTAATCACATTCAAAATAATATTTTTTTTACATAATATGTGTATATTTTATGTATATATATAAATACACACACATGCATGTGTATATTTTCATATAATTTCTATTATTTATAAATATATTTAATATATAAAAATAACTATTTTCTTAAATATATACATGCATGTGTGTGTATTTATAAATAAATAATAAATATACACAGCACACATATTACACATATATTACGTAAACAAAAAGTTTTATTTTGAATGCGATTAATTTCCATTAATTGTTTGACAGCACTAAATTATATTAAACTATTGGTAGACATACACTAATACAGCACTTAACTTACCTGATTCCAACTTTTAATCACTATTATATTAATGAATTATAAATGATTGATTAGTGGTCAGAATAATACCCAGTTAATAACAAAATAACACATAAACCATACTGTTATGATTTTTTTTAAATCTTCCTGTTATAACAAAATATTAAAGGTATATTTATATTTATAAACAAGTATACATTTTATTTAAACAGTATATTTACCTGTTTGCTGTAAGTGAAGCTCTTCTGTCAGTTTTAGTCAGATTTGATCATTTACACCACACACAAAAACGTTTAAAACCTTCTCAAATCGCACCGAAATATAAAACAACTTAATAAAACAAATATATAATGTGTTCAGTTTCGAATTACCCTGCGGATTGACGCTATATCGTAGACATTTTCGCGTTTTATTGTTGATTTCCAGTAGAAAACAAAAACAATAGTCCGTCCGCTTCCCCCATCAGACGGAGAGCTGTCTCTGACTTCCGTTTCCTGTGTGTTGCAATTTGAACCCATAGAGTTCTATACGTAGATTTCATTAGCGACTGTTTCTATGGGCCGTTAAACGTAACCCGTCTACGGTATACCTCTACTGTATATACATCTATATTTGAACCAATCAGACGCGTCCTTCAGCTGACGTCAGTCTTCGAGCACGTGTATGTGATGTAATCTGATTTTATTTACTTGTATTATTATTTATACTATATATATATATATATATATATATATATATATGTGTGTGTGTGTGTGTGTGTGTGTGTGTGTGTGTGTGTGTATATGTATGTATGTATGTATGTATGTTTTTTTGTTGTTGTTGTTGTTGTAGTTTATATTTGTTAAGAACCGTTATGTGTTGGAAATCAATAAAAAAAAATAGTAAATAAGATTTTCCAAAGAACGTTTTATGAATATGCACATGACTTCAAAATTTGATATATTGCGAATTTACTCATATTTGACTCATTTTAAAAAAGAAATAGGTATAGGTCACTACCTGTACACATAAAAAAGAAATAATTTTAAAGCCTTAATTATAATAATTATTTGTACTTGTTTCTGGACATGTGATTTTCTTTTCGCTTTACCAACTTTATTTATTGTTTTTTGCTTATTATTGTATTTGTTTCGATGTAATTTATGTTATTGCCCTTGTATGTTTATTGTTCTAATAACTACAATAAAATAAAATAAATAAAAAACGCAGTATGTTCTTCATGCGATCATGACTCTTCTACTAAACGTAAAAAACTAAAACTGAAATTTAAGACGTATGCTTTCAGTTAAAATAAAACAAAATGTATTTAAATGAAACAAAAACTAAATTAAAAATTACTAATAACATTAATACATAAAATATAATTGCAAAGCAAATTTTAATAATAATTGGTCTCACTATATTTTAAAGATTTTAGCTTCAGCCATTAATATCACTACATAAAATCACATTTTTCTGTTTTATTTTATTTTACTTAGGAGGTACAAATGCAGAAGAAATAAAACATACCCCAGTGAAAAAAGCCAAGGGATCAAGGATGGCCAAACAATGCATAGCAATGACATTTCAAGAGAGAGAGAAAGAGAAAGAAACTTTGAAAAGGTAAATACATTTTTTGTTTGTTTTTTATTAACTTGCATTTATGGAAAACAAATATATTGCAAGCAAAATATTTAAGTTGCATACAAAGTAAACATTTCATTCTCATTTTTCTATATTCATGAACACTTTCGCTACATTCCTGAAGGTGGCGCTACTGCTGTGCGTTTACATCAACAGGAAAACACTGAAGCACGAAACAGGAAGTGGGAAGCTGCTGATAAACACAAGTCTTGAAGCAGAGGTGACACTTGAGAAAGAATAGTGTCGCTGATCGGGGAAGACTTACATGTCATCTAATCACAAATATCATAGAGTTATATGAGATGAAGGGCGCGCTGGAGCTGCTGCAGAGGGTGAGCGCGCACGCAGACGCGTGCTGCTGGTACGTCGCGTGGAACCCGGCGGGAACGCTGCTCGCATCATGCGGCGGAGACCGCGCCATCAGAATATGGGGGAAAGAAGGTAAACATATTTATGTTTTACGCCACAGATCAGCCGTGTAGAACATGTACTTTTAAATGATATCTAAAGTACGTCGAGTTGAAGTCAGTAAGTCATTAAAGGGTTAGATCAGGAAAATAACCCGTGTTACATCCGGGGTTCAACCGCTGTTTTACCAAGCTACGAGAGTAACGTACATTTTGAGAGCAAAAAAACAAAACAAAATTGCGACTTTATTCAACAATTCAAAATGTATTAATTAAAAAACTGTTCTTCTAAATAATACGATTTAACAATATTATTGTTTTTACACTATTTTAGACTGACAGCATCACACACTTTTACTGTATTAACTTTTACTTATTTTATACTGTATTTTTTGTTGTAGTTTATATTTAAGTACCTTTATATGTTGAAAATCAATAATAATAAAAAAAAGTAATGTAAAACTTCCCAAAAGTCGTTTTATGTTACGTTTTGTGTGCAAAAAAATAATAACGACTTTATTCAACAATTCAAAATGTAACGTTATTCATATAAAAAGGTATTTTAAATAATACGATTTTACAATATTATTGTTTAGGGGTGCACGATAAATATCGTGAGAGTCCTCAGAGTAGTTGTTAACTGACTAGCTGCGCAAATGAACGCTGATAATGAACGTGTATTTGCGCAGCTAGACAGTTAACAACGGCTCCGTGTAGTAACAGCTGCTCTATGTGAAATCACGCACCTGATGGCATTTACTGCTGATTAGAGAACCGGCTTTACTGATGAGATGCGCATTAATTATCGCACGATATTTACCATGCACCCCTATAATTGTTTTTACTGTATTTTAGACTGAGAGCATCACAAACTTTTACTGTATTTCTGACTGAATGAACACAGCATTCATCTTATCTTATTGTTATTGTTTGTGTGTTATGTGTCTGATCTTTCTTCTCAGGGGACAGTTGGGAGTGTAAGTGTGTCTTGGCTGATGGACACCAGCGTACAGTCAGAAAGGTGGCATGGTCTCCCTGCGGGAAATATCTGGCTTCAGCCAGCTTTGATGCCACAACATGCATCTGGAAGAAGACTGATGATGATTTTGAGGTTTGTTTTTGCATAAGAATAGTCTCAGACCCTTAAAGAGATCATATGATGCTTTTTTAAAGATCATTATTTTGTGTATTTGATGTAACAGAATATGTTAACATGCTTTAATGTAAAAAAAACACATTATTTTTTTCAAATACTGTACATTATTGTAGGTCCCCTATCAGCCCCGCCTCTCTCAAACGTTGTTTTCTATAAAGTCCCTCCTTCTGACAAGCATAGTCCGCTCTGATTGGCCAACTGACCAGGTGCATTGTGATTGGCCAAACACCGCAAGCACTCGTTGGAAATTTGAACGTTCAATAGCAAATACTAAACTTTTCTGTTCTGTTGTAAGCAATCTTAAAGTTTCCTAAATGCATCTACTTCAGAAGGCAAAAATATAGTGCTTTTCCTTTTGTCTAGATACACACAGCATCTCCCTGACATGTCTGCTTCAACACTAACTGCAGTTACTGAAACCATGCCTTCTTTCTTTATGTGAACATTTGGAGTGGCTTTACGCAAATATTTCCACACTGTGAAGTAGACACGTGGGGGCGTGTTTAAACGAGGCGTTTTAGGAGAGCGTGGCAGAGTCTTAACTTTGATAAAGAATATTTCTTTTGGATTTGAGACTTTAGCCTTTGCAACTTTACGGATCTTATTTATGCACCAAGAGCTTGTAACACCCCAAAGAGAAAGGAAAAAATTAAATCGCATCATATGACCCCTTTAAAAATGTTATGAAGTGACATTAACATCTCATCACACTGATATGTCCGTCATGTGTGTTTACAGTCTCTGACTGTGCTAGAAGGTCATGAGAACGAGGTCAAGTGTGTGGCCTGGGCTCCGTCTGGAAACTTACTGGCCACCTGCAGCAGAGACAAAAGTGTTTGGATCTGGGAAGGTACATCAAAAAGTGATAAATGAATAATCTCTCTATAGCAGTGATCCTCAAATCTGGCTCGCGAGATCCAGTTTCCTGCAGAGTTTAGCTCTGACTCTAATTAAACACACCTGCCTGTGATTTTCTAATGATCCTGAAGACACTGATTAGCAAACTCATGCGCGTTTGATTAGGGTTAGAGCTAAACTTCGCAGGAAAGTGGATCTCGTGAGCCAGATTTGAGGATCACTGCTCTATAGCAAAAATACGATTTGTTTTCTTTAGAACGACATGCACTAGTGAATCATTCATAATAAGCCAAGGAATATGCATTAAAAAAAGTAAGGTAGCAGTTATAAATTATATGCATAATTCCCCGGTTGATTAATTAAAGTGCATCAAGACAACTGTTTTGTATCGGAAAGTTTGTTTAAATATTTTTTTTTCATGAGCTAATTAAATATGCACAAAGTATTTGCATACATTTCCAGAAATCTGATAATTAGATAAAGCCAAATTCTTGTTTCATTGTGATTATATATTATAGTCAAGGGTTTTGCAAAAGGAAAACTGGATGTTTATAAATCAGAAAATATGTATATTTTTCACCATGTTTTAGGAATAAAATATAATGTAACTCAAATTATATAAAAATGAATTAATGTATGCATTTATCCAAAACGACTTACAGTGCATTAAGGCTAACAGTTTTTACCTATATATATAAAGAAAACTTCAGAATTGGAATAAAACTGTAGTTCTGTAAAGTTCTGTCTAAGTGCTATTATAAAGTGGAGATAACTGGCTCCGTGCATGTGAATAAATTTAAATATTTGAATAAAACAGCCTTGTATTGTATTTGAAATCTACAGACAAAAATAGATCAAATAAATAGTTCAGTCATGAAACTCTAGATGGTGCAGGCTGATGGGTTGTTAACGTAACTGATGATATTAAACGACTTGGCACAAGTTGATTGGTTAATTTTGCATATGTTGCCAATGAGCTTGCTGCCTTGCATTTTTATGGCTGGCTAGCATTCACTTGAGATTTTGTAGTGCACTTTTCTCTGAAACCCTCCTCCTTCCCCAGCTCCACCTGTATGGATCTACTATGGGTTGTTTTATATGTTATATATTGTATTATATATTTAAGCAGCAGTGGAATGACTTAAATACTCACATCACCGTTTTGTCGTATGCATTGTCAGTAGCAAGTTACTGCAATAATGTACAACTACAACAATAACCAACAGCAGCAGATATTCAGCAGCTGATCTATTCTACCAAGATGAAATACATAAACATTATCATATGCATCTCCATGCTTAAATCTTCAGAGAGTTGTCATGATTAAAAATGTAAAAGAAACAGTAGTTTTTCCTGTAGTGTCTTCCTTAATAGTAATAATTAACATTACTAGTATTTGTGTTAAACCCTTTATTTTCCTTCTAGTGGACGAGGAGGATGAATATGAGTGTGTAAGTGTTGTGAATTCACACACGCAGGATGTGAAGCATGTCGTGTGGCACCCAACACAGGAGGTATGGTATTTACACAAGCATGTTATTTGGTGCTTGCATTATTAATGTTTTCACACATGTAACGACCAGTGTTTTTTTTTATTGTCATTTTCATTTGCAGCTTCTCGCATCCGCCAGTTATGACAACAAAGTGTGTATTTATAAAGAGGAGGATGATGACTGGGAATGTAGAGCCACGTTGGAGGGTCACGAATCCACCGTTTGGAGTCTTGCCTTTGACCCTGAAGGAAGGAGATTGGCGTCTTGTAGCGATGATCGTACCGTGAAGATCTGGAAGGAGTCGACGGCTGGAGATGGTGAGAGCGTGAGGATTTCAAAACGTTTCTTATGTACAGTTTTGCTCTATATTGCTGTTTTGAATAGTAAGTCTGTAGTTCTTGGCTCGGCTGTGATGGTGATTTTGTCGCAGGTTCAACAGATGAGTCCTGGAAGTGTGTGTGTACCTTGTCTGGATTCCATGGGAGAACAGTGTATGATGTTGCATGGTAAGATGCACTGTGCTAACTTTAAGTCTTAACCCTATAAATCCTACTGTTTTATGTTTGATAAGTGAATTTACAATGCTCCTATATCATCAACATGATCAAAACTGCTGAAAACCTGTTGAGGCCATCCTTAAAAAAATTTGGTTTGCAGTAACAGTAAAAAAAAAAATTAAAAAAGGGTCAGTAAGTAGGTCTATTCTTTTTTTTTTTCAAGTTTCAATGTAGAAAGAAAATTAACATTTTGGTGATGACGTAGGTATGAATTTAAACAAATTAGCATATCGTGACGTCACTGACTGTGTCTTCAACCCGTGCCTTCGGGCGCATCATTGCAAACCTCATTTTGATGCAGGGTGTATAGACCACAAACAAATTGAAATCTTTGTCGAAAACATGTTTATTGCATGAATTTCAGGTGAGAGGAAAAAAAATTTGGTCGGTTATTAAAGATGTAAAGATTCAATATATTGGTAAAGTCCAATATTTCTGATGATTTATTGGCGTTAAGTTACGTGCACAATGACAAACAGGAGTGCAACATTCTCGAAAAACAATAAGCAGAGTTGACTGCCATAATGCAAAACATTTACTGCAGGCTTCAACATAGCTGTGTTTATGATTTCCTATTTTCATTTTCGAAACTTGTGTTGGTTGCTCCAATCGATTCGTGCTAGACTAGACAGGAGAAGGGATGGGAAAAGATCTGGGCACAGATTTTCCAGAACTTCGTGCAAAGTTAAAGTGGTGTTGAGCTGTTTTAATGCATTTTTTAGATTCACTGTCACTGTATGGTGCCCGAACCCGTATGACTTTGAACAGTGACTGCGAACATTTAGTTTACTGCAGCCGCAGCCATCATTACCAAGCGCGAACCGTTGACTCTGACAGTGAATGAGAGTATGAGACGAAGCGAACGCCATAGTGTGACATCCGTGTAAACATAGATGATGTCACTGGGTTTTTTGTAAAGAAAGAATGTAGTCTTCATTTGTATGTAGGCCTAGGCAATTTATATATTTACAATACTTCTGTAAAAAAAAAAAAAAAAATGGTCGCTTAACGCAAATGTACATCTGGCAAGTCGGTTGGACTAAAAGCAATTTGCCGGGTTATGGCAAACAAGAATATTTTTAAGGAACACAATCTACTGTCCTCCATGCCTTCTGTCGTCTGACTGAAGCAAAAGGCCTTTTAGTATAATTGTACAAATATCCACCATCAGTTTATGATTCACTTGTCTTTTTGCCTTGTCTTCTTGACTGATTTTTCTAAAGCAAATATTAGAATATTTTTTTCTTTTGTATTGATAGTAATATTTCAAAATGAACATTCACTTCACCCATGAAAATCATAACGAGTGAAGTGTCCAACCTAGCAGTAGAAACTATAGTTCTCTCCTTAAATATGAAGAGGTCAAACAACAGATTGAGTCAATCCAAATCCCACAAAAATCTTACGGATGTAATTAAAATACAAGTCGGACATTAAAGTGGTGCTGTTTTTGTCACATTTTCCTTGTTTTGGAACATTTTGGTCTGATTTTTTAATGTTCGTCCAATCTTATTTTGCAAGTGACTTTTCTTTCTTTTTTTAATGATGCTTTCTTTGAAAAAACATGGTTACTACAGTAAAACCATATTTAATTTTCTCAAGGGATTTGTCTACTCTTTATTTTCTTTTTTTCTTTTTGTTTTTATAAATGTACTGTCTTAAGATATCACGAAAAAAAAAGATTTGTAATACACAACGAATTTCGAAAAGCTCCATTTCACCAATCTATGTACTTTTTAAAACAATTCTTAAAATCATTACAAGCAATTGACACAATTCGAAAATAAATGTACAAATTAAATATAAATAATTCCATTGCAAAGATCTAATCCAACTCAAATCTATGAACCTATTTAGTTGAGGTACCTGTAACTGCTTCACTGCTAACACTCCATTAATATGACGAGTTGCAGCTCAAAATGTTAGAAGGAAACATTGTGCATTATGATGGATTATGATAGTTGTTGAGAGCAGAGCTATCAGTCTTAAGAAATAAATAGTCTATTGAAAGTTGACTTTTAAACTTTAAAGTTTTGCTATAAATACTCTGTGTTCTCCTTAGATATTACTTTTGGAGAAGATCTTGCACGCCCTGAATTTTTCTAAAATTACAAACTCCAAAAAAATAAAATTGGGCCTTTTGCTAGCTCAGAAGCGATGTACGTAATTGCAGGTACATGTAATTTTTCTTAATTTTGACATGTTAAGGTGTCGTCTGACTGGTGCCCTGGCCACAGCGTGTGGCGATGACGGAGTCCGTGTGTTCAGAGAAGACCCCACCGCTGACTCAGAGCAGCCCGTCTTCTTCATGTCAGCCCATGTGCCCAAAGCCCACGGTCAGGACGTCAACTGTGTGTCCTGGAACCCGAAGGAAGCCGGGCTGCTGGCCACCTGCAGTGACAACGGAGAGTTTGCCATCTGGAAGTACAGCTCTGATTCCTGAGCCGGTGAATAACACTCGATCAGACACATGCACTGAATCAATTTCAACTGCTGGAAGTGACATCAAGGGTCATAATGAGGATTTTTATTCAGGCTGTGAGTGAGGAAACTGAGTGTATTGGCAGCACTGGTGAAGTGGATCGTAAGACAATATACTCTTTAACTCACATCACTCTGTTTTTGATGGGTCAGTTGTAACTTATCAGAATTGTTTTTGACAGTATGGATATATTTCAGCTTTATCTGTGGCTTAAAATACCTTTAGTGCTTTAAATAAAGCTTCTTGTTGCTGATTTTTCTTTTTATCATGTCTCAGAACCATCTGTTTAGATTGATATAAAAAATGTACAGTGACTTCATCTATAATAGTTGTGTTAAAGTAATGTTCCACTTTTAATAGACCTTTGTCTGGGTAAATATTTACTTATTGACCAGAATGAGAGCGAGACTGACAGATAAAAGCACAGTGCAATCAGTGAACTGAACTGTTGTTGAACAACATGCTGACTCTGAGGAAAAAAAACCTCTAGGACCTTCATACAGTGTGTGCCATTGTAAAGACTGTTAGTCTGCCTTCCACAACCTCATTTTCAACCGTTAAATGAAATCTGGAATCTGACCTGATTAAGGTGTTTAGAAGATACAATCATAATAGACGTTTATGGGCATTTGACAATTCTTTTAAATAGATATGCCATTTTTCAAACTGCTTTTCTATTAGCCATTATCTTTGAGCTGAAAGCTATTTTAATTGCCCATTTCACCGAGTAATTTCTACTTTTCTGAACTTTGGTTATAAGTTACTGATGAAATATTGGATATTTTACATGGACAAGGTTCTGTTTTGACAAACTTATTACAGCGAGCTGATGTCTAACAATGTCTTGTGGTTATTCTTCCAGTTAAATTGTGTTGAAATTATTTTCTGATGTCACTGAAAGAATATCAAGTTGTGTTTGACCTGGTACGTGTAAACAGTATTCTAATCATAAAGGAATAGTTCAACCAAAATTATCCTCTATAGTGAATGGGTGCCGTCAGAATGAGAGTCCAAACAGCTGATCAAAACATCACAATTATTCACACCATTCACTCCGGTCCATCAGTTAACATCTTGAAGTGAAGAGCTATGTTCGGAGGAAACAAATCCATCATTCCAGCTAAAATGTTATTGATTATGGACTTAATTTTATCCAGAAGCAGTGGTTTAAAGGTAAAATGCCTTGGATAGATTTGTTTCTTACAAACACTCACAAGACATTTAACTGATGGACAGGAGTGTTGTGGATTATTTATTGTGATGTTTTTATCAGCTGTTTGGCTCTCATTCTATTGTTTGTCTTACTCTGAAACCGATGTCCATATCATAGTTACTGGGATCCATCTCCTCTTCCTACAGCAGAATGGTAAGCATGAGCATTAATTCTAATACTGAGCTGTCATGAGATGTAAGGGATTTTGTGTGTGTGTCGGAACATACTGTTGGTTCTTCAGGATGCTGCATGTGTCTCTCTGATTCTTTATAACCAAGAGGAGCATCAAAGTCCACCTCAAAGGCAAAAATTGTGTAATTAGAGATATAGTGAATCATTCAGGTAATATAAACATAAAATGTATAGCTCCATTCAAACGCTTGGGTCAGTAAGATTTTTTATGATTTTTTATTTTAAGTCTTCTGCTTACTAAGACTGCATTTATTTGATCAAAAAAATACAGTCAAATCAATAGTATGAAATATAATTACAATCTGACATAACCGTTTTCTATTATAATATATTTTCAAATGTATTTTATTCCTGTGACGCAAAGCTGTATTTTCAGCATCATTCCTCCAGTCTTCAGTGTCACATGATCCTTCAGAAATCCTTCTGATATGCTGATTTGCTAATAAAAAAAAAACTGTGTTCCATTTTCTTTAATGAATGGAAAGTTCAAAAGAACAACATTTGAAATAGAATTCTTCTTAACATTCTAAATCTCCTAACGTATCAAATTTGATAATTTTAATGCATCCTTGCTGAATAAAATTATTTCAAGTCCTACTGACCCAAAACGTTTGATCAGTAGTGTATATCAGGTATATGACTTTGCTATTTATTGTGTGCTTATATATTAAATAAGCATCCCTACATTCATATCGCACTCAATGATGGACATGGCCTTGTCTGGTTTGGTCTCAATGACACGTAACTCATAAATCTTGAAGACAGAAACTTCTGGTTTAGTGCATCAGGGTTTTTACCACTTAAAACATTATTATACTGATTAACAGACATAATCACCTTTTCATTATAATTGATAGCGATTACATCTCCTGTGGTCAAACAGGTGTAATTCTTCAAAGCATTTTCTAATCTGAAAAAAAATATGAGTAAATCGGGCACATTCAGATCTAGATATTAGCTGTTTAAAATATTTTGCATAAAAGGTGTGTCATTCTGTCTGAATTCTTGTTGGTGAGTTTGAACAGCATGGGGTATATGATGTTAAGTCTGCCTGAAAACCAAACCACATGTGAAATCAAAATACGAGACATGACAGGAAATACAGAAGATTTAATATTTAACTTACTCTACTGGTCCAAAGCAGACGGGGACATAATTACTGAAGACACAACGTAATATCTGCCTTAGTTCAGTGAAATGCAATCCGGAATCTACTAAATAAACTCTTGGTTTCAAGTTGCTTTGCTTCACAGTATTATAGAGTATAACATACTCTTTCCTCCTCTCTCCACATCTGAACGGTCGTTGGGTCCAGCCAGTATGGACACAGAATAACACTCCACTGAGTGGAGAAACGGTTCTGGAAAACCCAGCCAACATGGGGCTCAAACATGTTGAAGGAGAACATGGAGGAAGGAGACAGAAACAGCCAAAACACAAACTTTAGCAACACAGTGTGTGTGTGTGTGTGTATATATATATATATATATATATATATATATATATATATATATATATATATATATAAACATACACATTTGTGTTTATAAGTAGACTATGAGTTTAAGATCAATTATTAACAAATGCAGTAATAACTGCTGCGTTTCTAATGATATTCTCTTCTTATGCTGAAATGTTTGTTTATCAAAAAACTCCTTTTCATGAATACATTTAAATGTAATTTCGATTTTAAACAAACATCCAATCTCATGATTTCTGCAACAGTGAGAGTGCAGCATTCTATTGCTTTTATCAAAGTATTCGCTAGCAAGTTCTAATAGCAATAACAAAAAAAAAGGAAAATGTAAAGGTAGATTTTGGTAGATATTGAGTACCGATGACAACTCAATAACAAACAGCAGTTCTACTTTCAGTGGGAAGTGCGTGGTAGGCTATAGTATTAGGCAGGCACGTGCACAGGTAGGGCTCAACCTGTGCAGAGCACATGCCCTTTTTGCCCTTTCACTCCGAAGTGCCTTTTTTTTTATTTTATTTTTTTTATCAATGCTATTGGTCACCCTTTACGCCTGTCTGTCTGTTTTACCAAATTAAAGTTCTTAAAACGAGCTTGTGTAAATGTTATTCGATCATCAAGCGGTCAATAAGCTGATAACTCCGCCCCCTCTATATTCATTGAATCAAATGAAGTTCCACAGCAGCCGCACAGTAGACACCAGCTGAGCTGAACAAAGTTTTGCGAAGGGTAAATAAATATCTTGTTGTTTGAATAAGTACTACTAAACACTGTCTATAAAGGCTCATATTTTATTTATTTGATGTCTGACTGACTCACTGCGGCAGGCGCCGTCGCCGTTTTAATGACGGACAGAAAAAAAAAATCACATTTGCACACATTCGCTGGTCAAAAACGATATATTGATAAGTAATACAACAACATATAATTTGTTTTTACCATCGGAAAATCATAACAGGTGCGCCCCCGCGCTATTTCGTACTCATACACAAAGCGACGAGTGATCCTCGTCACCTAGATAACCAGTGGTGGACAGTGAGTAGCTTTACTTCGTTACTGTACTTAAGTACATTTTTCAAGTATCTGAACTTTACTGGAGTAGTTTTATTTTGAGTAACTTTTACTTTTACTTCACTACATTCCAAAGCATAAGATCGTACTTTTAACTTCACTACATTTCATAAAACATATCGTTACTCCCTATAATATATCACGTGCTCCGACACGCAGAAGCGGTGTCTGATTCATCATGAACGAACTGAGTCTTTTCAAAATAAACTTTACTCAGATCGCGAATCGCACTAAACGATTATTTTACGAATTAGAATGATCCGATTGCAGCTGTTCTGGAGTCGACCACTCACTGATTCAAATGAACCGTTTAGTGCGAGTCTACAGAAGTAAGAACAGGCAGATCTTGTGAGCGTGCGTGCGTCTGATGTTGCTAAAAGTTATTAATGTCGAAATGTAGGATTAATTATTGTAACTGAAAATCATATTTAGGTCAAAATTGTCAGTTGTTTGGGAACTAAATCCGCTGTAGATAGAGAACTATTTAAGCCCACTGAAATGCTCCAGTGCAAAGCAGACACATCTATCTGCGTCTCCGTGTATTAGGTTAAAAAATAAAATAAAATAACCTTAAACTAACACAGATTAAATAAAATAACTCATGCTTTCCAAATTCCCCGCAACCGTAATATTAACAGTTTGGAAATGGAGTTATTTCTTACATTCTTTGGTCGAAGTTTTCAGATCGGCAATTCGGAGCCTGTTCGCGACTCGGTTGATTCAGATCGGCACTTCGGAGCCTGTTCGCGGCTCGGTTGATTCAGATCGGCACTTCGGAGCCTGTTCGCGGCTCGGTTGATTCAGATCGGCACTTCGGAGCCTGTTCGCGACTCGGTTTGATTCAGATCGGGACTTCGGAGCCTGTTCGCGACTCGGTTGATTCAGATCGGGACTTCGGAGCCTGTTCGCGACTCGGTTGATTCAGATCGGGACTTCGGAGCCTGTTCGCGACTCGGTTGATTCAGATCGGGACTTCGGAGCCTGTTCGCGACTCGGTTGATTCAGATCGGCACTTCGGAGCCTGTTCGCGACTCGGTTGATTCAGATCGGCACTTCGGAGCCTGTTCGCGACTCGGTTGATTCAGATCGGGACTACGGAGACTGTTCGCGACTCGGTTGATTCAGATCGCCACTTCGGAGCCTGTTCGCGACTCGGTTGATTCAGATCGGGACTTCGGAGCCTGTTCGCGACTCGGTTGATTCAGATCGGCACTTCGGAGCCTGTTCGCGACTCGGTTGATTCAGATCGGCACTTCGGAGCCTGTTCGCGACTCGGTTGATTCAGATCGGGACTACGGAGACTGTTCGCGACTCGGTTGATTCAGAGCGCCACTTCGGAGCATGTTCACGACTCGGTTGATTCTGATCGGGATATCGGACATGTTTGAGATTTTTTTTTATTCAGATCTGGACATCGAAGCAAGTTTGTCAAACGGTTAATTGGTGATAAATGAATATTTGGACTTGAGGCTTTTTTTACCTGTCGATTCAGCATGTACATGGACCCACACACAAAGGTGGACACACTCTAGACTTAACGTTAATCATCAGTAAAGCTCTAACTTTTTCATCCATTGTTATTAAGGACGTTATTCATAACCGCACTGAAAATAAGCAAATATTGTTAGCTGATGCTAACTGTCTAGTTAACAAGCTTGCTGGTGCTAACTTGAGGTAATTTTTATAAATAATGTCCAAATATTTTTATTCAACCACCTATATGTAGGTGGCGTAGTCCATATCAACGTAGTCCATATCAACAACAAAAATATATCTTGACTCCATATAGTGGTTATTTTGGAAAAAATCCCAGGTATTTTGAGCAGTAGGACTATAAAAAAAAGTGCTAATATAAAATTAAATTAGCCTATATAAAATTGCAAACATCTATCTTTCAGTACTTTTTTACTTAAGTACATAAAAAAATTAGTACTTTTGTACTTTCACTTGAGTAAAATTGAAAAAGGAGTACTTTTACTTTTACTGGAGTAATATTTTATTATACGTATCTGTACTTTTACTCAAGTACTTGATTTGTGTACTTCGTCCACCACTGTAGATAACATATTTCTAAGAAATTTCTTCTTTGATTTATGATTGCTGATACACTTAATTTATTAACATTTAGGCTAATCATGTTATGGTACTCTCTGTATACTCTCTGTATAAAATGTTGTAAAACATGGTTTTACTACAGTAATGTAGTAGTAACTAAAAGAAAAATTACAGAAGATCACTGAAATCTTTATATTTTATCATGCAGAATGTAATTCATGATTCATTCCAAGGGTTCATTTATTTGATCCAAAATACAGCAAAATCAGTAATATTGTGTAATATTTTTACAATTTTAAATAACTGTTTTCTATTTGAATATTTTAAAATGTAATTTATTTTTGTGATCAAAGCTGAATTTTCAGCATCATTACTCCAGTTCAGTACTCTTCAGTGTCACGTGATCCTTCAGAAATGCTTTTCACTGCAACTGTACTTTTCACACTGTTTTTATTTATTTTTTCATTGCTGGCTTATTTTAGGGAAAGTGTAGTGAACAAGAGACCTTCAAGAGACCAACATCCCTGGTCCACCACAGTATCAAATTTTTGCCAGATACATGGCTCACAGAAGCTTGCTGTTGTATTAGGTTTAAAGAAGCCCTTAAAACCCTGTTTATCTATATTATCTAATTATCTAATATTATTATTATGGTTGTTATTAATCGTGAATAAATCTAAAGCTTTTGAGACTATTATTTTGTGTTATTGAATTTGTCATGAAGATGTGACCATTTCTTCCTTTTATGCAGGCTTACTAAATAATCTTGATATAAAAGGGTGGGGGGGGGGGGGTGCCCTTTTTCAGTTTCAGCACATGCCCCTCAAAAGGTCTGTGCACGGCCCTGGTATTAGGACGTGACGCAACAAAACAACGCGTCCTCCCAAACCGTAGCCAATCACATCTCTCTTTCAAGTTTCGGTAAAATTTGTTAAATCCACATGAAATATAAGAATTACAATAAATTAGTAAAATATACTTTTTTTAAATTTAGATTTTTTTTCCATTACCGTATTTTGTACCCTATTTCATTTTGCTCTGCAGTGTATTTGTATCTGATTAGACAGAAGAGCCGCTTGCTGTCGCACACGATTGGCTAATGTCACACACTGCATGTCAACCACTGGAGGGCAGAGCAGATCAGAGCTTCTGTGCCGTCTGTCTGCTCTTCTGATCCGGAGTTTGCTTTTTAATTTGCAATGAGTAGAAATGAAGAAAATGAGTAGAGAGAACACAAATACTGTGATGTTGGAAAACTTCAAAACAGTGTTATTTTAGTATAACCGAGATCTGTTTTCATTTTAATTATAGTAATGTATTTTTGTGTCTAGACTTTTTTATTAGTGTTTTTTATGTAGCTGTTTTATTTATGGGGGCAGCGGTTCAATACACGTTTCTGTGTTTTTATGTCTTTTTCTTTCTTTTCTTTTTTTTTTTGTGAATACAACATGTCACACTTTAAGACACCTGTGCCAAACTTAATTTGAAAGACAAATCGTGAATAAATTCTACTAATGTTAAATGGGAAAATGTGTGGAGGAATGACAGAACAGTTTGCATTAATCGTGCAATATTATAACACTTTAGTTATTTGACATGCATGTGAGATGCCGTTATATTCACTCGTTCTGTCAGCATCTCAGTTGATTTTCCCATCATTTCTGTCAGTTTGCTGCCAGATGCCTTCAGCTCTGCTAGGCCCCAAAACACACATACGTTCACACATGTGCATTTATCACCATGCCTCAACAGATTCTGAATCTCTGTCTCTCTCTCTGCAGTCATAGAGCTAAAGATGGAGGACAGGGGGAAGTTTCTGGATGCCCTCATCACCCTGTTGTCATAAAGACCCAATGCATGCTGGGAAGGATTGTCAAACTGCCCACAGAAACTCTGGACATGTGTGTGTTTTGATTCTGCAAAGAGACTCCCATCCACATGCACACTGTTGCTCCACAAGGGGAATTTCACAGCCCCTTGAGTAAATATGAGATTTACCGTGTTCTCAGTCAGTTTGGTGCCAAATACCTTCACTGACCTTCACCTTGACATTTATACCGTCTGCAGCCCTTCCTGAAGACTTCAGGATCATTTCAGAGATCAGCTGGTGTTTGGGTCGTGTGCTGCCAGACGTACAGGCCTGATTTAACTGTTTTGTGTCTTGTCATTTAGTATGCATTTATGAGTGTTTTATATTAATTTAAATAAATAATATAAAATCTTTTAAATGTCATGTATTTAATTTGACTTGCATTACAAATATTATTTCTCTTAGTTTTTTCTTTGTATTATTGTTTTATTATTATTAGTTGTAAATTTGTTACCACCTTAAAAAAAAAAAAATTTTAAGCTGGACAAAGTTTTCAACATTTTACAAATGAAACAGGATTTTTAAAAAAGGATTTTTGTTTTTTATCTATAATTTATTGAAGAAACATGTTTCTAAAATGTATAAAAATAGACCTGGTGATGTGTTCTGAAAAAATATATATATATATCAATATACTTACGGTAATATGTTAATTAATATGGACAACATCCTATTTTAGTCAGAAGCAATGAATTTAAGTTAAACTGACTTCTTTTCATAGAAACAAGCAGCTTTTTGCTTCACAAGACATTATTTAATGCACTGGAGTGTTGTGAATTATTGTGATGTTATTATCAGCTGTTTGGACTCTCATTCTGACGGCACCCATTCACTGCAGAGCATCCATTGATGAGCAAGTGATGCAATCCTACATTTCTCCAAATCTGTTCTAATGAAGAAACAACTCCTCTATATCTTGGATGACCTGAAGGTGAGTACGTTTTAAGTAGATTTTCATTTTTTTGGTTAACTATTATTCCTTTTAATGGCTTTGTTTTGATGACGAACATTATAGGTTTCCGGAAAGAAAATCACATTTTTGATTCTCTTTCAGTAAATATGATTTAAAATCAATCAAACCTTTTCAAAGCTACTTTAATGTCACTTTTTTACTTTAATGGTATAAATATCAAAACACTTCCAGTGTCCGTGCTGCTGTTTTCCACACGTTCCACTAAAAATCTCAAGTTTTGTTGAGTTTTTAAAAGTCAAACAGGTTTGGATGAGTAAATGTTGACTCCTTGATTTCTGGCTGAACTATCACTTTAAGTTGTGTTCCTGGTGCTAAGGACCGCATCCCCTCCTCTGATGAATGATTGGGTGGATGTTTATGTGTCATGGGTGATTATCAAAGCATGACTCAACTGTTTATCATCTTTGTCCTGTTCTCTTTTCCTCGCTCACGTTCTCACATCAGGTCGTGTATGTAGCATTACATTTACTCGATTCTTACTGTAAAATGTAATAGCTACTAACTCTAGTTATGTGCAGTAATAATAGTGATGCTGGCCTCGGAGTCGCTGTTTTTTCCACTAAATGCTCTGTTTGAATGTAATGCACTGACCTATGAGCACATCTCTTTTGTTTAAGATGACCGCTACAAGAATTGATCTGTGCTGGACACTTTTATTATCAACATGAGTCTTTCTTTGGTTTTGTGGCATGTAGCCGTTCTGTTGTTTTCTTCTCTCAGTCTGTTCTTGACCGGTTTGATCTTGTGAGGATTAACTGCTCTGGATAACCATGAACAATAGAAGTCATCTGTGTGTGGCAGTATCACACTGTGTGCGTGTGTGTGTGTGTGTGTGTGATTCTTCATCTCTTTTGGGTGGGCTTCATCCGTTCAGACTTTATACTCTTTCATACATGACTGTTAGAAAGGTTTTTTTGCCGTTGTTGTTTTTCCCCCAAAGGAAATTAATACTTTCATTCAGTAAGGATGCATTAAACTGATCAAAAGAGAGAGTTGAGACATGTATAATATAACAAAAGATTTATGTTTCAAATTAATGCTGATAAATGTCAATGTTAACCTTATATTCATTAAAATAAAAATGTATCACAGTTTCCAATAAATATATACCAGCAGAACAACTGTTTTCAACATTGATCATAAACAGAAATGTTTCTTGAGCAGCAAATCAGCATATTAGAATGATTTTAGATTTCAGTGACACTGTAGGAATTATGCTGAAAATACAACTTTGCATCACAGAAATAAATAATTTTTTACAATATATTCACATAGAAAACAGTTATTTGACATTTTAATATTTCACAATATTTAATTAAAAATAAAATAATTCAAATAAATGCATACTTATTAAAAATAATAATAATCTTACAGACCAATAGTGTAGTTCGTGGCTTTTAAAGATCTTTTTTATTTAAGCATTAGTTTTGTCTCAGATGTTTCAGACAGACACAAATGTGAAATGTTCATACAGTAAGTATATAGAGCTATAAAACAAAGAATGAATGTCGAGAGCAGTTCAACTTATTTGATAAAACATGTTTGAGTTCATATTGAGATCTCTGAATTAGGAATACAGACTTTGGGATCTTGGCAAATCTATGCACAGTTTGAGATGTTTTTAAGATCTCTTCAGAGGCATACATGGGATTACACGGGTTTTTCTGGAGGAACATCTGCACTCCTAAAACTAAAGATTCTTTACTGACATTTATGGTTTTATAAAGAACCTTTAACATCAATGGAAGTTTTACATTTGCATAAAAAGTCCTTTATAGAGGAAAAAAAAGTTCTTTAGATTATTTAAATTGTTGCTGTTCACTGAAAGGTTCTTCGGGGGAATTTTCCCCATTGGGAACCCTTTTTTATTTTTGAGAGTTAAAGAAGCAGGAAGAATCAGCAAAGGCTTCCAACTGCTCTCATCTTGATTTAGAAATAGTTGAGATGTTAAAGAGATCTCTGGTGATTTTTCTTGCAGGTGTGTGTGAGTGAACATGCTCTGAATAATACCAGAAAAGACCAATCCCACAGCAGCCAATTAAAATGCTGTCCAACTGAGAAGACAATTTCCTGTGGGCGAGTCCGTGTGTGTGTGTGTGTGTGTGTGTGTGTCCATGCTCTCTTAAATTAGGGGAATTTTGTTCCTTTTGTTGTAATGAAAAGCTGGACATCTCAAATCTAAGAAAATCAGACGTCTAAAGCAGAATAAAGCCATCTCATATAACCGAGACTGTGTCCATAAGCTGGTGTCGCAGCAGGAGGTCAGACCCTTGTCCAGTTCATTTACTTTCAACCTGCACACATTCCATATTTCATTAAGAACATTCCAGAATCATTCCCAGACATTCCGGAACCTGCAGGGTTCAGTCACCGCTGTCACTCAGTGTTACCATCACAAATGAGATTTACTATTGTTGCTGGTAAATAACTCAAGTACTGTCCTGTATCCTTCTAATCTGTATCCTCGAGAGTTTCAGAAGAGATCTCAGCCATGTCTCAAACTCTGCTCAGATTTCACAAGATCCCAAAGGCTGCTATCCACATTATAGGAACTCAAATTTTGTGTTTTAAATTCTTCCAGGAGAAAAAATGATCTGAGCTGCTCTTCACATGATAGTATTTTTTTTAAGTTTATAGTTGCTTTATTTTTTATTACAAATTAAGTTTGAGTAATTATGTGTACGTAAAGAAAAAAGTAATTGCTAATTTTTATCTCGCAATTCAGGTTTTTCTATTCTGTTTCCACCATGGATTAAATAATTACAACTTTTTTTTATCTTAATAATTGACTTTTTTTGCCCTCAGATTTAAGAATTTTAAGTTTGAATCTCACAATTCTAAGAAACAAAATAAAAATAAATTATGAATATTCAGAACTGTGAGAAAGTGTGAACTTCGAGTTTACATCTCAATCCTCACAAGCTCATATCCTTAAATTCTGACTTCTTTTTTCAGAATTGCATGGGGGGAGAAATGAGGGAAATTCGCAATTACCTTGTTTTTTATGTGCTGGGAAACAGGTTTCAATCATTTTTTTAGTTAGATGCCAAGAAAACATTTCTAATTTCTGTTTGCATTTTTTAAATAAATTTTTAAACTAAGATTTATAGTTTATTTTATTTCCGCTTTATTTCAATAACTGAAAACAACTAATATTTTTAGTTAAGAATAACACTGTTGACTCATCTGTGTTTTATTTCTCTTAGGAAATTGTAATAACTAATTGTACATCTTAGGATTTTATTAAAATACAATGAAATAATAAGTGCAATCTATTCAGCACTGGTCACATGAGACGCAGTTTATATCATAAAATCAGATGTAAAGAGGACCTGAGACAAAATTAATACTTACTTAAACTGAGAAAATAAAATGTCCTCATTCTTGCACAGGACCTAGTTGCATGTCATTTTCCTTGATTATGATGACACTCCCCAGTTTAAGGCATAATTAGGCACTCATGCACACATCATCATGCCCCTCCTCATTAACTTCCTTCCTGTTTCCTGTCCAGCTGACCCTTGAACAGGAAGTCTGATGATTCTGCTGAACTATAACAGTTTGGCCTCATAATCGACCTCAAAAAAACTAAACCTAACCTTACCCAGAATTTATTCCTAAAATCAGTGGGAAATAATACCTGATTAACAAGGGTGTAGAAGCTAACTCTGATTGTAAGCCTAAAACAGATATTTCCTGAAAAGTTCTATCTCAGTTCTGATTGGTTGATTGGAATGTTGTTCCAGGATCTACAAGGATGTTGATCCAGGAACATGTTGTACTTGGTGAAATCACGCTTGCTGATCATTTGATTGACAGCTAGAGTGTAGACGGTGATTAATCCGTGAGTCAGAGTGAGAGGTTGGTCACGACAGACCCTGGTGATGGTGAGGTTGATGACATCACGACAGATCCATTAGGGAAGCTGAAAATGACACCTGACCTTTGGAGAGCAGAGGTCAGCGCAGGCGTCATGAGAACCTGTCGTGTGACAGAAAGAAATGCGTGAACATGACTATGTTTAAACCGTCACATGGCAGATGCATTAAAGAAATGTTTCAGGTTACAAATATCTTAAAGGGACAGTTCACCCAAAAATTAGTTACTTTCTTCGGTTGAACACAAAAGACGATATTTTAAGTAATGTTGGTAATGAAACAGTTGGTAAATTTTACATAAACGTACATTTTTCCAACCAAACACCGTTGTTTTTGTAACTTTTTTTTTTTTTTTCGAAACGGAAAGCTATGCATCCGTTATTTGACTTTTTACTGACAGGAAAACTATAAAAGCAACTCATTTATGCTCTTTCTTTATTATACTTTTTTTTTATTTATAATTTCTTTATTTTCTCACCATTTCATTTAAAATGTTTTTTTAATATTTTAGTGTTATCTTCTGTCTTTTTACAGTAAAAATATGTTTACGAAATAAATTATTTAATCTAATGCAGTTAGGTTCATTAAGTCATATTAAAAAATATTTATATTTGACTTGATTCGATCAGTTAGTTTCAGGCCATATTTTTAAGTCTACTTGACATTTTTACTAAAATGAAAACGAAAACCATAAAAACTTTTTTTTGGGGGGAAATTATAGTTGACTAGAAAAAAAAAGATACTGTGTATATATTTTGTGTGTGTTTAAACCTCATTTGTTTGTAAAAACAAAAATGGAATACAACTGAAGAAATGTAAAAAACACACAAAAAGATTTGTAAAACTTTAACTAAAATTAAAAAGTAAAACTAAAAGTATCTCTTCGGTACACTGTGATGTAAAATAATGATCTACAATCATTGTGTATTGGTTTATAATAAGATGATTTCAATATGTGAGATGTGTTTGTTTATGTCAGTATGTGTGTGGGGTGAGAGGTTGTTCTTTCGTCACGTTCTGGTTCCTCGTTTCTCTCTCTCTCCCATCCGTGTCTTGGAATGTCTGCCGACGGATCTTCCATTGTCCTCATCCATATGGCCACATTATGGGCTCCTGTCACCAGGCAACTGCAGGTTCTTTAGCGGTTACCATGACGAAGATTCTTTAATGACGTCGTCGCTGCCCCCATGCGCCTCTCTTCTTTATGGATGGAAGGTCCTTTTAAAAAAGTCTGGCACCTCCCCCGAGAACCCACCCAAAACACACACACACAGTCACACACACACACACTTGTTACTCAGCCTCGTAACCTCCTTAGTTTCCAAAGGGTGACTGGAACTAACAATCCCACAATGGCGGCTGAAAGAGCTGGTGTGGATATTCATACAGACTCTATTGTGTTGGAGACTGAGAGAGGAGGGTCGGGGGAAGCAGTGCTGTTAACAAACCCATAAACTACAGACACACAGAACACAAGAGTTTGTGCTAGAAAATGCTCGGTCAAATAATCTAAGAAATGGCTTCAGATGGCAACAAAATTGTATGTAGTTATTTAAGTGTAGCAATTTAGAAATTGTTGCAAACTAAAAACCTTACTTAAATATATGATTTTTTTTTTCATACAATTTTTTCCGAATTTAGCAATTATTGCCAAGTAAACACCTGATATATCATTTGTAGGTTTCTTTTCATTTCTTTTTTGGAAAGAAGGCGTATGGATTTTTATATGCATTTTTTAAATCTATTTTTTTGGAATTAATATGTTTATGCAAACTAAAAATGTGATAAATTATTTAGTGTTTTTTTCTATTTGATTTAATGTAAAGAAACATGGATTTTTATATATTTTTTTCTAATGTATATAAACTATAATTCTAACAAAAAATTGTTTTTTTTTATTTTATTGTATAAAAATTGGTGCACTGCCAGTGAAAGTTGGCAGTGCAAACAAAAATCAAATGGCCTAACTGTGCTTTGTTGAGTGGCATTATGGCCGAGAAACAAGGTTTTGGAGACCCAGACAACTGTTGCACTTTACATCTGACTGTACTCACTTTTTCTTTAATAACCACCCAGCTTAAAATACTTACAAGAGCTCATTTGAATAAATTGGTAAGAACCTTTGTGGAAACTTCAATGACTGATAAGCCTTCATGACCTTGTTTAGCATCAAAACTAGTTAAGAAGCAAACTTACAGTCCAGAAACCAAAGTTTATACTAAAGTTATAGAACATATAAAAGGCTTCCACAACCTGATATTGTGCTTGAGGTGACCGTGTACATCACAACTATAACCAGAGGCATCAAACAAGAACACAAACATTGTGTCAAAACTGTAAATGTTTATTCCAAACAACATTCATTCAAGAATTCAAAGACAATTAAAAAAAGCAAAATACAATGAACATTTCATACAAGCTGAATACACTAGAGTTCTTGAGTTCAAGAAACATGAAGATGCCCATCCATGAAGACACTAACCGGCAGGATATTCCCAAAAATAAAAGACCTTTTCCATAGTGGACCGAGATCCTGCTGGACTGTATTTCTCAAGTGGCCTTGTTCAGCTCTGATGAGCGTCTGTGGACGGGTGACTTATGATTAATTGATCAGTCAGGAATTGCTTCAGTTTTCCAGCTGTTTCTCCAAGCATTTAAGAGTCTCTGCAAATGTGCTGAAGCAGATTCCTCTACACACTAAAACATCGGTAAGCATCACAACAGCTACAGCTAACTTAATGCTTTTAGTCTTTGACAAACTTTTACAATCTCACAAACTGCTCCAGGTACCTAAAAGAGATGTGTTGTCAGATTATAGCTTCTCTTTCACTCAAGAATATCCCCGATAGGTTTGAAACAGCATTTTAAACAAAAGCAAAACACTTTATACTAACTTTCATTTTGAAAACAAACATTAAATAGACTTAACAGATCATAGTTAATGCACATTAATTTATATGAATGTATCAACTCAGGAATTAATAGTAAATATTACAATTATTTACAAAGAAAAATATTAAATGTATTTTTATTAAATACATTTCAGCCAATCAGTCCAAAATGCTTTAAAAAAACAAAACAAATACAGGCAGGTAACACTACTGTAAGGTTGTATGAATTAAAATACAGTAATTTATTGTTTGCTCATGTTAGTTTACAATGCATTAACTAATGTTAAACATTTTAATAATGCATGTAGAAATATTGTTAATTTTTAGCTCATGTTAACTAAAGTAGTTAATTGATGTTTACCACTGAACCTTATTCTAAAATGTTACCAACAGGCATATATAAAAAATTATGTAATGTTTAACAAATCAGTAGTGAATGCACATTCAGATATGAATACTGAACGATTCAGAACTATTTCAAAGCACTGTGATGATCTGTTAAGCACTGCATAATGTTTGTGTTACTATTGTTGAAAGTTATTATAAAACGTCCACATTTCAGAAATGCATAAGCTATCCACAAAACTTTCGCGTTAAATAAAAACATGGATCCAATCAGTAGTCCACGAGATGCTTTAAAAAAAAGAAGAACCTAAACATCTGCAGGTGCAACACTCAAGAACGCACAAACTTGTGTAAACGAGTCCAAACAGCGTCTAAACGTAATTCCTCTTGTCATAGTCCCCGTTGGATGTTGCTCTTTTGGTGGGCGCGTATTTGGCCGAGTAGCCTGTGTTTTCAGAGGACGGACACGAGCAGCAGAGCATGCCTCCCCCGAGCAGAAGCATCGCGGTGGCCGCCCAGCCGATGTAGAGCGCCGAGCCGATCTCCCGCTTCTGGGACGCCATAACCTGAGGGTTGTAGAAGTCGGAGATGATGTTGTTGGCCATCCAGCACAGGGGCACGAGCACGAATATGCCACTGATGATGTAGATGACGCCTCCGACGTTCACCACGCGCGCCTTGACGCTATCCGTCTTGATGCAGTTGGTGCACTGCGCGCCGGCGATCACCACCATCAGCCCCACGACGCACAAGACGGACGAGACGACCGTGAGCGCGCGCGCGGCTTGGAGGTCGTGGCTGAGCGCGAGCATGGAGTCGTGCACCTTGCACTGCATCTGACCGGTGCTCTGCACGGCGCACGACATCCACAGGCCTTCCCAGATGGTCTGCGCCACCACGATGTTGGCTTCGACGAAGGCGGTCACCTTCCAGGCGGGCAGCCCGCAGGCGGTCATCTCCAAGAGCGTGCCGAAGACGCACAGAGTCAGACCCAGGAGCTCCAGAGCCGCGGAGGCCATCTCTTTTATTCCTCAGATAGATCTGCGCACCTGTTGAGGGATGTTTAGAAAGACTGCGTTCCTCTCCAGAGTCTTCAGCCTTAGGTTTTCCTTTCTTCTAACCAAAGTGGACTCCTTTTCAGAACTCGTTTTCTTTCTTTTTTTTTTTTTTGTCTTGCGTCTCCAAATGTTTCTATTCAATGTTTTTTCTTCTTCTTCTCTTTATCTTTCTCGCTCTTAAATCGATCAAAAAACTGAAGTGCCTTGATCAGGTGGACAGCATCTCTTCTCTGCGTCTCTTCTGCGCTTTGACTAACGGACTTTTCTGGACAGAGAATAAGTGGAGTGGAATAATAGCAGCACGCCTAGAGGAGGGGTGTGTGTGTGTGTGTTTAGGACTGAAGTAAAACTTTTATCCAATCGCAGGACGGAGCATCTGTTGCTCGCCAATGATCATGCGGAGAAGCTGTGCGTTTGAGTTTGAGGGCTTTATCAATGAATAAAACAGGTTTACTTGTTAAGGATTTATTTTGAAACTCTTCAAGGACTCTCAAATCGGAAAATCGGAAAGCAACCAGAACTATGGATATGCTCAAATAACTAACCTCCTTCTTTATATTGTGAATATTTATGTATAGCCTACGCTTCTTGTTACTTTTTTTTTAAATTATAAATGTCGTGTTTGTAATTTTCTGTAATATTTAGAATGTTAAATGTTCAGCATATACAATAAAAAACATTTTTTGCTTTAATTTCTTATAAAAACAACTATACAAAATACTATACAAATATAATGCCACTATGTAGGCTATACGTTAAGTCAGCACCTAAACAAATACAAACATAATATAAAACTACATTTATTATAAACAAAACTTTAAAATCGCTCATAAATAACACACACACACACACACACACACACACACACACACACACACACACACACACACATATATATATATATATATATATATATATATATATATATATATATATATAAATATATATTGTCACAAGTCTTCAAGCGTGTTTAGACATGTTCGCTGAAAGCACTGGAAACTGTGACCTACTGCCGCCATCTTGGCTCGAAATCTCCTCTCTTTCGCCGCTCCCTCGCATTGCTATTTGAGCCTTAATGGTTTCCGTTGCGCCGGGATCTCGTAGGCATTATGGGATAAGGGCGAAATTGTAGCGGTTTCCGGATTCCCTGGATTGGCCTGCTGGGAAGAAAGAAAACAAGGGTGGTGGGAAAAAAAACTCCAGGTTTTTGAGTTTTATCACGCGTTTATACCAGGTAAGGGCTTCTAGCGGAAGAAAAGTTAGTTAAAGTTTCTTCGCGTTTGTATCCGGAAGTGATGAATCACTTTGTATCAACTGTTGTGTGACTCAAGTAACTGTTGTATGTCAAAGTTGATACAAAGTTGCACTAAGAAGGAATTTGATTAAATAATACAGCTGTATCACTCGACAGCCTTCTTGGTTTCTCAGTTTGAAACTGTAAGATAACACACATGTTTTGTTTTATCGCGGGAGTGTCAGTTTTAGATGTGCTACGTGCACTGAATGAAGAACGTTAACTCAAGCAGGGTGTGGAAGAAGAGGAGGTGTTTTCACTTAAAAACGAGGTGCTATAAAAATGTATACCCAAGGTTATCTGTTGTTTCATTTATAAATTACATTGGAATTTGGCACCATGTGAATTTAGAGACGTGTTGCTCAGAAAGGGCTTTGGGGGAGTCGAGGAGCTGATGGCCAGAGTTTGACAGCAGCACATTTCAAGTTTAATAGCACGTTCCCCGCCTGGAACCAGCCTCCACACTTTAACATGGAGCCAACAGCTCGTGCCTGAGTCAGTTTTTTGTTATTTATCAGAGAATTCATAGATTTTTTAAAAGCACTTTTGTATCTTAAAGAGAACATTCTAAACCTTTTTCTAAACTAATAATATAATATGCATGTTTATGTAAATTAGATATGTGATTATTGCTTAAATTCAAATATTACTGTTATATAATTACATTTGTAATATATTTTTGAACATCTATGTTCCAAATGCTATGGAGTGCATTAGTCAAATAATATAATGTGATGATAAAATTAGCAAAATACAGCATAAGAAATGAATATTTACTATAAATGTAGTACTATAGTGTAAAACACTAGTCCAAAACAGTTTCTGTTGAATCTCAGAGGGTAAAATATTAACATTTTACTAACATTCCAATTATGACAACGTTATTTCTGAATATTCTTTGAACGTTACAACATCAAAAAAAAGGTTTAAAAATGTTTCTGAAAAAATAATAATTTTTGCATTAGCAAGGAATAAAAAATATTTATATGCAATATAGGCCCAGGCGGCTCTAAACGAACGTTTGTTCAGAACCTTGAGAGAACCTTACCAGAACGTTTAACTGTTAGCTGGGTATTATAAAACAATATCAGATCAATTATTATTTGTATTTTTTTTTCCGTCAAACTGAATAAGAGAACTTCAGGCAGCTTGTATTCGTCAGAATGATATGTTAAAATAACCCTGAACCATAGTAGATAGAAGTGGCCTGAAAGGAAATCCCCAATTTATAATGAGCAGGATTTGGGCTTTTGGCAAGATGTGTGACAAGTAAACAAGATGAGTTCCTAAATGACTTCTTCATTATGAAGGACTATTAACTGTTTCAGATGAGAGTTACTTTTCTCTTTTATTGTGCAAATGTGCTTTTTTAGTGTCTTTAGTGTGCCTTTAGCAGTCCAATATAGGTTTGCATTGAATTTTTTTGACTCTTAGGTGTTGTTTATATCATATATAGGACACATTTTACCATGTTTTATTCAGAGAAGAGGAGAAATGATTCAAAGCTAGTGTTTATTTCATTTTTTTTTGTTCTAATTTGTGTAAAAGATAAACTATTTGAAGATGGAACAAAATGGATATGAAACTTAAATCTGATTAAATGTGTAAAATGTTCAAATATGACTTAATGTTTCACATAACAATGATTTATCACAAATTTAGAAGTTTGGTGCTGGTGAGATTTTTTTAATGCCTTCGAAAGATGGCTGCGTTTATTTACTCATACAGTAAAATAAGTAATATTGTGAAATAATATTACAATATAAAGAACAGTTTTCTTTTTAAAATATTTTAAACTGTGATTTATTCCTGTCATGCAAAGCTGTATTTTCAGCATCTTTACTCCAGTCTTCAGTGTCACATGATGCATAGAAAGTTATAAAATAGCATTTATTTGAAATATAAATCTTTTTTAGTGTTATAAATGTCTTTACTCTCACTTTTGTGTATTTTGCTCAATCAGTTACTATTTGAAAGCATATAACATGCATTATGCATGGACAAGGCTGTCGCTGGACACTCCACTGTTCATTGGATAATCTTGAAATGGTCAGTTAATCTGCAATATTGCTAGTTGAAAGTAAACTCTTTAACTCTGAGAGCTAAGACTGTCTCTGCCATCTTGACTCTGTTTTCACATCTCATCCGCACTCCTGTCCTGTAGAGATGTGTCACTTCCGCTTCCGTTGGAAAGTGATTCCGTCCTTTGTCTTGAAAATCATTCATCAATACGCCATTGATGCCCGAGTCACTCTTCAGAGGTGAAGCCAATTGCACCATTCACTCATAAACACAAGTGTTGCTTTGAACGGTAGTTTGGTTGTGAAGCAGCGACTGACTGTATATATGAGGCGTCTCACGAGCTTACAATCCACATAAGCTCTGTCAGGAATTCTGTTAAGAACCTCAAAACCATTTTTCCCTTTATTGTAAAAACTTTAAAACTCTTAAGTCAGGTCACAACCTACAAAAGGGTTAGTTAGAGTTAAAAGCTGGTGTGCTTGGTAAATCTTTTCTTGGTTTTGAAGTTTAATGTACGTGTTAATGCAAAAAAATCACCCTCGGCGTAACCGCTGCGCTGATAATGAGGCCACTTGATTAATCTGCAATGAGTTTATCCTTGCTATAATTCCCAGCCAGCAATAACAAGACCTCCCAGTGTGTGTGTGTGTGTGTGTGTGTGTGTGTGTGATCAAATAGGGATTGCAGTGTCCTGTATTATAAACGCAGCACTGCTACACCCACGATCTGACATTTATCCTAAATTAGTTTCCGTACTTTCCTGAAGAACACTTTGACTCTTGATTTTTCCTGTCTCAGAGCAGAAACAGTCATGATCATAAAAGTGTAGACTAGAGCTCAGTCCAGCCTTCTTCCTTGTTTAGTAATTATTTTGTGTAAATGAGGTCAGAGCCAAATGGAAAGGAAACCTAAATATGATTTGACATTGTGTGAAATGTTAAAATACTCACATTTCGAAGCATGATGATTTTAGTTTTTTTCGCCAACACATTTTTAAAGAAGTCTCATTCACTCACCAAGGCTGCATATATTTGATTAAATTATTGCAGTCAAAACAGCAATATTGTGAAATATTATTGCAATTGAAACAATTTCTATTGGATTATATTGTAAAATGTAATTTATTCTTGTAATGCAATGCACGTTTGTCCTGTTTTGGGAGTAGAAACATAAAAAAGGAAGAACACAATTCGACCTTCTTTTTGTTTTGTACTTATTTGGTGTAGGCCTATATAAGAATAGAAAAAAATGGAAATGAAACCTTAATCTGATTAAACATTGTGTTAATTATTCACACGTTGACAACTTTTTTGAATAACACAAAATTTAAGTAAATATTGTCAAAAGTTATTATTGCAGTTTTAAAAAATATATAAAATATACTGAATATGATATTTATTCCTGTGATGCAAAGCGGAATTTCTTACTTGAGTAAAAACGAAATTTTACTTAACAGTGTTTAAATGTTTTATACAATTATTGTTTTTGAATAGCACACATATAATACAATTTAAAAGTTTGGGCTTGGTAAGGTTTTGTTTGTTTTTAGTCTCTTCTGCTCTCCATTTATTTAACCAAAAATAACCAAACACATGATGACCTTAAGCACACTATCTCTGAACTGAACACCCTTTCACCCGAAGCCCATGAAGTACACCTGTGTGTGTGTGCTCTCATTTATGGGGAGTGGTGAAAATGTAGGAAAGCGTTTCCAGGAAGATTAAAGATAAACAGCATTGTTCCCTCCCTGTCGTCACCCCTCGTTCCGCTCTTCATGTCTGACACACTCCAGCGTCTCCAGAACAGTTTGTTCCCCATCAACGTCATCAGATCTGATACAGAGTGTGTCAGAGCTTCAATCAGTAGTGTTTCATGCTTTCATTGAACGTGAATGTTTCTTTTGACTGGAATGTGAAGTATAGTCAGTATTGCATTTAAGGTTCAGTGACCAGTTTTTTTTTACTTTTTGATTTTTGGAATTTTGATTTATTTGTTTATTTGTCGTGTTCTGAGAGAAGATTGTGTAAATGTAACTATTATTTCATTTTGAAACAACATACACTGCTGTTCAAAGGTTTGGGGTCATGAAGATTTGTTTTAAATAAATAAATAGTTTACTTCAGCGAGGATGCATTAAATTGAGTAAAAGACATTATTAATATTAGAAAAGATAAATTTTTTTCAAATAAATGCAGTTTTTGTGAACTATTGACTACAAATCTATCACAGTTTCCAGAAAAATATGAAGCAGCACAACTGTTTTCAAAATTGATAATAATCAGAAATGTTTTTTGGGCAGCAAATCGGCACATTAGAAATTGACAGTGACACTGAAGACTGGAGTAATAGCTTTTTATGTTTAGTTTTTAGTTTTTGTTTTCTTTTATGGAGTAGGTTTTCAACATTTTTTGCATTATCGTAGCCACCCTTTTCTTTAGATATTGAAGATAAATCTATAAGGAATTCCAAAAGACTTATTTAGTTTTTTCAATGTTTGTTCTTTATTTAGTTGTGTTGTCAGACGGAAACAAAATGTCGCAGTCTGGAGAAAAAGGAAAGGTAAGATTCCCACACTTGTTTAACAGCGAAGTGTGTAATTGCTTTGTATATTAAAATATTTAATGTTCATAGTCACTATAATTAACTCAATTGTCAATTTCTGACTTAACCAATGGTGTGAGTTTGGGGGCGGGACTATCTGTTTTCTCAACCAATAGAAAATGAAGGGGGAGTGTTAGGAAAATCTGTTGTTATTATTATAATTATTTTGTTATTCTATTTGGTTCCCCAAAAGTTACACCCTTCACCTTTAAGTATTGAACATTTCCGTATTAAACTTTATTGTGTGCTTCTAGTTCCCTGATGCTGCAGGATATGTGGGATTTGCCAACCTGCCCAATCAGGTTCACAGGAAGTCTGTGAAGAAAGGCTTTGAGTTTACACTGATGGTAGTCGGTGAGGAGCATATAGACACACACACATTCCCACAGACAGACAGACAGACACGGTGCTTTTAACCTGGTGTTATTTGTCATCTTAGGAGAGTCTGGTCTTGGTAAATCAACCCTGATCAACAGCCTCTTCCTGACTGACCTTTACCCAGAGCGCCATATACCTGGAGCGGCAGGTAAAACACACACACACACACACGCGGCTCTCCTGAGGTCTTCATTAACTCTACAGGATATTGTGGCCAAGACTGAAATGATCCCTAGCAGTTATGAGAATGAACCTCATTTTGACCCCAAAAATGTGAACACTCACACATAAAACTGTCTGAATGCCATTACTTGAGATAAAATATCAAAGAATGCTTTAGTTGCAAGGTTTACAAAAGGTCTTAAAAGTCATAATTCACCATTCTACAAATTAAAGCTTTAAAAAGTTCTTAAATCAGGGCTGAAAGTCTGAAGTTCATCGCGTTTATGCCTAAAATAAGAACAAATATCTGTCAGAAGGGGACTGTATGTAAAGTTTTTTCCCTTTAAATTTCCTTTACATGGTCTTATATGGATAATATAATAATATATTGCATATTTTGTCTAATCCAGTAAAGTAAGACATTTTTAAGTGTGCCTTAAATGTCCAAATGCAAGAGATATTTTCATAATATATTTATAATAAATCAGGTCATTTTTAAAGTTTTGTCTTCAGCATGATGCTGCTCCCAGTGGAATGCAAAAAATTTCTGATTTAGATGCTCTTTGCATGTAAAATCCCTTTAAATCCTCTGTTGAACACTTTATGTGTGTAAGCTCTGTAGAGTAAAAGTTTGTTTTTAACAAAGTAATCCCATCGGTAGCCCAGGGCCTCCTCCCAAAGGTTCTCAGAAAATCTCATTAATCATTTTCACAGTGCATCAATAAATCATTAGTATTTTAAGTTTGATTCATCTCGATGCTCTTCCTCAACTGTTTCTCTTTCTTTTTCTGTGAAGTTGTGTGTTTTTGTTCTGATGGGATGTTTTTGTTCTTGCAGAGAAGATTGAGCGCACGGTCCAGATTGAAGCGTCCACGGTGGAAATCGAGGAGAGGGGCGTGAAGCTCCGCCTCACTGTGGTGGACACGCCCGGATACGGAGACGCCATCAACAGCCAGGACTGGTCAGACCAAACCCTCCTTTAGACACATCTGGAGACAGCTTCAGTTAGAAGAATCAAAAGAATATTTTAGATTTATTTGAAATTAGTTTATTGTTATTTTATAATTCTAAAAGTTGTACGTCATTGTAATTAGCTTTTTTAAATATAAAAACAATTTTGGGTATGTTCTCATTTAAGATAAGAATTAGTGTGTTCATTAGGTCAGAAACCAATGGGTGTGGAGAGTCATATATTTATTTCCAAATTTGCCGTTCTTTATGATTACGTCAGCTGTCCCATGCATTTTAATTTTCCCTGTAAATTATTGGTGGTAGATAATGACTGGATATTTGCAAAGCACAGTATACCTGCTGTAAATATATGTTCGAAACAAGATATGCTTACATTTGCTAAAATGTAGTGGCATTTACAGTGTTTCTGAGTTGCATTAATACATTAGTCCATATGTGACCCTGGAGCACAAGTCCAGTCTTAAGTCTCTGGGGTATATTTGTAGCTATAGCCAAAAATACATTGTATGGGTTAATATTATTGATTTTTCTTTTATGCCAAAAATTATTATATATATAAAAACTTAATTTTTGATTAGTAATATGCATTGCTAAGAACTTCATCTTGACAACTTTAAAGATGATTTTCTCAAACTTTAGATTTTTTTGCTCCCTCAAATTCCAGATTTTCAAATAGTTGTATCTCGGCCAAATATTGTCCGATCCTAACAAACCATACATCAATGCAAAGCTTGTTTATTCATGCTTTTATGCTTTTAGATGATGTATAAATCTCAATTTCGAAAAATGTACCCTTATGAGTGGTTTTGTGGTCCAGGATCACAAATTACATTTTATTACTTCTCATTACTCTCTTGTACAGGATTGGACACATTTCTTAGCATTTTGACGGCTAAGTCATACTTCTGAGCTTCATTACTCTAGATAACCAAACATTAAAGCACCCTTTTTTATTGTTTTAAGCATCTGCGAATTTAGTTATTTTGAAATGTCACTTGCTCTGTGATATTTTGTCTAATGCATGTAAATGAAGACATTTTTAAGATTATGAGTGGATAATTTTCTTCACGCACAGTTTAAAGCAAAACAGCATTTCTTATTTTGTTTGCCATTATTGCATTTAAAAAATGCTAGATGGACCACAGATTTAGGCATCTTGTCATGCAATTTTAAAATGTTGACTATATTAACTTAGAAATGCAATGCTCATGGCAGAGATCTCAAAATAATTTGAATGCATCTTGCAAACATATCCATCTCGTTATGTCTTGATGTTTCTTTAAAGTTGATTCATTTATCCAACAGCTAAATCACAGCATGCTTGAAACTGTTGCTTGAAATAAGCAGTAGATCTCGACTTGGCGCCATCATGACACATCCCTACTTTTTTTTTAACATAATGTGTGTTTACTCTTAAATGCACTTGCAATGGTGCTGCTGTTGTTCTGCATCGAAAAAATTTCCCTTAGCTACTAGCTGTTTATTATTACAGATATCTACCATAAAATTATACCGTGTGTATAACTATGACCTCTTTACTGGAAGACCGGACTGATTATTAATTGAATACCCCATGTTTTGTGTTGTATTGCATCTGCATAGCAGAGATTATTTTACATTCTGGCACTTGACTGTATACTGGAGGCAGCTGTTGTCTCTTGTTGCGCTATTGGTCATTGAGCCTTTGCTAAGGAATGCTGGGAACGTCCTGTTTGAAAGAACAATATCCTCCCCATCTCTCACTCTCAGATTTCTCAGGATGATAATGAAAATGTGCCATCCATGTTACCTACCTACTGTCATATAATGTCTTCTTCAGCATCTCGATAAGGCTGCGGTGTCAAGCCGAGTCATGCATCGACGTCTATCAGCAGACACAGAAGTGGTTTATTTCTGGTTAGGTTTAGTTTAGTTTAGGCTGTGATGTTCAGATAAGTCTGGAGACTTTCGAGCAAAAGGGAAGCTGATGGCGAGACTTTAGAGATCTGAGAGTTGGTGCATATCAGTGTCATTGTAGTTAAATAAAACTCAAAACCATAAAAAGATAATTTTTACTTGGGCAAAAAAAGTCAACTGAAACAAAACATTTGATAAAAACTTTTTAGTTTTAACTAACGCTGTCAAATGATTAATTGCATTTAAAATAACACATTTTGTTTGCATAATACTGTATATGAATGTGTGCTGTGTATATTTATTATATATATACAGTACACACACACGCATGTATATATTTCAGAAAAATATGTTAAATTTATATATTAAACATATTTATTTGTAATATAAATTATATGAATATAAATATAGGAACATGTAAATGCATGCAAATATTTTCCAAATATATACTGTATTTGTGTGTATTTATATATGCATAATAAATATACACAGAACACATACATATGCAAACAAAAACGTTTATTTTGTATGTGATTAATCAGTTGACAGCACTAGTTTTAACATGATGCACTAAAAACCTACAAAGTATATTAAAATAATAACGAAAATAACATAACATTTTTTTTTTACCTAACCCTAACTTTAACCAAAACAAAATAAAGCATTAAAGCACTTAAATTATTTTTTCAACTTAAATAATATTTTTCAACTTTTTCAAACTTAATAAAAAGGTTAAAAAATTAAAAAAATAAATAAAATGAAAACCATAAAAAACATATTTTACTTGAAATAAAAAATGGTAACAGAACAAAACATAATATCTTATAAAATATAAAAATAAAAGAATTTCAATTAGCCAAAAGAACAGTTCTTCTTCTTTTTTTTTTAGCTGAAATAAATTAAATGTTATCTGAAACAAAAAAATAAATAAAAATATACATAAAACTTCCTGATTTTTTGTTATTTAACCTGATGTACTAAAAAAACTAGGGCTGTCAAATGATTACATTTTTTTTATCAAATTAATCAGAATTTTCAGTGGATTAATCAGGATTCATCACTATTTGCAATTACACCGGAGTCCTAACCATTTTTTTTTTCTGAAATGCATACCAAAAGATAAATAACAGGAAACAGCTACATAATTTTCATGTATTGATTCATCAATATGTGGTTCTTTTTTTCTGAATTTCAAAAGTTTAACATTTACTTAGATCAAATTTACCTGAGCACTATATCAAACCATGCCATTTAACTACAGATAGTGTAAGAGTTTTAGGTGAACCAGTGGTTAAATATAGCCACATATCTATGAAATTATGCATAGAGAAACTCGAAAGAATGAACTCAGAAACACAAACATGTGCCACCATCACATAAGCAGCACTCTGGGCACTCTTGTTTTTGGGAGGTGTTCATTTGCTCTGACACAATACTTTAGGATAGATATTTTCACGTTCTGAAGGCTTCAAGTGCCAGTAAAACCAAGTAAAAATGCATATGCTTTTCCAAACAGCTGTAATTTTCGCTGCATTGCATGTAGGTGTTCTGCGCATGCGCAGTGTGAAACACAGGACGCTATAACAGGAAGAAGCTCCAGCGTATCAACTACCAAAGCCGTCTCTGTTTATCGAGCTTGACATTAATGTATTTGAGAGTAACTGGGGTAAAACCTTAAGCTTCTTCAGTGTTTTCGTCACAGCGCTAGCCGCTGTTTTTTACTATCTTGAGAATTCAGAGATCGACGAGACTTTCCTGACCTGAATAATTTGTTACACTGCGCATGCGTGAAATGGGTTAAAAAATTTGACGTAATTAACAACAAACAACTAATTAACGTCGTTAACGCGCTATTTTTGACAGCCCTTAAAAAAACCTTAAGTAATAATGATCAAAAACGGAATAAATGTTTTAAAAGTTATTAAAATAACAATAACATACCTAAACTTCAAACGTTTACTTAACTGTAAAGTAAAAAAGAACTAATTTGAAATATTATTCAAATCTATGTTAAGATCTCAACGATAATAAGTTAACACTGGTGCATGTGGTCTGTCTATACTGGACAGGAGCCAGTAAAAATGAGGTTGTGGAGCATTTTGATAAGCTTTATTTGGACAAAGTGTTTGTTCGTTTGTTTCTAAAGTGCGTCCTGATATCTCATGATAAGATTATGGTTATGTTCAGCTGAGATCCGTATCCGAAGCTTGTTTAATGCATTAGTTTAATACAATCACAAGCTTTTATGTCTGAGTGTTTCCTTTCAGCTCGTTCTCTGATCTCTGCTTTATTCTGTTCGACAGCTTTAAGACGATCATCCAGTATATTGATAATCAGTTTGAGCGATACCTGCATGACGAGAGCGGCCTGAACCGCAGACACATCGTTGACAACAGAGTACACTGCTGCTTTTACTTCATCTCTCCGTTTGGACACGGGTAAAACACCTGCACACATTATGTCTTGCGTCATAAGTCAATAAAACATTTTATGCATGCAGAAAGTGGCCTGTTTGCAGCAGAAGGGATGCATTAAAGCAACATAAATCACTAACAAAAACCACAGGTGGAATTACACCAAAACTTTGCACTTTAAAGTTTAAGTTCAAAAGTGATGTGAATTGTCCATCAGACATGTAAAATGTTTTTCAAAGAAGTCTCGTCCGCTCACCAAGGTTGCATTTATTTGATTGAAAATGGTGTCAAATCAACAATAGTGTTAAATATTAGTTCAATTGAAAATAACTGCTTTCTATGTGAATATAGAAAGTGATTTCTGTGATCCGCAGCTGTATTTTCAGCATCATTCCTCCAGTCTTCAGTGTCACGTGATCTTCAGAAATCAGTATAATACACCGATTTGATGCTTTTCTGATGATTATTTGGAACATTTCTGATTATTAACAGTTTTGAAGACTGTTGCATGGCTTCATATTTTTGTGGAAACTATGATGCATTTTATTTTCAGCATTCTTAAAAAGTTAGAAAGAACAGCATTGAATTGAAATAGATTTTTTCTTAACATCATAAATAGGGACACAACGCTACCACTTTTCCAGAACGAGTCCGATACGGATACTTTTATTTTTGATATTTACCCCGAAACTGTACGAAATTTTCACTGTACATTTTTTTTTAAGATACATTTTGTTTTCAGGACTCTTTGATGAATACAATTTTTAAAAGAACCACATCTATGGAACTTTTTATTTACATTATAAATGTCTTTACTGACACTTGTAAACAATTTGATGACCTTGTTTTTCTTAAAAAAAAATAATATATATATTTAGATGTAGTTAGAGCAAAGTCATCCTAATTCACATCTTTATTTTTATTAAAAGAACAGCATTTATTTGATATAGAAATCTTTTGTAAGATTATAAATGCATTTGCTTTCATTTACTGTATGTTCAGTTTAATGCATATTTTCCTAATATCTTTTAAGAAAGTTTTTACTGACCCCAAACCTATGTGTTTGTGCTTCGGTGTGCTTGGTTTTTCCCAGCCTGAAGCCTCTGGATGTTGAGTTTATGAAGGCGATCCACAGCAAAGTCAACATCGTCCCTGTGATCGCCAAAGCCGACACGCTCACGCTGAGAGAGAGAGACCGTCTCAAGAGAAGGGTGAGGATCTGGCTCTTTCTGTCTAGAACAAGCACGACTGACATTTGACCTATGACTAGTTGAGAACAAGCCACAAAACTAACAACAGATGTTATATTTGATCATCTTTGCTGTTGAGTCCAGCTTTGGACACATTTGTGAGTGTTTGGTGATGAGATTGTGTGTTACTGTAGGGTGGGGTTTGTACATGCATTCATGCATTGTGACATTTTTGGCATTCTGGCATGGAAACAAGTATAGCAAAAGACACACTTTAGTGAGCAGTTCTTCATGGACAATAGTGTTCTCCGTGTGAAGTCTGCAGATGTTTCCCTCTAACACACAGAGAATCTCACACCTGCTGGATTGTGTCTGAAGCGGGGTCAGGTGTGCTTCGACCTGCACGCTCCACGTCTTCCTGCTGATGTGCTCCACAGGTTAAGTTGGACGGTGATTATGTGGCGTGTATCTGGCTCTACTTCTTTGGGATGTTATCTGTAGTCCCACAGGAAGCTTGCATAGATTAACACGAGCACTAGAACTTGTTCAGCATTTCTGCTGCTGTTTTTAACACACATTATGTTAATGATGGTTTATTTTGGCAGTGTTTATCTTAAAACTTTCCGTTTCATTATTACTTTATTACTCATCCCTCCTTTTGTAAAAAAAAAAAAAAAAGTGGAGCTTTGAAGCATTGTTTATAGGTGCATACATTTTATACCCACTAAAATTCAAAAGTTTGATTTCTTTTATGTTGTTGAACGAAATGTCTTCTGCTTTCCAAGGTTGTGTTATTTGATAAAAAATCCAGTAAAATCAGTAATATTCTGAAATATTATTACAATTTAAAATGACAGCTTTCTATGTGAATATATTTTAAAATATAATTTATTTCTGTGATGCGCAGCTGTATTTTCAGCATTATCACTCCAGTCTTCAGTGTCACATGATCCTTCAGAAATCAGTCTAATATTCTACATTTGCTGCTCTTGAAACATTTCTGATTATTATCTGATTGTTTGTTTAAAACAGTTGGAAAAAAAAACAACAACCTTGATAAATTTTATTAAAAATATTCATTTATTTAAAAAAAACCCACCAAAGTCTTATTGACCCAAAAACCTCTGAATGGCAATCTATTATAAATCAGGTTACAATTATTATTTATTTAGTGCAATTTCCCCTTAATTTGGATCCTTAATGTTTAGGCCTTTTTGTTTTAAAATCCTGTTTCAGAAGCTTCTCATGGCTATAATTGAAGTCAGCAACATGCAACTTGGTTAACTATAGTACAGTAGTGACCTTAACTCGTAATTAACAAAAAAGCCTGAAGTCTTCTCATTTATGTCTTGAGTTTAGGGTGTTCTGATTAGTCGTTCCACTTGACTTCTGTCAGCGTCTTTTATGTTGTGTGTTCTTGCATGTAAACAAACATCACCTCATTACTGAAAATGGTCTGTTTTAGATAAGCCTGGTGGAATCTAGCCCACATCCGGCAATCATTGCATGAGCGTCCATCTAAGTGGCAAGGAAAGATCAGTTAAACCTTCCCCACCGTTAAACCGCCGTTTCATCAAGCTAAATGAGTGCTAAGTGTGTGTGTTCTCTGCTCTACAAATGTAGGGTTTTTGGGTTTGATGCAGTGATGTCAAATAGAAGTGATTCACACAGAAAAACACAACAAACATTTTCACTCTTGATCCAGTGCACTTCCCTGATGGCTCTGAAAATCACAGGACTTCATTGCCTATTCTAGGCCATTTTTAGACATGGCTTCGGACACTGATTGCTTGTATTTTTAGTAGTTCCTGTTATTCGCCTGCTCCTTAGATGCCATTTTTCTCTTCCTGCAGGTAATTTCAAAACACATTTTGATCCACATTCCCACATTGCTGTGTTTATTAATGCCTGTTTTGTTGTTTTAAAGCGAGAGCTCAGCAAAAATGAAAACCCGTTTACTAATTTTTCAAACATAAAGCACTATAAACGTATAGTCTATACAGCTTTAATCTTAAAGTCAT